>NC_133328.1:504762413-505105508 GCF_042186555.1 Aquarana catesbeiana
ATCTAGATATCTAGATAGCTATAAATCTATAAAATATATATATCTATATATATATATATATATATATATATATATATATATATATCTATATCTATATCTATATCTATATCTATATCTATATCTATATCTATATCTATCTAGATATATCTAGATATATATATAGATATATATATAGATATAGAGAGAGAGAGAGAGAGAGAAATATAGAGATAGGTAGATAGATAGATATAGAAATGTAAAACATTCTTTTTGAATATTTTAAGTTATCTTAATTTTTTTTCTTTACATTTAGTTAGATATTTAGAGATTTGGTTCCAGATATAGAGAGAGATCAAAAGCTTATTAACTATATTTTGAGATATTGATATCTATCTATCCGATATGTCTTTATAATTTTAAATATTGAGGTAAAATAGGAACTCTACACAAACCACTTCACTACAAATGTTGGAAAATTACTATGTACTAAAATATCTGTGTGCTAAGTAGATTAATAATTTTTTGTTTCACATAGGGGAAAAATCACTCAGCCAACAAGAAGACAGTCCACCCCAAGCCAAACATGATTGGGAAATCAGCCCAAGTCCCACTGAGGATGTGGAGGAAGGAGAGGTGGGCGACATGGGCACCCCACCAGGTGAGTGTCTGACACACCAGCTTACGGTAATCTATGCATGGCTGCCTTTTGTTTAATGTAATTTGTCTACTCTATTTTAGGGGATCTGGTTGTGCTTCCTTCAAGCAACAGTGCCACCCCCGAGGATGTGGAGGAATTAGGCTACATGGGCACCCCACCAGGTCAGTGTCCTGAGACAACAGCTTTATTTATGGTAAGGTAAACTATGTATGTGTGCATATTTCTAAAGACATTTTTTGGTTTCATTCCACTTTAGGTACAACAAGAAGTGACTATTTCACCTCTGAAAGTGCCCAACGGCTAATTGGTCAAATAATGGCCTGGAATAAAGACATTGATGAAATGCGTAATCGGCTGGATCGTATGCAGCAGGAAATGAAGGACATGATTGATGTTTTGGGTCGAATCTAAATGCCCTTTTTAAACCCCAAAACATCAATCATGTCCTTCATTTCCTGTTTTGCTGACCCCATTATGGGCCTTCTCTTTCTTTTTTTGGCTGAACATAAATGGCTGTTTAGTTAATGGGGGTATGGCGCTCCCTTGTGGGCTGTGCAAAATTCAATGACATGAACAGTGACTATGTTGAATAAATAAATAGTGATCCAAACCCAAACGGTGAGAGCTGTGAAATTCTTAATGGGTGAGACTCATATTAAATCATAAAAACTTTGTGGAAGTATAAGTATACGTGTTGGCAAACCTTAGCTTATTGCACATACCTCCATATTAGGATAGTGAGAAAAAATGAAAAAAAAAAAAAAAAAGGAAACTACTAAAGTGCTGCTGCTAAGCAGCTAATTAAAATACCAACTTCTATATATACAAAATTCGTGGCGTGTGTATGTATACCAGTGCAAAAACGGGCATATGACAGTGCAATGTATGTAATATGACAGTGCAATACTGCACCTACATATATATTTGACCGTACACTCCAACTTATAAATCTGCAATACAATGCAGTATAGTGCAATCGAGTCCAACAAGACTCTAAATGACCAGTGCAAAAACAAGTGTATAACAATGCAATATATGTATGTAATATGACAGTGCAATCCCACACATACGTGTATATGTAACCCACAATCCAACTTATAAATGTTCAATAAAGTGCAATATGTGCAGTCAAGTCCAGCAAGACTCTAGATGACGTCAAAATTTCAAATTAGGCAAAAAAGAGAAAGAAAGAGTCTGTCTCAAATAGTGCATTCCAATTTTGAATGGTAGCAAAAAAAGTTCCAACAGCTTAGTGACTTTTGGTGCCCACAGAGGTAGATCCGTGACTTCTGTGCTCCCCTTTGGCTCTTCCAGATCGATGCAGCCAGGAGAAGAAGGGCTTAGTTGCTGACCCCCATCCTGGATAACGTATGAAGTGGTAATCCGGAACTCCTGGGAGAGAGGCCATTCCACCGCAGCACCGCAGGACACCGAATAAGAGAACGGTTCTGGGATCCTAGATTGTCTATCACCCCTGCAGGGGTAGTGGAAGCTGGTGAGTGGGGAGCCAAAGGGGAGCACAGAAGTCACGGATCTACCTCTGTGGGCACCAAAAGTCACTAAGCTGTTGGAACTTTTTTTGCTACCATTCAAAATTGGAATGCACTATTTGAGACAGACTCTTTCTTTCTCTTTTTTGCCTAATTTGAAATTTTGACGTCATCTAGAGTCTTGCTGGACTTGACTGCACATATTGCACTTTATTGAACATTTATAAGTTGGATTGTGGGTTACATATACACGTATGTGTGGGATTGCACTGTCATATTACATACATATATTGCATTGTTATACACTTGTTTTTGCACTGGTCATTTAGAGTCTTGTTGGACTCGATTGCACTATACTGCATTGTATTGCAGATTTATAAGTTGGAGTGTACGGTCAAATATATATGTAGGTGCAGTATTGCACTGTCATATTACATACATTGCACTGTCATATGCCCGTTTTTGCACTGGTATACATACACACGCCACGAATTTTGTATATATAGAAGTTGGTATTTTAATTAGCTGCTTAGCAGCAGCACTTTAGTAGTTTCCTTTTTTTTTTTTTTTTTTCATTTTTTCTCACTATCCTAATATGGAGGTATGTGCAATAAGCTAAGGTTTGCCAACACGTATACTTATACTTCCACAAAGTTTTTATGATTTAATATGAGTCTCACCCATTAAGAATTTCACAGCTCTCACCGTTTGGGTTTGGATCACTATTTATTTATTCAACATAGTCACTGTTCATGTCATTGAATTTTGCACAGCCCACAAGGGAGCGCCATACCCCCATTAACTATTCATTACATGTTAGTTCTCTTTGAGGGCTTAACTTGGGGAGGCAGCATACCTTCTATTCTTCTTCTTTTCTCCCATCTCCCCCCCCCCTTTTTTCCCCTTTTTCTGCTTTATGTCCTAAGCGCATAGTTTTTGTGGTTTGATAAATGGCTGTTTAACCTAATTTAAAAAAGGAGGGCTGTTTCTCGTAAATACCTAAAAAATCCACAAAAAAATAAAACTTGATTTTCTCAAAAACCAAAAAAAAAAAAAATTGATTTTAAAAAACCAAAAAAAAAAAAAATATACTTGATTTTAAAAATACAAAAAAAAACTAAAAAAACTTGATTTTAAAAAAACAAAAAATATAAAAGTTGATTTTAAAAAAAACAAAAAAAACTAAAAAAACTTGATTTTCAAAAAAACCAAAAAAAAAAAAAAAAATTGATTTTAAAAAACCAAAAAAAAAAAAATATATACTTGATTTTAAAAATACAAAAAAAACTAAAAAAACTTGATTTTAAAAAAACAAAAAATATAAAAGTTGATTTAAAAAAAAACAAAAAAAAACTAAAAAAACTTGATTTTCAAAAAAACCAAAAAAAAAAAAAAATTGATTTTAAAAAACCAAAAAAAAAATATATACTTGATTTTAAAAAAACAAAAAAAATAACAAAACTTGATTTTCAAAAAAACAAAAAAAAAAAAAAAAAAGTGATTTTAAAAAACCAAAAAAAAAATATATACTTGATTTTAAAAAAACAAAAAAAATAACAAAACTTGATTTTCAAAAAAACAAAAAAAAAAAAAAAGTGATTTTCAAAAACCAAAAAAAAAAAAAATATACTTGATTTTAAAAAAACAAAAAAAATAACAAAACTTGATTTTCAAAAAAACAAAAAAAAAAAAAAAGTGATTTTAAAAAACCAAAAAAAAAAATATATACTTGATTTTAAAAAAACAAAAAAAAATAACAAAAACTTGATTTTCCAAAAAAAAAAAAAAAAGCCTGTTTGCGAAAATCAAAAAGCCAAAAATATTTTTTTGTGGATTAGGTAGAAATATTTAAATATAATTATATTTTTCTACATTATTAAGATATCATTATATTTTTGTCTATGAACATTTTATACTAAATGCAGAACTGAATGCATAACAACCATTAATAAAAACATCTCCTTATAGGAATTAAATAAATGTGTGATTTGTTATTTCAAGGCTCAGTATCAGTTTGGTTATAATTGTAAAAAAGTTGTTTACAGTGGCAATGGAGCTTAGAGGACTCAGTAAAGAGTCGGTTAAGCTTTTTTCTGGAAGAAGTGGGATTAATGGATTTGTGGAGGGCACGGAACCCAGGCGTGCTGCAATATACTTGCTGTTCTGCATCTTACTCCGTGCTTTCAAGGATAGACCTAGCCCTAGGAAATGATAGGGCTCTCCAGATGGTAGAAAAAATAACATACTGGCCAAGAGGCATCTCAGACCACTCACCTATGGTAGTCATTTTAAATCTTGGGGAGCCTAGGCCCCGGAAGTACTGGAGTATAAGCCCGTACTGGTTTGAAATTATTAAAAAGACGGATGGGATACTTTCCTCCTTAAGGGAGTTTGTTGAGATCAATCAGGGAACGGTGTCCCCTTCTACGCTATGGGACGCCCTTAAGGCTTTTCTTAGGGGGGTCCTGATACAGCAGATAGCTACATTCAACAAAGAGGCTAGAAGGGAGGAGGAGAGCCTGTTGAGAGACGCTCTTGAAGCAGAAAACAACTATACTTGCAACCCAAACCCGGAGACGGAAAGTATCTGGCAAGAGAAACAACAAGCATATAAATCAGTGGTTTTACAGAAAGCAGAAACCAGGCGGTTACTCCAAAGACAGGAATCTATGGTGGAGGGCGAGAGAATGGGAAGGACACTGGCTATGCTAGCAAAATCCAATGCAGCTCCATCCACGGTCCTCGCGATTAGATCCCAGAGCGGTGGGGTAGTATCAAGCACCTTAAAAATAGTACAAGCCTTCAGGGATTACTATAAAAAACTGTATTCCTCCCAGAAGAGGGGTAAGGAGGCCAAGATGGAGGACTTCCTAAGGGGGTTAGACATCCCCACCATATCACAAGAAGAAAGAGATATATTAGATGCCCCAATATCTATAGCAGAATTATACCAAGCAGTAGCAGGCATGGCAACCCATAAGTCGCCCGGACCAGATGGTCTTCCAATTGAGACCTACAAACACTATGGTGAAGTGTTGATGCCCGAACTGCTGAAAGTTTTGGGGGGGGCGCTTGAGGGGGGCCAATTACCTGCCTCAATGCTAGAAGCAACTATTATTGTATTACAGAAAGAAGGGAAAGATCCCTTGGATATGGCCGCCTATAGACCAATTTCTCTTTTATGCACGGACGTAAAAATTCTGGCCAAAGTGCTGGCAGCAAGATTGAATGGAGTTATCCATAAGCTGATCCACGAGGACCAGGCGGGCTTCATAGCCAATAGATCCACGAGCCTGAATATTAGAAGGGCGTTTTTGAATGTACAGACCCCAATGGTGAACGAGGGTTCGAGAGCGTTGATGACCCTTGATGTATCCAAGGCTTTTGATAGCGTGGAGTGGGGCTATATGTGGCGCGTGCTGGAGATCTTTGGATTTGGCCCTGCCTTTATAGGGTGGATTAGAATGCTATATACTCGACCCAAGGCAAGATTAAAAATTAACAACGAATTGTCAGACTGGTTTGAGCTGGAGAGGGGGACGAGGCAGGGGTGCCCACTCTCCCCTCTGTTGTTTGCACTAGCGATGGAACCCCTGGCCATTTCCATAAGGGGAAGTCGAGCGATAACCGGCTTCCAGAGAAAAACAGGCGAGGAAAGAATCGCATTGTATGCGGATGACATTCTGTTATTTTTGGGAGACTCGAGGAAATCGCTACCGGGAGCAATGAGGATAGTGGAGGACTTCGGCAGTTTTTCTGGCTTCGAGATAAACTGGGAGAAATCAGAGTTTCTACCGATAGACCCCTTAAATGAGACAATAGCACCTGGTATGCCTCAGGTGGCAACAGTGGAAGCTCTGAAGTACCTAGGGATTGTCCTGACGAAGGACCCTGTTCTATATATCAGTAAAAACCTTGTCCCTCTATTAACAAAATTTAAACAAAAAATAGGAATTTGGAGACGCCTGCCTCTATCAGTTGCAGGAAGATGTAGCTTAATAAAAATGATATGGATGCCACAACTGCTATACGTCTTACATAATTCCCCTGTCTGGATAAGTAAGAAGTGGTTTAAAAAAATTGACAGTCTCTTTAGGGAATTGATTTGGAAGGGGAAACAAGCCAGGATCCGTCTTGGAGTGCTCCAGCTCCCTACCCAGGAGGGGGGCTTTGCCCTCCCACATCCCGAGAGTTATTTTTACTCAACTCAGTTGCAGCAATTATTGGGCTGTGGGATACCGAAAGGAGGCACCCCTAATGGCAAGTTACTATTGTTGAGCTCCACACATAATACAATTATTGAAGCCCTAGAGGCGGACGCGTTCCATGATAAATTTCCAACAATTAAATTGATAACCAAACTTTGGAAAACAGTTAAGAAAAAGATGGGGTATGGAGCCTTAACAGCCTACTCTCCTATTTGGAACAACCATAATTTGCAGGAAGTTCTTAAGATAGGCATATTTAGAGAGTGGGAGAAGCTTGGCCTCAGTAAGCTAAGTCAATTATATAACGACTCTGGGTTAAAGAAATTTTCAGAACTGGTTGGGGAGTTTAAGCTTCCCCGGGGGTCTTTCTTCCTATATGTCCGGTTGGAACATGCCCTTAAAGCACAATTTAAAGCCCAGACCCCGAGATGGGAAGAGATGCCTCTATTTCAGTGCATAATTCAAATAACCCCCACTAGAGGGGTAATTTCAAGAATTTATGACCAATTAAGCAAATCGGTTAATAGCAGGGAAATACTCCTTCGGGTAAAGGCTAAATGGGAAGAGGAGGTGGGAGGAATGACCCAGGAACAATGGGCGAGAATTTTGGAGTTGGGAGCACAGGTTTCTGTGACCCCTTCACAGAGACTCTCACACTTAATGCTGTTAAACAGAGCCTATTATACTCCTAAAAGACTTTTTAAATTTGGGAGAAGGCCCAATGACAACTGCCCCAGGTGTCGAAGGACGGGAGATCTCATTCACATGGTGTGGAGGTGTCCCAAGCTGTTTAGATACTGGGAGGAGGTGACTGGGAACTTGGGAAATATTTTCGGTACGACAGTGGCAAACGAGGCCTTGGTTTGTATTCTGGGGCATAGAAGAGTGATGGGAGAAAGGTTGAGTACTACCTTAGCTGTCACGCGGGCCCTGTTTCAGGCTAGAAAGTTGATAGCACTTAGATGGCAGGTAAAGGAGCCCCCCACCGTGAAAGACTGGATCTCTACAATGAATGAAACCTTGGGTAGGGAAAGAATGGAGTACATAAAAAGGGGCAATCTTCAGGAATTTGAAAGCATGTGGAAGATGTGGATAGAGAAAGTGAAGAGTCATTAATAGTGGGATCTGCATAGACACGGAATAGACTGAGGGATGGGCTTAATATAGGTATATAGGCAACTGGTATCCTTGCAGGCAAAGGATCCTATAATAAAGTGTTTCTGGATATGCACATTTTTAGTTAAATATATAGCTTAGTAGGGTATAGGATAAACATATAGGGAGTAGGTGGGGGGGGGGGGGATCGGGGTATTAGGGCATAGGTAATTTGGTACACAATACAGGCTGGGTCAGTAGAAGATGGGCACAGGGAGCCCACAAGTTCATTTTTACAAACCTCTCTTCTTGTATTTTTTGTTGGTGTTTTTGTCCTTTTTCTTCCTTCTTACGGGTCCCTTTGGTTATCGAGTCCTAGTTAGTGGGGCTTACGAGATGGAAGGGACAGAGGACTTGTTGGTAAAGAGGCGTAATGGAATCCGTTGGTCATTATGGCGATATAAAAAAAAAAAAAACTAAAAAAACTTGATTTTAAAAAAACAAAAAATATAAAAGTTGATTTTAAAAAAAACAAAAAAAACTAAAAAAACTTGATTTTCAAAAAAACCAAAAAAAAAAAAAAATTGATTTTAAAAAACCAAAAAAAAAAAAATATACTTGATTTTAAAAAAACAAAAAAAATAACAAAACTTGATTTTCAAAAAAACAAAAAAAAAAAAAAAAAAAGTGATTTTAAAAAACCAAAAAAAAAAAAATATACTTGATTTTAAAAAAACAAAAAAAATAACAAAACTTGATTTTCAAAAAAACAAAAAAAAAAAAAAAAAGTGATTTTCAAAAACCAAAAAAAAAAAAAATATACTTGATTTTAAAAAAACAAAAAAAATAACAAAACTTGATTTTCAAAAAAACAAAAAAAAAAAAAAAAGTGATTTTAAAAAACCAAAAAAAAAAAAATATATACTTGATTT
The DNA here is from genome assembly GCF_042186555.1 of Aquarana catesbeiana. Classification (NCBI taxonomy): domain Eukaryota; kingdom Metazoa; phylum Chordata; class Amphibia; order Anura; family Ranidae; genus Aquarana; species Aquarana catesbeiana. The sequence goes on from NC_133328.1 coordinate 504,770,776, forward strand.
TAAAAAAACAAAAAAAATAACAAAACTTGATTTTCCAAAAAAAAAAAAAAAAGCCTGTTTGCGAAAATCAAAAAGCCAAAAATATTTTTTTGTGGATTAGGTAGAAATATTTAAATATAATTATATTTTTCTACATTATTAAGATATCATTATATTTTTGTCTATGAACATTTTATACTAAATGCAGAACTGAATGCATAACAACCATTAATAAAAACATCTCCTTATAGGAATTAAATAAATGTGTGGTTTGTTATTTCAAGGCTCAGTATCAGTTTGGTTATAATTGTAAAAAAGTTGTTTACAGTGGCAATGGAGCTTATTTAGACATTTAAAATTAAAATACAGTTGGCACTACAACTGCTCGACCATAACCTAGGAGACAGCCCAAAAGAAAGGCAAGCAATAAATATAATGCAAGATTTCCTCAATATTTTTTTTATTGTAAAAAATTATATATCCTGGCCCATTGCAATGGCCCCCCTACCCATAAAATAATTAACATATTGCTGTCTAACTTGACGGGCACTTTGGGGGGCCAAGCCAGTACGGACAGTATCCAGGCCCGTAAGGTTGGCTTCTATTTGTCCGGCCTCAGGCCCAACTGTGCCTATATAATTCGGAGAATGTTTGTTTAAAAAGTTGTGCAGAATGCAGCACGATAAAATGATAAAATTAAGTTTGTATTCCGCCAAATTAATGGCTGTTTGAAACAGGTGGAACCGGCTGGCCAGAATTCCAAACGCATTCTCAACCACTCTTCTAGCTCTGGCCAGCCGGTAATTAAAAACCCTCCTCTCCGGGGTGAGGGTTCTTTGGGGGAATGGCCTCATGAGGTGCTTGCTGAGAGCGAAGGCTTCATCGGCAATGAAGACAAAGGGGAGTCCTTCCACGTTATCCTCATCAGGTGGCAATCCCAGGCCACCACTCTGGAGACGCTGGCAGAACTCCGTCTGGGCAAATACTCCTCCATCCGACATCCGGCCATTCTTCCCCACGTCCACATATAAAAAATCATAGTGTGCCGACACCACCGTCATTAAAACAATACTGTGGAACCCCTTATAATTAAAATAGTATGACCCCGAATGGGGTGGTGGCACAATGTGGACATGTTTCCCATCTATAGCCGCTCCACAATTGGGAAAGTCCCAACGGCTGGCAAAATGGGATGCCACAGTCTGCCATTCCTGTGGCGTTGAAGGAAACTGGGGAATCAAACAAGAAAACCAAAATCAATTAATTTGGAAGCTAACATTGCAATAAAATTAGACAATTCAAAACATTATTCCCCAGCATCAGTATAACATTAAATAATTTAATTCTTCTGGAATAACTAATATGGAAAGGCACACTTATCAGATTGCTCACCCCCTCTGATGGAACATTGATTACATTTTAGGGGGTTGTGAAATCCCTAAAAAAGATTACTTTTAGGACACGCAGGAATTTAGGGACTAAAAAGGCTACAAGACTGCAGTTGTCGCACTCTGCAGGTGCAGTTGCTAACCAGCTTACAGTAAATGAGGTAATGTAAAAAGGCATTCATGTTGCAAGGAGTACACAATCACAGGCAAGGGCAATTAATGAAAACACTTTGAGGCTTGCATATGATTTGATGATGGAAATCAGCAGAGCTTCTGCTCATTTACTAAAGCACTGGAACAAATGCACTTGTAGAGTGCACATGCATTTTGCAAACTGCAACATATATTTGCTTTAGACAAATCAACACCACAGAACATTCAAGCAAATTTTAACGAGGGTGGGGGGGGTGGGTTGTGAAATCTAGATAATTGCTAATTAGCAGCACACTATTTGGAGTGAGTTTAGGTGGGGGTGGGTGGGGGGGTTGTGAAATCAAGATAATTGCTAATTAGCAGCACACTATTTGGAGTGAGTTTAGGTGGGGGTGGGTGGGGGGGTTGTGAAATCAAGATAATTGCTAATTAGCAGCACACTATTTGGAGTGAGTTTAGGTGGGGGCGGGTGGGGGGGTTGGGAAATCAAGATAATTGCTTATTAGCAGCACACTATTTGGAGTGAGTTTAGGTGGGGGTGGGTGGGGGGGTTGGGAAATCCAGATAATTGCTAATTAGCAGCACACTATTTGGAGTGAGTTTAGGTGGGGGTGGGTGGGGGGGTTGGGAAATCCAGATAATTGCTAATTAGCAGCACACAATTTGGAGTGAGTTTAGGTGGGGGTGGGTGGGGGGGTTGGGAAATCAAGATAATTGCTAATTAGCAGCACACTATTTGGAGTGAGTTTAGGTGGGGGTGGGTGGGGGGTTGGGAAATCAAGATAATTGCTAATTAGCAGCACACTATTTGGACTGAGTTTAGGTGGGGGTGGGTGGGGGGGTTGGGAAATCTAGCTAATTGCTAATTATAAGCACACTAAATACACTCAAACAAAATACATTCTAAATGAGTAGACTAGGTGGATATGTTCCCATCACTTCATGCTGGGAAGGTTATTGAAGGAAAATATACATGCATGACAAAAAATAACAGGAAAAAAATCCAGCATGTGTGAGGATAAAAAGGGGACATTCACACTATATTGCAATGATGGTAAGTAGTGTTTGAAGCAAGAAATACATTACATTATCAAAGATTACATAAAAGAACATGTGATGCTAATAAAAGAAAAATATCTTACCTTAATATAGTCCTTCTGCAGGACCTGGATGATGGCAGAACAGGTCTCTGGGATAATGATCCCCAGAGCCTGGGGGGAGATGCCTGTCGAGAACTTAAGGTCCTGCAGGCTTCTCCCTGTGGCCAAATACCGCATGTAGCGACCAGCCTCTGCTCCGGAGTGATGGCTTGCCTCATGCAGGTATCCTGCCTGCTGATATAGGGGGTCAGCAAAGCCAACAAACGGTCAAAAACGGGGTCCGTCATCTGGAGAAAGTTCCTGAAATCCTCAGGATTATTCTCACGGATCTCACGGAGCAAAGGCATGTGACAGAACTGGTCACGCTGAAGCAACCAATTCTTGGTCCATGAACTCCTCCTCGCCCTGTTCATGGACTGGTCTTGGGCTGAAGAATAAACTACAGCACCAAGCACATACAATGCACGAGCTCTACGACGAGTACGTACAGGTAACATGGTTTCAAAACGGTCGGCTGGTCAGAACGTACTAAACAGAACGCACTGAAGAACAGCAAGGCCTGTGAAGAACGACCTGAAAATCAGGAACGAGCGGCCAATAAAACAAAGATTTCTCAATGCCAACTGACCAAACGCACTGAAAAGCAGATACAAACCTCACAAGCACAGACTGAACAACAGTTAAAACGAACTGAAAAATACGAGTCTCACAAGCGCGAATCGTCTCTCACCAAACTTCTACTAACACGAGATAAACACGAGATTAGCAGAAGGAGCCCAAAGGGTGTCGTACGGGCTATTGAACTTCCGTTTTATAGTCTCGTCGGACTTGGTGTACGTCACCGCGTACTAGGCTGTCGTACTTTTGTGTGGTCGTGTGTAGGCAAGTCCGTTCGTAAGAAAGTCTGCCACAAGTCCGCCGAAGGTACGTCGGAAGTATGTCGGACAGGCTGTCGGACTTTTGTAGACGAAAAGTCCGACCGTGTGTACGCGGCATAACAGGTTTTCTTCTAAGATTGCCCTGTATTTGGCTCCAACTATCTTCCCTTCAACTCTGATCAGCTTCCCTGTCCCTGCTGAAAAAAAGCATCCCCACAACATGATGCTGCCCACACCATGTTTCACGGTGGGAATGGCGTGTTCAGGGTGATGTGCAGTGTTAGTTTTCTGCCACACATAGCGTTTTGCTTTTAGACTTTCTTCCACATGTTTGCTGTGTCCCCCACATGGCTTCTTGTAAACAGCAAATGTGACTTCCTATGGCTTTTTATTCAACAATGGCTTTCTTCTTGCCACTCTTCCATAAAGGCCAGATTTGTGGAGTGCACGACTAATAGTTGTCCTGTATGTAGACAGATTCTCCTACCTGAGCTGTGGATCTCTGCAGCTCCTCCAGAGTTACCATGGGCCTCTTGGCTGCTTCTCTGATTAATGCTCTCCTTGTCCAGCCTGTCAGTTTAGGTGGACGGCCATGTCTTGGTGGGTTTGCAGTTGTGCCTCTTTCCATTTTCGGATGATGGATTGAACAGTGCTCTGTGAGATACAGAGTATTGGTAACTGTAAGCGCAAACACACAAGTCCATATATAACAGGAGGTATAAAGGGCTGAGCAACTTAGTCCATAGGGGACAGGCTGAAGGTTCAAGGGTTAATTGGTAACCGGTAATGTAATGGTTAAAGTAGGCTGGTAGGCTAGGCGGCTGCTGTCCTCAGAGAGCTGGCTCTGTGATGGATGAGAGAGGGGTAGAGAAGGAAGCGCCACCTGAGTGTAGTATTAACAAATGATGTTTAATGACACCAGGTAAAAACACACTTACAGGATAAAAACATATAAAAGGCTCATCTGTATAGGTATGTGGTCCTCGGTGTTCCCTCTTGAGGCCTATTGAAGGAGCAGTGGCTCCTAGCGCGTAGCCTTCTCTCAACCTCCCTGCTAGCCCTCCTCCCTGGACGATCCCTCCCCTGGATACCGAACCCAGAAGCAGACGGACGACCTGTGATGTCATGCACGCTCCATGCGCGCTCCACGCCGGCCCCTAGTCTCTTCCTGATGGTCACAGAAGGAGCTCCCGGCTGGTAATCCACCTTCTGCAGCCCAGCATCCCTGCAGCGTCACCACCACAGGATCAGAGGGAACACCGAGCACCACATATCTATACAGATGAGCCTTTTATATGTTTTTATCCTGTAATTGTGTTCTTACCTGGTGTCATTAAACATCATTTGTTAATACTACAATCAGGTGGCTCTTCCTTCTCTACCCCAGTGCTCTGTGAGATGTTCACAACTTGGGATATTTTTTATAACCTAACCCTGCTTTAAACTTCTCCACAGCTTTATCCCTGATCTGTCTGGTGTGTTCTTTGGCCTTCATGGTGCTGTTTGTTCTCTAAGGTTCTCTAACAAACCTCTGAGAACTTCACAGAACAGCTGTATTTATACTGAGATTAAATTACACACAGGTGGACACTATTTACTAATTAGGTGACTTCTGAAGGCAATTGGTTCCACTAGATTTTAGTTAGGGGTATTGAAGTAAAGGGGGCTGAGTACAAATACACGCCACGCTTTTCACATATTTATTTTTAAAAATATTGAAAACCATTTATCATTTTCCTTCCACTTCACAATTATGTGCCACTTTGTGTTGGTCTATCACATAAAATCACAATAAAATACATTTACGTTTTTAGTTATAACATAACAAAATGTGGAAAATTTCAAGGGGTATGAATTCTTTTTCAAAGCACTGTATATGTGAACATAGGACAAATAGTCAGAGTATATCTTTGTAATGGAAAGCGTGCATGAGCAAGTGAGCATAATTGTGCTGGTGAAAGAGAGTAGACACTGCTCACACTTGCTAACTTTAGTATATTAGGCCTGTAGTATACAATAAGGATTCAAAGGCTGATCATGCACAGCATATACCCACTCTAAAACACTTGTATATATTTATTTCATATTTGGCAAGAGAAAAAGAACAATTCCCACACAGAGATAACCACTAATCATCATTAATATTTTTAGAAACAACAGCTCTCATTTTGAGCAGCAGATTAACTGCTAAGGTGTTCAAATTAATTATTTCACAAAAAATATTTAATGTGACATGGATGGTCATGTTTGGATGAGAAAATTCAAAAGTTGTATTCTTTATATGTCTTTAAAAATAGGTACTAGTATCTGGAAAGGCAGTATGATGCAGGAGCAATGAGAAAGATAATCATGAGACAGATTTACTAGCTTGAGTCATAAATTCCTACTCTACTATTGAAAATCAGCATTGTGCCAAAATCAGCCATCACTGCTTTTCAGTGAACATGCCATGCTTACCATTATTAGTTTATACTACAAATGAATATGTATCTTTATGTTATGGTCTCAGATCATTCTCAGAGGCCAGTGCCTGTAGCAGTAGAAAGGTCTATGCAGCAGTCAGCTGGATGAATACACAAGCAGACCCACTAGCAGATGATGTAGGCTCACCTGCGGCACAATGTAAAAGCACTAGCTGGTCTTCACCAGAGCTGATGGCGGAGCTGGGTCTCACTGCGTGTTAATGCCAGGTTGTGCCCATCTGGATTGCCCTAGCAAGAAGAGAGCAAGTGGGAAAAAGGTAGCGGATGATGCAGATAGGGAACAAGCAGACACATAGTCAATGAACAAGCCAAAAGGTCAGTAACAAGTAGTAGCTGGATGGTATTGGGCAGAAGCATAGTTGATGGACAAGCCAAAAGCTTAGAAGCTAGTAGTAGCTTTATGGGATCAGGAGGAAGCGTAGTTGAAGAAAAAGCCAATGGTCGATAACAAGTGGTACCAAAGATAAGGAAAGCAGCAGGTATGCAAAGGAGCAGGATATCAGCTGGAGAAAGCACAATAATCTTGCAAACAGGAAGTGCAGAGACATAGCTTAAATAGGAAGTTCAAGCCCCGTACCAGGAAATGTATGTGATCCATTGCAGTGGGGCCGCTCTGCAGTAAATCTACAGTAGGGGTTACGCAAGCTTTTAAGCAATGCACGGCATGGATTCAAGAAGTGTTTAACACAGTTCCCCACACATGGCTAATGCAAGTTTATTGGCCTAGAAAATTCAGTTTGTAAATAAATAGAAAACCTGGCTTAAAGACCGTATTCGGAGAGTAGTGAGTAATGATTCTTACTCTGAATGGTCTGAGGTTAGTGTACCCCAAGGTTCAGTGCTGGTACTCTTCATTCTTAACCTATTTAAAAACAATTATATACAATTTAGGATTACAAGTTAGCTGGTGGACGAATAAGGGACTTTATTGCATAGGAAACTTCCTTGACCATAGAGGGGTGTGCCCCCTTTGTATTTTGTGCAGAATTTGGAGATGCCCCCAGCTGAGAGCTTCTGCTTACGACAAATACATAATTTTCTTTTCTCCTTGCAGAAGAAAAGTCCTGATTTGGTAGTTCGCACACAGTTTGAAAACAGATGTATACAAGAGACTCTCCAGCTGGGCTACATCTCCATGCTGTGCAAATCTTTTGTCTCCCCTTCATCAAAACTCCCCTATCAAATTGCTTGGGAGAGGGACCTGGGCATGACCCCTGAGGTGGAGGATTGGAGATCCTGGACTGCACACCTACACAAGGGCATTATGAATGTTGCCCTGATCGAGGCAGGGTACAAGGTTTTTGCGAGATGGTACTTGGTACCAGAACGCCTTGATAAGATGTACCCAGATTCGTCACCCTCCTGTTTCAGTGGCTGTGGCCAGGTAGGTTCTGTCCTCCATGTGTGGTGGATCTGCCCCAAGGTCCAGACTTTCCGGGTACAGGTCCACTCCTTAATCTACTCGGTCACTATGGTTAACATTACAAAAGATCCTCGGATTGCACTACTCAATGAACCTGTCGATAATATCCTGAGATCCACTCAGACTCTAATATACTACTGTACATGTTCTTGGCTGCAAAAATAGCAATTGCAGCCGCTTGCAAAAGCCCCATGATTGATTTAGCCCTCATGAAGCAAAAGCTTACCTGGATCATGTTACACAAAAAACTAGTCAGTGTCCTGCGGGACAAACAATCCCTATTTGAAAGGATATGGACCCTGTCTCTCTTATCTTCAGGTCTTGGACACTTGAGGCTGACAGCGGTCTGATGGTTGGATGGGTTTCTGGATGGACGGGCTCTCACTCTCTCTTTCCTTGTTTTCTCCTCTCCCTGTTTCGTATTTTCCATCCTCCTCTCTCTCTCTTTATATCTTAAATTTTTATTTTTACTTTTCTGATGTATTGTTGGCCCTACAGTTGGCTTTTATCCTCGTTTTAAGGTTAATTGTAAGGTTTTGCTCATGACAAACTACCTCAAGAGATTTTTCATTTGATATGTTCTGATCTTTACTGATTGGTACTATAGAGGTTACATTTGGTCGATCACGTTACTGTAATTTGTCACACCTACTTGTGAACTGTTTATGGAATCATAGCAAAACCCTTACCATCTTATATCTACTACTGTCACTATTTTTTTTTTATTTTCTTATGCACTATTTCTGCTGTTAGTTTTTTTTTGTACTACTTTGTGCTACTCAACAATGTCTTATTACTCAAAACTTTAATAAAATGGTTGACACAGAATTTAGGATTACAAGTACATTATAATTTCTGTGTTTGCAGCTGACAGCAAGCTATGTAGTAGAATCATGTCCTTACAGATGGTCTCCAACAAGCAAACCTTAATGCCAAGAGTAGCAGCTTTTTTTTGACCCTCCAGTGGGTGTCACTCAGCCAACTGCCACCAAATCAAGAGAGCTGAAGGGTGTGATGTAGGGTGCTAAAGTGTATTATTATGTTTCAGTGGACACTACCTCGATGGCAGTTTTTCTAACTATATCAATATTTCCAGATGACCGTATTTGACAATCTCATAACAAATCAAATATTATCAAATAGAATGAAATCACGCTTTATGCATATTCTCCTTAGGAGGTGTAATATGCTTGTAATATGCTTAATTCGTTTCTGGACATTATGGCATTGGCATGTGTGGTACAGATATGATTGTTCTTTGCTCACACATTTGAGTAGACACTGAATGAATGTATTTTTATAATATCTGAATTTGTTACAATTTTGGAGAATTGAGGATAGCACTGGGTTCTGTAGTATAATAGAAAATGAACTAATGCACTGCTATGTCAAATATCAAATTAAACAATAAAGTGCAAAGATTAGTGCAAAAATTGAAAAAAACAGAAACCGCTGCAACCACTGATAAGGTGCACTCTCACCAATACAAGCTATATATGAAAAAAGTGTGGTGCAATGTTCAAAATCTAAACACAAGCCTTTGCCCGTCACATAAGCTCTATGGGTAATAGGAAAATTATATAATCATCCAACATTGTTATACATATCGAATCCGTGAAGTAACATAAGTGTTTGGTATGATAAATTGGTGTCCCAAATCACTGTCCAAAAAACCACCAACTTTTTAGTGCAAATTGACAAATGTGTGTGAAAATCTAATGTCGCGTACACACGATCGGACATTCCGACAACAAAAACCATGTATTTTTTCAGACGGATGTTGGCTCAAACTTGTCTTGCATGCACACGGTCACACAAATCATGTTGAAAATTCTGAACGTTAAGAACGTGGTGACGTACAACACGTACGATGAGCCGAGAAAAATGAAGTTCAATAGCCAGTGCAGCTCTTCTGCTTGATTCCAAGAATGCATGGAACTTTGTGTGTTGGAATTGTGTATACACAATTGGAATTTACAACAACGGATTTTGTTGTCGGAAAATTTGAGATCCAGATCTTAAATTTTGTGTGATGGAAAATGTCTGATGGAGCCTACACACGGTCGGAATTTACGACAACAAGCTCCCATCGAACATTTTCCGTTGGAAAATCCGACCGTGTGTACGGGGCATCAGATGCAAGTTCATATCAAATGATACAATTCTGAAAAATCTTATGATCAACAATCCTCATAACGGTGAATCGCCTCCTTGCCGCAATACTTCTGTGTCTCAAAGACACCAGAAGTGACATCACTGGTTCCGTCTGACGCGTTGCATCACTTGTCACAAGATATTAAAAATATCAATGTATTCTCCCACTTTCAAGCTAACAGAGTTAATCCCATTCTCAATAGGTCTACCCATGGGGCAATCCCTATTCTTGTGATTTTTTGGGAGATAATAAATCACCGGTATTCGGCATGATGAGGGAACAAGATGTTCCGCTTCTTTTATATCCAACACCTTATACCAACACACTTTCTTCACTAACTTTTCTAGATCACTCTTATATTCAACTGTGAAAAAATCTTGTAGATGTTAGTTTCAATTAGCAGCCTGTCCATTTCAGCTATATAGTACTCTTTTTCTCAGGACCACAGTCCTCCACCCCCCCCCACCCCCCATATTATAACTAACTCTCTCCTTTTTTACAGACTTCGTATGCATTTCTGTATCACCTTATAATTCAATTCTTTCTTAAACATCAAATTTTCAGTATCTTTCAATACCAAATTCTTAAACACCTCGACAAAATTATTATCAGTAACTGGAGGGTTAAATACCAATCTATTTTTAAACCACTATGCATTATTGCATTTACCTGTTTCTCCACCACTGGGTTTGACCAAAAGTATTTTTTTCAAATTGAGGGTTCTTACATACTTTTGGATACTAATATATGCTTCAAATGTTTCCAATTTTTTTTTTTAGGGACATATTTTAACCCCTTATCCAAAACCTTCAACTCCTCTTTGTTGAGATTTACTCCTTTTAAAATTAAAATTCTTTCTCCTAATACATGCTTATTCTTTTGAAATCACTTTCCTGCTCTCTCCCCCCTCTTCTTTCACTCTGCCCTGATGATTTCCCCTTCTTCCATTCCCAAACCCTCTGCCTGGGGGCCAATTCCTCTCCACCACTGTCAAAAAAAAAACTGGCTCTATTTTCCAATACTCTTCTTCTCTCCTAAGGGGTGAATACCTTTTCTGGGCTGGCACATTGTAACCCTGACACCAATGTTTTCCCCTCTGTTCTCCAACCTCAGTCCCATTTCATCTCCTTGGTGAATTTTTGCCCTGTAGTCTTCTTACCTTCTGGGTTCAATATTTTTCTCTTTGGGTTTTTGGTTAATGGTTACCGCTACCTCCCCTCCAAGGTGAGGGGGGCAGAGTACCCCTAAACTCCCCTCTACATGGCCATCTTTCTTTGTAACTTGAAGCTATATCCTTATGCTTATCCTTTCTATATGTGTCCCTTTGTGAAGACTGCACCCTCTCAAAATTTCTCTCTGGAGTGATGTTCTCTAAGGGTATTTCATTTTCAGCCAACTTACTCTTTGCTAGGGGACAGGGGGAAGTGTATTAAAGCATGATGGTGATGGGCAATCTTCAACCTCTGATGAAGCCCTGCCTTCTGGAGGCGAAATGTGTAAAGTGGAGTATAGCACATAGTGTCATCACGCTACTCGGAACACATGGACAGCTGTTTGTGTGGAATTTCGGATGTATGCTGGAGTATGTATGCTCTCTGGCTGCTGATTTCTTAAAGCGATACTGAACAGTTATGTTATGAGTAGATTGTGCGCTTTTGTTTAATACAATTTGTTTGAACTGAGAGCACTAGAAGAGTCTTTTTGTGTCTCTGCTGGAGGATGAGTGTTCCAGGGAGAGCATTTGGTGCTGATCAAAGAGTCACTGAGAGTGATAAAAATGCCTTTACATCTGGTGCATGTTAACCTCTTATGGTTTGGAGGTTTATAGAAGGGTGAGCACATAAGTGTGCCTTTGGCAGTGCATGTGGTGGAAGAAGGATTTCTTTTTTTGGGCTCCCAAGCATCACCATTCATTACTTTTACTTTATTCATTACCACCGTGAACAGGATTGTTGTTCTTTGAGGATTTTGTATATTACATTTGTTTTATTTATCTGTTATATTTCACTTTTTCTTAATATTTTATGTGTGTTCATGTGCCTTGGGGGTATTCTTCTCACTTCATTTTATGATTTAGAGGTCTGTAGGTTGTAATATCGAGATAGGTAGTCTCACTCATAGCGCTGCACAATATTATTTAAGGTAGTAAAGTTTAGCACTTTTTTATGGTCCCCTGCAGTGTTATGTCACAATGTGCTAGCATGCACTGCATATTAGCACAGTATTTCAGACTTACCTTTCAAGTGAAGCCCTCCAACACCGCACTAACACTACTGCCCACACTCCTATCTTCTCCTGGTCCTCCTTCTGTTTTCACACTCTCCGGCTATTTGAATGGCTGGAATGTGATAACGCCACTCCCGCGCATAGGCATGGAAGTCATCATTGCAGCACACTGAATGTAGAACACGCACAGTGACGTCATCTACTATTGCCGATGTAAATATCTCCTAAATGGTGCAAGTTTAGGAGATATTCATCATGCCTACAAGTAAGCCTTATTTTAAGCTTACCTAGAGGTACAAGTTTAATTTGGTAGTTTACGACTGCTTTAACACTAAACTCCAAGCCCTTGTAACTAACCATAACCTTAACCTAATTCTTAACACTGTAATATCCCCTTAAAATTCATACTTACCTAGATCTTATCAAGAGTATTAGGCCATCCTATGGTGTTATTGGCCCCAAAATACAAACTGAAGGCTGTTAACTGCCCCTAAAGGACAGGAACAGGCAGAAGGGACTTTATATGTGCCACCAAGAAATCACATACTTTTATCAAATAATTCCAATTTTTATTACAAAGGTAGTAAGTCAATTAATTCTCTACTCACGAAGTGTGTCATGCCTCTAGAGAATCACCATAACACCAATGCAAGATCTGAAAATAACCACCAAGGTAAGGGAAAAGTCTAAATGTGCAGTGAAGTCCCAGATTGTTGATTGACATATTTCATGCATTAGTTATATGTTATATCCTCCTCACAATTGTATGTACCTACATCTGTCACATATCACAAGTGGTGCCAAAGTTAGGAAAAAACCCTTTTTGGATAGCAGTAAGCAGAATGGGTGTGCCCATTGAAGGATTTAATTTCCCATAATTTCAGTCTTGGCTATAAGAACAAATACAGGCGGTAAATCTCCAATGCAAAAAAAAAAAAAAAAAAGGGACATAACATTTCTAAAACAAAATCTATAATTAAAGCCACGCTTGGTAGCACTCTGAGAGAGAGAGGTTTTCATGCAGCTGGAGGTATCAGCGTATTGCCTATGTTAAAGTAATATTGGTGTTTTTTATTCAGTTATTATGTTTTTCTAATAAAAATACCTCAATGAGCACTATCTCAGTTTTGTATCTGTTTGAGCATTGACCCATGCTTTATCACCTGAGCTGAGAGGATTGCTGTACTTACCAAGTGAGAGTTCTGATGCGGATTGCTTGAACCCTGAGAGAGCCCAGCTGGGTTATGGAGTTCGAATGATTTGATTAAAGGTTCAATAATACCTTTGTAATGAGGGTTAATCCATAAGCTGAGCATGTGCCCAAAACATGTTTGGTAAAAGTGTCTGCTATTACACAATCTTATTTCACTAAATTGAACTGTCTATATGGACTTGAGCATGATTGGTGGACTGTATCACAGTTTTATTCATGAACATTTATATAAAGTACTGTTATGCAGTGATATTGGATTATAATTACACACATGTATATACCGTAGTTCTCACAATTCTGATATATGTTAACTTGGTATTTTATGTTAATGATTTTTTTGGAAATGAACCAGCGCTGCATATTTTTATACACATATGTTGAGGAATTTTTCATTTTCATGCTTGCAGCTTTAGTTTAGTTAACTACTGGTGTGCAGAGCCATATTTTACGCTTAGCAACTTAAAACTTAAAAGCACTTTTATGGTAATAAAGTAAAAAATGCAAGGGTTATTGGCACTATGCTGGTTTTAATGTAACCTTTAGTGCCAATTGTTCAATGGAGGGAGAGAAAGCTTTAATTTTTTCATTGAACATTTGCAGTGGCACTATGTTAAATTGCTGCACTTAATCTAAAGTTAACCCTGTATGCTTCTTCCCAGAACATATGCATTTTGCTCTGAACAGTAGTAAACAGTAGACCAGGGATATGCAATTAGCGGACCTCCAGCTGTTGCAAAACTACAAGTCCCATCATGCCTCTGCCTCTGGGTGTCATGCTTGTGACTGTCAGAGTCTTGCTATGCCTCATGGGACTTGTAGTTCTGCTACAGCCGGAGGTCCGCTAATTGCATATCCCTGCAGTAGACAGTTGAACAAAAAAATATCTTTCAGTAATTGAATTTAAATGGGCTTTATTCCTTGCCAAGGAATTTGTATTTCTGTCCACCCAGCCCTTAATATTTTATTCCTTATTTTTTAATTCTATGTTTTGGTTTTGTGAGAAAAAAAGTTTACAAAGAAGGTGGGTGGGTATAGCCAGGTGCTGGGCTACAGCAATAAAATGAAGGAGACATAGGGTGAAATTTTCTTAAACTGGAGAGTGCAAAATTTGTTGCATATGAGACATCCACTCTACCAAGCTGGATTTAGTGTGTGCAGATACAATGAACCATTGGATAGTTTCACCTGTCGCCGTCTTCTCATTTATCTGCTGCTGTTAACAGTCCTATCCCAATCTAGGCAAACTGTATACTGTTCATACCGGACAGGTGGAGATGGTTAGTATGGTCTCCATGGATATAATGCACATGGAGTGCTCATGATGTGCTCATGTATTGTATCAAATTAGAATCTCTTTCACAGGTATGGCGGTCCTCTCCCATTTGGTATACCATGGCAACAGCTCAGCTGCCCAACCTCCTGAGGATGGTGGGTGGCCACACATGATGTCACTGTCACGCCTCAGCTTCATCAGGACCAATCAGCTGCTAGCTTCTCCAACTATAGGAGAGAGAGAGATAGAGACAGGAAGCGCTGACCTGACTGTAGTAGTTAGATGCACTGTTTAATGCAGGGGATAAAAAACACAACACAAACAAGTAATTAAAAAAAAAGCTCATCAACATGGGGACAAGGTGCTTTGGGGCAGGGGGCCCCCTGCCTATAAGCACCCCCCATGTTGAGACATGTGGCCTAGTAAGGTCCAGGAGGGGGGCACTCACTCCCCCCTTTTCCTGCCTGCCAGGCTGCATGCTTGGATAAGGGTCAGGTATGGATTTTGGGGGGCATCCCACGCGGTTCTTTTTTATTGCCAGCAATATTTTTTTTTTTATTCAGCTGTCAGCAGGGAAGCCCATCTTATTTGTGAGTGAGAGTAGCCCAGTTCCTTAAATCAGGGCAGGAAGGCGCATGCGTGACAGCTCCTGTAATGGACGCTTAGTCTGGGAGCTCCATCCTGCTTTGGCTGCCTGAAGCCTTCCAGCATCCCGGCACCCACGCTTTTGAGCCGGCTACACACCCCACAGACAGCGGAATCTTCGCCGACCCCCGCGAGGTCCTCGGGGAACACCATGAGAGACCTTAAGAGCCAATTTGGGACAGATGGGTCATGGGTCTTGGATCCCAAGATGGCGGCCACTACCTCACTGCAGGCTCCAGCCCGCCTCACCACGCTACAGGCTGCATCCCCTTCTACAGCAAACTCAGACTCTCATGTGAGTACACCTCCTCTGGGTCCGGTGTCCCCTACCTTCATGAATCCCTTATCGATCACACACTGGAGGAGCTAGGACTCTGTCCTATGGAGGCAGGCCCCCCTCAGGCACAGCACTCACTATAGCCCGGGGATTTGGGCCTAGCACAACTGGAGGCAATAGCAGATTTATTTGCCAGATTTGCTGACCTGCTTGACCGAGGTCTGCACAACACAGCGAATAAGATCACCAGTGACATTAAAGCAGACCTACAGGTCTTAGGATCCCGCATAGAAGTCATAGAAACTAAACTGGATGCCACAATTTCCAGAACAAACCAGAACACAGATTGCATCCAAATTATGCAAGAGCAATTAGAGACGCTATGGTTAAATAGGCGATCTCGAAAACAGACATAGGAGATATAACTTTAGGGTTCGTGGGCTGCCAGAATCCTATAAAGACATTCCTGAAACTATACGTGCTTTCATCAAGGAGCTGATCCCTGATATCCCACAGCACAGACTGGAGCTGGATCGTGGTCATAGCGCCCTTAAGCCCCCACGCTCGGATGGGCTTCCCAGGGACATTGTGGTAAAACCACACTTCAAGGAAGAGCTGATGCGCAGATCCCCCTCTACACCCAAGCTTTCCTTCCAGGGCCATGAGATTCAGATATTCGCGGATCTGTCCCCTTCTACTATCCAGAAACGTAGAGCTCTTAAACCGTTCAAGATCCTATCAGAGAAGGAAATCAAATATTGGTGGCTCTTTCCATTTCAGCTCAAGCTTCTCTTCAAAGGCAAGGCCTACACGTTTGCTTCATTCTCGGAAGGGAAAAAACTCTTTCTAAATCTGGGCCTCATTTGGCTCGACCCGCAACATCATTCCCCTGGCTCCACTTCCAGTTCCTCAAAACTCCCGTCAAGCCTGCTCACGCTAGTCTGGGAGGACACCAAATCCAAAAAATCCAAGGAAGCTCTACCTCCCTGAAGTTTCCAGGACTGTCAAATTTCATCTCCTTACAGACAGTTGGAAGGACCCGCCCTACAAGTTGGAGCTCATCGAACTGACAGTTCTTCCAACACCTTCACTCGCCTTGGCTGAGGCTGGTTTTTGTGGTTCCTTGTCCATACACCTGGCTTTTTGCAGGTTAGAAGGATGGTGTAGTGAAGGGCTTGGTTGTTTTTTTTTTTTGTTTTTGTTTTTTTTTTACTCTAGCGCTTCCTCTATCTCCACCACCTATCCTGAACTGGTTTGTCCCCCCCCCGTTTTTTTTTTTTTTTTTTTGGTTTGTTATTTTCTATATACCTATGACTTCCAAATATGCAATTAGGGATGCACTCCCTTGTTTGATCTGTTTTCTGGGACTCCAGTTTTGGAGCTCCAAGACCCTGATTTAGCCTCCTCTCATTGTATCCCTCATTGGCATGATCCACGTTCTATGTCCCCCTTCCCTATTTCCCTGTTCCTCCCTCTCTCCCTTCCCTTTTTTCCCTGCCTTCCCCTCTCAACTCCCCCCTCCCTACCTCCATTACTGTCCTGCTTCCCTTTCCCCTCTCCTTCTCCCCCATTGCCTGCATTCGCTTCCCTTCCCTTCCTGCATCCCATCCCCTCCCCCCAATCCACAAACATCCAAAGTTTTGAGGCTCATATTTACTCCCGTAGGGGAATGTCCCCTCAGCTGTACATGTTTTCGGAGTGCCCGTTACACTGACTTGCTTTATGCCACTGTTATATCTGTTTGTTTTCTTTATTTGAGGCTTTGCGGCCAGATCCATACTCGTGCCCCTCCTCTTGTGCTGAAGACCAGGTATTCTACCCTCTTCCTGACAGGATTGATCCCTTCCTGGCTGAAGGAACTTGAATTAGTTTGCACGTTAGGATGGAGGACCCGGTCTCCTCCACCCTATGGGAGACTTTCTCATCTTCCGTTGATCTCTCTTTCTCCCCCTTTCCTTTGCCTTCCTAACTCTCTTTCTCTTACAGTGTCCGACTTGAGGAGTGCTGTCACGTACCTTACAGCGGAGCCCGAAATGATGAGGGTGGCCTCTTGCACGGTTCCAGTCCAAGCACCCCTGGTGGTGGGTACAGGGAGTGCGAGGACAACAAAAGGGTGCAGGTGCCTGCAGGCAGGAGGCTGGAACTTGGGGATATAAGAACCTCTGCTGAGGAGATGTGGAAACTGATCACCAAACTTGTTCAGAGCCAGATCAGGATCAACTGCAGAATCAGGAACAGGCAGGAGTCGGCAACAGGCTGGCAGCGGGGTACCAAGTCAGAAGGCAAAACCGTAGTCAGGAACAGGCAGGGGTTGGGAACAGATGGGCAGCAGGATACAGAATCAGGAGGCAGAGCCGTAATCATAAGTTCAAGCCAAGGTCAGTGTGACAGACCTAGCCGGGAGAGAGACTTTTGGAGGGGACTGTATGCTAGTCTCTTGCCGATTGATCGTGGGCCCTGGCATTTGGGGGAACGGTGCTCTTTGTGAGCTGTATGCCTGGGGACCCTTGAGGTGGTATTACTGTGGATTTGGGTCCTGGTCCCCCAGGACACACAGACTCCGGGGGCCCTGGATTTGCCATATTGGAATAGTGACTGATTCATACCGTTGGGACTCCTACTGTTAAATGCTAATGTCATCAATTCCAGCTACCTTTTTGTTGTCTGCTAAAATGTGTATTGTAAATAAGTCTCTAGTATGGGATCTAAGAGTCATTAGATCCCATTGTTGTTTCTGTTTAATTAACTCTGCTATTATGATAATGTTGATTGGATTTTCTGAACTACAAGACGGCCAGTCTGGCCTAAAGGTCATGTCTGAGTCATCTAGGCTGTCTAAAGGGATTAGTTAATTAGCTCATGTTAATTAGGTTAATTAGGTTACAGCTGTATTGTTAGAGTAATATGAGTTTGAGGTATGCACCTCCACTTTTAGTGTATAAAAGAGCCTGTATATTGCAATAAAAGAGATTCCTGTTTGAACTTACATACAGCCTGCCTGGTGTTTGTTCTGAGCTATCACAACTGGGTTAGAACGGCACATAGCTGAAGTTCTAATCCCGGAGCACTGGATGACCGAACCATCAGACGTTGCAATCTGATTCAATAGCAGCAGAGGAGTGTCGGGAGAGTGGAACCAAGCGAGCAAGGGGCTCGTTACAGTCAGTATTGCAGGGAGAGGCAGGTTCAGCAGGCAGGGAAGATCCAAGAGAATGGTCAGAAGATAGCTGGGTTTTCAGGAACAAGGTCAATCAGGCAGAGTAACAACAGGAACCCAGGAACAAGCTGAAGACAATCCAGCACTGATGCTAGGCAGACTCTCTGTTTATATAGGGTGCTGTGTGCCAGGATTCGCGCCAGCGTACGTGCGTACGTGCATGCGCATTAGCAACTCAGCACATTGGCACATGCGCGTTAGCACATTAACACCTTGGCACATTGGTGCATGCGCGTTAGCACATTAGCGCTTTGGCACTCGCGGGCGTTGGCATAGAGGTGCCATTGTGCATGCCCACCCTGGATCTCATTTGTCTCTGGCTATGGTTCGGTGCATGCACATTGGCATTAGCAGAACGAGGATTGGCAGCTGCTGCATGGAGATGGGAGCTTGCTGTGTGAGTTCTCTGACAAGTGCTTTGAGGTGCTTATCAACAACTTTAGAGGCATTGCTATCCCAGGGTCCACCCATTTTGGACCTCAAGGAGTCGATGGTAAGTGACACTCAGTGGATTGTTTGGTTTAACCCCCTGCTCCATGGCTTTATGGCCAACGTTGATGACAAAACCAAGGGAGTAGCCATACTTTTCTCCCACAAGTGTAAATTTACGACTCTTTTGGAACTATTGATGAATAGACATACTCCTTTGTATCGTATTATGCCCCAAACAAGGGGCAACTGATCTTTTTTCAAGCAATGCTAGAACGCCTGGCTCCCTTGCTGGAAGGCACAGTAATAATCGGGGGGGGGGGGGCCCAAACGTCGCCTTTCATTAGGGCCTAGATAAATCCCGACCACTGGCAAACGCCTTACCCGGCTTACTAAGCAGAGCCTGCATATTCCTAAAGTAATTTTTCAATACGGCTTGGTTGGCGTTTGGAGAAAAATTAACCTGACACTATGAGACTACATACACTACTCTAACCCACACAACTTTTTTGCCAGGATAGACTGCACACTTATCACTACAGCTACGATCCCGCTGGCCGTTACGTCGTACATTAGGGACTCTGCCTGGTGGGACCACTCTATGGTATTGCTGACCATACATCGCCCCTCAGGACAGATAAGTAGCGGACGCTGGAGACTCAGTGAGTCCATTCTTAGTGATCCGATCAGGGCTAAGGAAATCGAGAGTGCGATTATCGACTATTTTTGAACCAATGACATGCCAGACACCACACCTTCTTGCCTGTGGGCAGCACACAAAGCCACGATCGGGGGGAAGCTGATCCAAATAGCTTCTCAGATCAACAGGTCTAGAAGAGCCAATATAGACAAATTGGAAAAGGAGTTTTCTACATTCTTGAAAAAACATAAAGCGAATCCAAATTCCATACCCATAGAAAGTCTAGATACTGCCCGCTCAGCCCTCAACTTGGCTCTTACGTCTAGGGCAGAAAAATGGCTCTGTTGGAATAGAACACGGTTCTATTGCCAATGTTACAAAATAGGAACCCTGTTGGCTCATAGACTGACCTCAAGGACCAAGTCCTTTGCTCTCCCCAAAATTAAAATCAATGGGGGCACACTATCCCAGAACCCTCAGCGAATTATGGGGGAATTCCATAATTTTTATAAAAAACTGTATGGTGCAGGATCACATCCATCACAGTCTGAGGTGGATCAGTACCTGGATGCCATCCAGATCCCAAAGTTGGAAGAGCACCATAGCCAGAAGCCCCTAGCTCTTCAGAAGAAGTACATTCGGTTATCAAAAATTTAAAATCCCAGGCCCTGATGGGTTTTCTGTCCCCTACTACAAAGTATTCTCGGAAACCTTAGCCCCTTTCATGGCTCATTTCTTTGATGCTTTAAGTCAAGTTGCTCTACTAGACAGTTCAATAAACTCAGCTTACATTTCAGTTATACCTAAACCAGGTAAGGATCCAAGCTCTGTTAGCAATTATAGGCCAATCTCTCTCATAAACAATGACCTGAAGATTCTGACTAAAATCCTAGCGGACCGCATATCATCCTTTATAAGCCTGTACATCAACAAAGACCAAGTGGGATTCATTCCTGGGAGACAAGGACCAGATCAAATTTGTCATGCGATAAATATTATGTCCCTTTTAAACTCGAACTGGGATGGGGACTCCCTCCGGGAAGGGTTTCTCCTCTCACTGGATTTGCAGAAAGCATTCAATTCTGTCCACTGGTCCTACATCTTCACCACCCTTAGACGCTGGAGATTCGGGGGCTCATTTATTAATATCCTACAAGTTTTGCATTCCACTCCGACAGCTCAGGTCCGCATGCAGGGATTTTACTCAGAATCCTTTCCTATACTAAGAGGTAGCAGGCAAGGATGCCCTCTCTCACCACTTATCTTCACTATAGCGATAGAAACCCTGGCAGTTGCAACTAGAGATAACATGGACATTCATGACAGTCAGTGTGGTACTGCGGTCACAAATGCACCTTATTTGCTGACGATATACTCCTATTCATATCTTCACTGTTCATCTCTCTCCCAAACATATGCCGACTTTTGAACGACTTTGGGAAGATCTCCGGTCTCCTGGTCAACTATGACAAATCCCAGGCTCTGAACATTAATATCCCAAACACCTTTGCTTAACAGACTTCCAATTCTCCTAGAGTGATACCTCGATCACTTACCTATGGGTCAATTTGACTGCCAAGGTTGAACACCTTAACCAGACCAACTACCCCCCTCACTTAAAAAATTAGAGGCCGATCTCTCCAGGTGGTCACAATCTTCTCTTTCTTGGCTGGGTAGAATCAATACAATAAAAATGTCGCTACTCCCTTGCATCTTATATTTCTTTAGGTCCCTCCCTATCCCGTTAGACAAGGCCCACTTATGACACTTCCAAGCCAAAATGATCAAATTAGCTTGGGGTTCAGGAGGTTAGGTCATCTATGCATTTACGAGAAAGGTGTCATCTATTAATTTACGATATGTGTTGAGGTCCCAAAGTTGTTATTTAACTTCCTTCACGTAATAATCCTCCTTTAGGATGACAACATTACCCCCTTTATCACTATGTTTTCTAATTATGTTGTTGGCTTTCTTTAGCTCCTTTAATGCTCTTTTAATTCCTCTTTTAAGATTATCAGACAGTGGCATCTCCCAATTCAGTTGTTTTAGGTGCATGGAAACCAAATCTAAAAATAGACTAATCCATCGATTGTTCTAAAATTGGGCATATTTTTAGATTTAATTGTAGATTGACCCTTCTTTAGGTTTCCTTACTTCCATGATCGCTGTTCTACTCATCCTGGTTTCCTTCCTCCTATAGGGACATTAGTATATCCATTGCTTCATTGTCTTCACTTGTTTGTAGTTTTACAGAGTCTCCATCTCCTCTATCACATCTAAAATAGACTTTCCTTAGAAATAAATTGATGATAAATTGATGTCTTTAAAGACATCAAATTAATTGATCGTTATTGTCAATGAATAAGACATCCCTGTGCTTAGCAGGTGGCTTTCCTTAGAAATAAATTGATGATAAATTGATGTCTTTAAAGACATCAAATTAATTGATCGTTATTGTCAATGAATAAGACATCCCTGTGCTTAGCAGGTGGATATGTCTATATTTTAAAGGGAAATCTTACAAGTTGATAACCTTATAGTCTTTATATGCAGAGTTTAATGTTTCCTCTGACTCCTTGTCCTGTCTCTTTCTTCCTGGGGTTCTCTCTCTTTTTCCCATTGTCTGTCTTCCCATTTCTTTTTCTGTTTTTGCCCTCTCCGCCCCTCTGAGTTTGTCCTAATGTTTTCCCTCATTTTCCTTTGGTTCTAAAAAAGAGAAAGATTTAGGTTGGGTATCACTGTAGATCTAGATTTTGACCAGAAGAATCTCCGTCTGGAGTGGCTCTTCCCTATACGTATAGTCAGTTTGAATATTTCTCCAATTTCCCAGTCATTTAGGTCCTATCTAAAGTTAGATTGTTTGGTGAGTTTTACATTTTCTGTACTTTTTCTACTTCTTTCTTTCCTGGGAAAGTTCTTCCTGACAATGAGGGTGTTAGAAAGAGAGCACCTCTGTCTGGATATTTGCCTGCCAGTGGGAGAACATACCAGAGGAGATCTGAGCCTGAGACTGGGAGTGAGGATACCTAGGGGCAGCACAGAACTGCCACATCACAGCACCTGTACTGCTGTCACAGGAAACTGGAGCGTTTCCAATGATGATCACCGTAGGCTTTTGAGGAGAGACCAAGGGGATCCCTTGCCTCTACAGCGAGAGGTCACTGCAGCATTCACAGCACCGCAGCAGGGACTGATGAGAGGGCTATTCACCTATTGCTGATACTGCTGGCAAGGACTGAGCCAATGAGAGCAGAACACCAAGTGTACCCAAACCATACTTGTGACAGGGTGAATTAAAAGGTTTTTTCGATTCGGAAGCCTCTGGCTCTTACTGTGGGTGATATACCTCAGACAATGCGAATAATAAAAAGAAGAAGCACGTAGAAAGTCAGGTAAGTAAATGGGAGTGTCACGGTAAGACTTGATGGCAGAAGGGAGAGGAAGGATGGAAAGGGGGTGAGAGAGGTAAAATTAAAGGTGAATGCTGTGGGTACACCGAATTTGTTGCCAAGCGCATATGTTTTAAAAGGCAGTATTTTTTTTCTTTATTTTGAGAGTTTATTTGTGTACTTTTACTTTAATATTTTTTGGTTTACTGTTTTCAGTGTATTTTGTTTTCTGTGACAACAACATAAAATAATGAGGCCAGGATTGCTAGAAGAAGCTTATACAACACATTGGGGTTGACCTACTAAAACTGGAGAGTGCAAAACATGGTGTAGCTGTGCTACCATGCACAGCTGCACCAGATTTTACCAGTTTTATTAAATAATCTTTGAATGCCCTTAGTTACCTTAAAAAACCACCATAAACCATAAACCTTTATTTGATCTTTTCTGTTGACACCAGCACATTTTGCTGAAAATGGCAAACTTTCATCAAGATTTCTTGATTTTTTACCATATGCCTGAGGAATACAAACTAAATTTCACAAATTTCCAGTGATCATAATAAAGTTAAATTCAAGAACTAGCTGTAGTTAACCCCTTCCCGCCTAAGCCTTTTTCTGACATTTGTTGCTTACAAGTTAAAATCCATATTTTTTGCTAGAAAATTACTTAGAACCCCCAAACATTATATATATATATATTTTTTTAGCAGAGACCTTAGAGAATAAAATGGCAATTGTTGCAATATTTTATGTCACACAGTATTCGTGCAGTGGTCTTTCAAACACATTTTTTTTTTTAGAAAAAATAAAATTTCATGATTAAAAAAAAACAAAACAGTATAGTTAGCCTAATTATTTGTATAATATAAAATATGATGTTATGCCGAGTAAATAGATACCTAACATGTCATGCTTTAAAATTGCACACACTCGTGGAATGGCAACAAACAATGGTACTTAAAAATCTCCATAGGTGACATTTTAAAAATTTCTACAGGCTACCAGTTTAGTGTTACAGAGGAGGTCTTGTGCTAGAATTATTGCTCTTGCTCTAATGATCACAGCGATACCTCACATGTGCGGTTTGAACACTGTTTGCATTCGCAGTCGCGACTTACACGTGTGTTCGCTTCTGCGCACGAGCAAAGGGATGGGATGCTTTCAAATTTTTTTTTTCTTATTTATTTATTTTTTTACTGTCCCTTTAAAAAACAAAATTTCTGATAACTTTTACTGTTGTCACAAGGAATGTAAACATCCCTTTGTGACAGTAATAGGCAGTGATAGGTACTCTTTATGGAGGGATCTGGGGTCTATAAGACCCCAAATCCCTCCTTTGCACTTAAAAGTATTCAAAATGCCAAGTTTGGCTGTTTTGAATACTGCTACTTTTTTTAATTTGGCGCCTTTAAGTCTTCAGTAAACCAGAAGTAATGTCATGACATCGCTTCCGGGTTACTAGATCTGAGACCCAATCAAAGCCGATTCCGGCTCTGTCGGCTCTCCGGGCAGTCGGCGGACATTCCGGCCAGTTGCTTGGGGCCCCCCGGTGGGATGGGAGAGCTAGGGTGAGCCGCGGAAGGCGGCAGGAGGGGGGTAGAGTCCCCTCCTGCTGCTTAAGATAACAGCCGAGCGGCTTCTTAGCCACATAAGTTGTTATCCCAAGAAAGCCGACCACCGGCTTTAAAATACGGTACCAGGGTGATGTGTGCAGCTGCAGGCATCACCCTGGAACAACCCCTTCAAACCGAGGCCGCATCTTTGCGTACGGCCGGCGGGAAAGTGTTAAAATGCATTTAATGAATTTTAATAATGCATAAATGGATGAATGTATCAGTTTATATCTGCTAGGATTTCAGTGTTGAGGCCAAACTCCATAAACATTTTTTTAAATGGTTTTGGATAGAACAATTAAGGATTAAAACCTCTGTCAAGTTTTTATTTCTATCTGTGTTTCTAATGGGGACATTTACAATTACTTTCAAACTCTGCCAGGAATTGAAGGAAAATCTCTCTAATGTGAAAGGGTTCGAACTTCTGAGAATGTTGTATTGCTGTCCATGCCTTGCCTTATTGATCTAGTGACAATCGCTTCCCTTATATTTTTGTACTGGTGTCACTGGGACATTAAATTAGGGAAAATCATCCCAATGTGGTCAAAGATAGAAACTCATTTCCACTCTATTCAATATTAAAAAAAAAAAAATTTACATGATGTTCACATGCAAAGCAAGTAAGATAGTTTTATACGTTTAGAACTGACATTGATTATGGTGCATTGTTCTGACCTCTGCTGGCAAACTGAAGAATAACTGCATTTTTACATTTAAAGTCCAAGTAAAAAAATTAGTTACATTAACTGCTGAACTTTACAGTAAGGCCCCTTTCACACGGGCGTTCCATATGTTCGTTTTTCATCCATCCCTTGACGGATGAAAAGCGGACATACATGTATCTCTATGGGATAGCGGACGTTAGCGGAAGATCATCCTCTGACATCTGCTACCATGCGTCTCCTCTAAGCTCAGTTTTTTATGATGGAAGAAAACACTATTTTTCCTCCGTAAGAAAAACAAAACGGACGAAAAATGGATGTTAGTGGACGATCCGCTTACATCTGATCTGCTGACATCCGTTTTTAAACCTTTTTTTCTTCCCTCATTAAACACACTGTATATAACTTGTTGCTAAGGAGAGGGTCGGGAAGCCAGGCCACCACGTCCTTAACAACCAATGAGTCATCAGCTGTTAGCGGGGTTCCCCACTGACAGCTGAATGTAAAAAAAAAATTGCCCTGCAAAAAAATCCAGAAAAAAACAGCATGGGGTCCCCCCCAGGTCCATACCAGGCCCTTTGGGTCTAGCATAGGCTTGCTCAGGTGGTGTGCCAGGTGTGCCTGGGCACAACCTAATCACTATGTGCACTGCTGATTCCCCCTACTACCTGGTTCCCCCCCTTGTTGGCCCCCCCACCCCACATTGCTGCTTGCTTCTCTCCTCTCCTCTCCCCCCAGCTACTGTGGGGGATGTTTCAGGATGGAGAACAGGGGAAGGGGCTCCATCTGCGTCCATTCATATCAGCAGCATAGTAAACGTTTACTATGCTTCAGTTTGTAGCTGAACAAGAAGCCACTCAGCACAGAGCACTTCCCATTCTGCCCTGTGCAGCTGAGGTTGCAGAGAAAGGCATGTGTGTTTGAGTTTGGAGTGCACACCCTAATGCAATAGGCTGCGCACACCTATTGGGTCTAGTACGGATTCAGAGGGGCCCCCACAGCAATTTTTTTTTAAATGGTGTGGGGTTCCCCAAAAATCCATATCAGACCCTTAGCCGAGCATGCAGGTCAGAAAAGGGAGGGGAGAGCGAGCACCCCCCCTGAACCATACCAGTCCGCATGCCCTCAACATTGGGGGTGGGTGCTTTGGGGCAGGGGGGCTCTGACTTACCGGCCCCCTCCTTATCAACCAGCTATATACAGTGTTTGAAGTTTAGTTCAGTCACTTTTATTTGTCAAAAAACAAATGTCAGCGGACATGAAAACGGATGTAAAAATTGACATTCATATCCGTTTTTGATCAGTTTCTTTACAAAAAAAAATCTTGACTGAACCAAACTAAAAAATGGAACGCCCTTGTGAAACCAGCCTAAAAAAAACTGTGCTAAATGCCGGTTGCTTTTGCGGCGCTTTTTGGACGCTAGAGGGCTGTTTTTTTAGGTCATGTGACAAAAAAGCCGCTGGCAACAAAAGTGAAAAAACCCCTAAGTGAAAATGTCCAAATTCGGCCCAAAGTGTCAATATATTGTGTGGCCACCATTATTTTCCAGCACTGCCTTAACCCTCTTGGGCATGGAGTTCACTAGAGCGTCACAGGTTGACACTGGAGTCCTCTTCCACTCCTCCATGACGACATCACGGAGCTGGTGGATGTTAGAGACCTTGCGCTCCTCCATCTTCCATTTGAGGATGTCCCACAGATGCTCAATAGGGTTTAGGTCTGGAGACATGCTTTGCCAGTTTCTGACAGTTTCTGACATTTTCACTTAGGGGTGTACTCACTTTTGTTGCCAGCGGTTTAGACATTAATGGCTGTGTGTTTAGTTATTTTGAGGGGACAGCAAATTTACACTGCTATACAAGCTGTACACTCACTACTTTACATTGTAGCAGTGTCATTTCTTCAGCATTGTCACATTGAAAGATATAATAAAATATTTACAAAAATGTGAGAGGTATACTCAATTTTGTTAGATACTGTATATTTTTTTTGCAGAGACCCTAGATAATAAAATGGTGGTCATTGCAATATTTTATGTCACACTGTATTTCCTCAGCAGTCTTTTTCTTCAATGAATTAAAAAAAAAACAGTGAAGTTAGCCCAATTTTTTTGTATAATGTGAAAGATGATGTTACACCAAGTAAATAGATACCTAACATGTCATGCTTTAAAATTGCACACACTCGTGGAATGGCGACAAACTACGGTATTTAAAAATCTCTATAGGTGAGCCTTTTTTTTAATGATTAACTGTTTAGAGTTACAGAGCAGGTATTGTGCTAGAGTTATTGCTCTCGCTCTAACGATCGCGGCAATACCTCACATGTGGTTTAACCACTATTTACATTTGTGGGCATGACTTACGTATGCGTTCGCTTTGGCAGACAAGTACGGAGGGATAGGGCACTTTACCCACTTGCCTGCAGGGCACTTAAACCACCCTCCTGCCCAGACCAATTTTCAGCTTTCGATGCTCCCACACTTCGAATGACAATTACTCAGTAATACTGTACTCAAATGAATTTTTTGTCCTTTTTTTCATACAATAGAGCTTTGTTTTGGTGGTATTTGATCACCTCTGGGTTCTTTATTTTTTGCACTATAAATGAAAAAAGACCGAAAATTTTGAAAAAAAAAATGCATTTTTCTTAGTTTCTGTGATAAAATGTTGCAAATTATTAATTTTTCTTCATAAATTTTGGCCACAATTTATACTGCTAAATATCTTTGGTAAAAATAACCCAAATTAGTGGATATTATTTAGTCTGTGTGAAAGTTAGAGAGTCTACAAGCTGTGGTGCAAATCATAAAAAATTGATCACACCTGATGTACTGGTGGCCTCTCATTTCTTGCGACCCGGACAAGCCAGGAAAGTACAAATCCCCCCCAAATGACCCCTTTTTTGAAAGTAGACACATTCCAAGGTATTTAGTAAGATGCATGGTGAGGTTTTTGATGTTGTCATTTTTTCCCACAATTCTTTGCAAAATAAAGATTTTTTTCCCCACAAAATTGTCATTGTAATAGGTTATTTCTCTCACACAACATGTGTATACCACAAATGACACCCCAATATTTATTCTGCTACTCCTCCTAAGTATGGCAATACCACATGTGTGGGACTTTTTCTTAGCCTAGCCAGATAGAGAGGCCCAACATGCAGGGAGCACCATAAGGTGTTCTAGGAGCATAAATTGCACATCTAACTTGTTGACTACCTATTACACTTTTGAAGGCCCTGGAGCATCAGGGCAATGGAAATGCCCACAAAGTGACCCCATTTTGGAAATCTAACACCCCAATTTATAATCTATGAGGCATAATGAGTCTTTTGAACGATTGATTTTTTTCCAGAAGTTTTTGGAAAATGTGTGAAATAAATGAAAACGCATTTTTTTTACATAAAGTTGTCCATTTATAAGATATTTCCAACACATAGCATGTAGCAAAAATTACACCCCAAAATATATTCTGCTACTCCTTCTGAGCATGGCGATACCACATGTGTGAAACTTTTACACAGCCTGGCCACATACAGAGGCCCAATATTGAAATAGCACCTTCAAGGATTTTAGGAGCATAAATTACACATCTCATTTCTCAACCACCTATTACAATTTTGAAGGCCCTGGAGCACCAGGACAATGGAAACGCCCACAAAATGACCCCATTTTGGAAAGCTAAAACCCCAACGTATAATCTATGAGGCATGATGAGTCTTTTTAACACTTCATTTTTTTCCAGAAGTTTTTGAAAAATGTGGAAAAAAATGAAACCATTTTTTTTACGCAAATTTGTCCATTTATAAGATATTTCCAACACGTAGCATGTACATAGCAAAAATGACCCCCCAAATTACATTCTGCTACTTCTCCTGAGTATGGTGATACCACATGTGTGGGACTTTTACACAGCCTGGCCACATACAAAGGCCCAACATTGAAATAGCACCTTCAGGTATTCTAGGAACATAAATTACACATCTCATTTCTCAACCACCTATTACACTTTTGAAGGCCCTGGAGCACCAGGACAATGGAAACGCCCACAAAATGACCCCATTTTGGAAAGCCAACACCCCAACGTATAATCTACGTGGCATAATGAGTCTTTTGAATGGTTCATTTTTTTCCAGAAGTTTTTGGAATATGTGGAAAAAAATTAAAACTCATTTTTTTACACAAAGTTGTCCATTTATAAGATATTTCCAACACATAGCATGTACATAGCAAAAATTTCACCCCAAAATACATTCTGCTACTCCTCCTGAGTATGGCGATACCACATGTGTGAGACTTTTACACAGCCTGGCCACATACAGAGACCCAACATGCAAGAAACACCGTCATGTGTTCTAGGGACACATAGCATTTACATACCAAGAATTACACCCCAAAATACATTCTGCTGAGCAAAGGGTAAACAAAAGATTACCTGTGGTTTTAGTAGTGCAGTTGTCCACAGGAGGATAGCACTGGTCCAGGCAGCAGGCAGGGACTTGGTCAGTAAAAGTGAACGCAGTTGTCCAGGCAACAGGCAGGAATACTGTCCATAGTCAGTACAGGCAGCAGGCAGGGATACTGTCCGTTAGGGATGAGCCGAACACCCCCCTGTTCGGTTCGCACCAGAACATGCGAACAGGAAAAAAGTTTGTTCGAACATGCGAACATCGTTAAAGTCTATGGGACACGAACATGAATAATCAAAAGTGCTAATTTTAAAGGCTTATATGCAAGTTATTGTCATAAAAAGTGTTTGGGGACCTGGGTCCTGCCCCAGGGGACATGGATCAATGCAAAAAAAAGTTTTAAAAACGGCCGTTTTTTCAGGAGCAGTGATTTTAATAATGCTTAAAGTCAAACAATAAAAGTGTAATATCCCTTTAAATTTCGTACCTGGGGGGTGTCTATAGTATGCCTGTAAAGGGGCGCATGTTTCCTGTGTTTAAAACAGTCTGACAGCAAAATGACATTTTGAAGGAAAAAACTCATTTAAAACTACCCGCGGCTATTGCATTGCCGACAATACACATAGAAGTTCATTGATAAAAACGGCATGGGAATTCCCCAAAGGGGAACCCCGAACCAAAATTAAAAAAAAAAAATGACGTGGGAGTCCTCCTAAATTCCATACCAGGCCCTTCAGGTCTGGTATGGATATTAACCACTTGACGACCGCCTCACGCCGATGTACGTCGGCAAAGTGGCACGGACAGGCAAAATCACGTACAGGGCGGTCCCCCGGTGCCCGAGGCGGTCGTCTTTTGTCCAGCGGCGATCGGTGATGAGGGGGAGACCATCCGTTCGTGGCCCCCCCCCTCGCGATCGCCGCCGGCCAATGAAAACACTCCTTTGCTGCTGTATGCTAAACAGCAGCAAAGGAAGTGATGTCATCTCCCCTCGGGTCGGTATTTTCCGTTCCGGCCCGAGGAGAGAAGACATCTATGTGAGTGCACAACACTACACACACACAGTAGAACATGCCAGGCACACAAAACACCCCGATCCCCCCCCCCGATCGCCCCCCGATCCCCCCCCAATCACCCCCCCCCCCCCTGTCACAAACTGACACCAGCAGTTTTTTTTTGTTTTTTTTTTTTTTCTGATTACTGCATAGTGTCAGTTTGTGACAGTTACAGTGTTGGGACAGTGAGTATTACCCCCCTTTAGGTCTAGGGTACCCCCCTAACCCCCCTAATAAAGTTTTAACCCCTTGATCACCCCCTGTCACCAGTGTCACTAAGCGATCATTTTTCTGATCGCTGTATTAGTGTCGCTGGTGACGCTAGTTAGTGAGGTAAATATTTAGGTTCGCCGTCAGCGTTTTATAGCGTCAGGGACCCCCATATACTATCTAATAAATGTTTTAACCCCTTGATTGCCCCCTAGTTAACCCTTTCACCACTGATCACCGTATAACCGTTACGGATGACGCTGGTTAGTTCGTTTATTTTTTATAGTGTCAGGGCACCCGCCGTTTATTACCAAATAAAGGTTTAGCCCCCTGATCGCCCGGCGGTGATATGCGTCGCCCCAGGCAGCGTCAGATTAGCGCCAGTACCGCTAACACCCACGCATGCAGCATACGCCTCCCTTAGTGGTATAGTATCTGATCGGATCAATATCTGATCCGATCAGATCTATACTAGCGTCCCCAGCAGTTTAGGGTTCCCAAAAACGCAGTGTTAGCGGGATCAGCCCAGATACCTGCTAGCACCTGCGTTTTGTGCCTCCGCCCAGCCCACCCAAGTGCAGTATCGATCGATCACTGTCACTTACAAAACACTAAACGCATAACTGCAGCGTTCGCAGAGTCAGGCCTGATCCCTGCGATCGCTAACAGTTTTTTTGGTAGCATTTTGGTGAACTGGCAAGCACCAGCCCCAGGCGTCAGGTTAGCGCCAGTACCGCTAACACCCACGCACGCAGCATACGCCTCCCTTAGTGGTATAGTATCTGAACGGATCAATATCTGATCCGATCAGATCTATACTAGCGTCCCCAGCAGTTTAGGGTTCCCAAAAACGCAGTGTTAGCGGGATCAGCCCAGATACCTGCTAGCACCTGCGTTTTGCCCCTCCGCCCGGCCCAGCCCAGCCCACCCAAGTGCAGTATCGATCGATCACTGACACTTACAAAACACTAAACGCATAACTGCAGCGTTCGCAGAGTCAGGCCTGATCCCTGCGATCGCTAACAGTTTTTTTTGTAGCGTTTTGGTGAACTGGCAAGCACCAGCCCCAGGCAGCGTCAGATTAGCGCCAGTACCGCTAACACCCACGCACGCACCGTACACCTCCCTTAGTGGTATAGTATCTGATCGCATCAATATCTGATCCGATCAGATCTATACTAGCGTCACCAGCAGTTTAGGGTTCCCAAAAACGCAGTGTTAGCGGGATCAGCCCAGATACCTGCTAGCACCTGCGTTTTGCCCCTCCGCCCGGCCCGGCCCAGCCCACCCAAGTGCAGTATCGATCGATCACTGACACTTACAAAACACTAAACGCATAACTGCAGCGTTCGCAGAGTCAGGCCTGATCCCTGCGATCGCTAACGTTTTTTGGTAGCGTTTTGGTGAACTGGCAAGCGCCAGCGGCCTAGTACACCCCGGTCGTAGTCAAACCAGCACTGCAGTAACACTTGGTGACGTGGCGAGTCCCATAAGTGCAGTTCAAGCTGGTGAGGTGGCAAGCACAAGTAGTGTCCCGCTGCCACCAAAAAGACAAACACAGGCCCGTCATGCCCATAGTGCCCTTCCTGCTGCATTCGCCAATCCTAATTGGGAACCCACCGCTTCTGCAGCGCCCGTACTTCCCCCATTCACATCCCCAACCAAATGCAGTCGGCTGCATGAGAGGCATTTTCTTTATGTCCTCCCGAGTACCCCTACCCAACGAACCCCCCAAAAAA
Organism: Aquarana catesbeiana; assembly: GCF_042186555.1. Lineage (NCBI taxonomy): Eukaryota > Metazoa > Chordata > Amphibia > Anura > Ranidae > Aquarana > Aquarana catesbeiana. The sequence continues at coordinate 504,803,336 of NC_133328.1, forward strand.
GATGTCGTGTCTGCAGCAAGCGCGGATATAGGCGTGACACCCGCTATTATTGTCCCTCCTGTCCTGACAATCCTGGTCTTTGCATTGGTGAATGTTTTGAACGCTACCATTCACTAGTTGAGTATTAGCGTAGGGTACAGCATTGCACAGACTAGGCACACTTTCACAGGGTCTCCCAAGATGCCATCGCATTTTGAGAGACCCGAACCTGGAACCGGTTACCGTTATAAAAGTTAGTTACAAAAAAAGTGTAAAAAAAAAAAAAAATATGAAATAAAAAAAAATAGTTGTTGTTTTATTGTTCTCTCTCTCTCTATTCTCTCTCTCTATTGTTCTGCTCTTTTTTACTGTATTCTATTCTGCAATGTTTTATTGTTATTGTTATTGTTATTATGTTTTATCATGTTTGTTTTTCAGGTGTGTAATTATTTACACTTTACTGTGCTTTATTGTTAACCATTGTTAACCATTTTTTTGTCTTCAGGTACGCCATTCACGACTTTGAGTGGTTATACCAGAATGATGCCTGCAGGTTTAGGTATCATCTTGGTATCATTCTTTTCAGCCAGCGGTCGGCTTTCATGTAAAAGCAATCCTAGCGGCTAATTAGCCTCTAGACTGCTTTTACAAGCCGTGGGAGGGAATGCCCCCCCCCCACCGTCTTCCGTGTTTTTCTCTGGCTCTCCTGTCTCAACAGGGAACCTGAGAATGCAGCCGGTGATTCAGCCAGCTGACCATAGAGCTGATCAGAGACCAGAGTGGCTCCAAACATCTCTATGGCCTAAGAAACCGGAAGCTACGAGTATTTCATGACTTAGATTTCGCCGGATGTAAATAGCGCCATTGGGAAATTGGGGAAGCATTTTATCACACCGATCTTGGTGTGGTCAGATGCTTTGAGGACAGAGGAGAGATCTAGGGTCTAATAGACCACAATTTTTTCAAAAAAGAGTACCTGTCACTACCTATTGCTATCATAGGGGATATTTACATTCCCCGAGATAACAATAAAAATGATTAAAAAAAAAAATATGAAAGGAACAGTTTAAAAGTAAGATTAAAAAAGCAAAAAAATAATAAAGAAAAAAAAAAAAAAAAAAAAAAACACCCCTGTCGCCCCCTGCTCTCGCGCTAAGGCGAACGCAAGCGGCGGTCTGTCGTCAAACATAAACAGCAATTGCACCATGCATGTGAGGTGTCACCGCGAAGGCCAGATCGAGTGCAGTAATTTTAGCAGTAGACCTCCTCTGTAAATCTAAAGTGGTAACCTGTAAAGGCTTTTGAAGGCTTTTAAACATGTATTTATTTTGTTGCCACTGCACGTTTGTGCGCAATTTTAAAGCATGTCATGTTTGGTATCCATGTACTCGGCCTAAGATCATCTTTTTTATTTCATCAAACATTTGGGCAATATAGCGTGTTTTAGTGCATTAAAATTAAAAAAAGTGTGTTTTTTCCCCAAAAAATGCGTTTGAAAAATCGCTGCGCAATTACTGTGTGAAAAAAAAAAATGAAACACCCACCATTTTAATCTGTAGGGCATTTGCTTTAAAAAAATATATAATGTTTGGGGGTTCAAAGTAATTTTTTTGCAAAAAAAAAAAACTTTTTCATGTAAACAATAAGTGTCAGAAAGGGCTTTGTCTTCAAGTGGTTAGAAGAGTGGGTGATGTGTGACATAAGCTTCTAAATGTTGTGCATAAAATGCCAGGACAGTTCAAAACCCCCCCAAATGACCCCATTTTGGAAAGTAGACACCCCAAGCTATTTGCTGAGAGGCATGTCGAGTCCATGGAATATTTTATATTGCGACACAAGTTGCGGGAAAGAGACAAATTTTTTTTTTTTTTTTTTTTTTTTTGCACAAAGTTGTCACTAAATGATATATTGCTCAAACATGCCATGGAAATATGTGAAATTACACCCCAAAATACATTCTGCTGCTTCTCCTGAGTACGGGGATACCACATGTGTGAGACTTTTTGGGAGCCTAGCCGCGTACGGGACCCCGAAAACCAAGCACCGCCTTCAGGCTTTCTAAGGGCGTGAATTTTTGATTTCACTCTTCACTGCCTATCACAGTTTCGGAGGCCATGGAATGCCCAGGTGGCACAAAACCCCCCCAAATGACCCCATTTTGGAAAGTAGACACCCCAAGCTATTTGCTGAGAGGTATAGTGAGTATTTTGCAGACCTCACTTTTTGTCACAAAGTTTTGAAAATTGAAAAAAGAAAAAAAAAAAATGTTTTTTCTTGTCTTTCTTCATTTTCAAAAACAAATGAGAGCTGCAAAATACTCACCATGCCTTTCAGCAAATAGCTTGGGGTGTCTACTTTCCAAAATGGGGTCATTTGGGGGGGTTTTGTGCCACCTGGGCATTCCATGGCCTCCGAAACTGTGATAGGCAGTAAAGAGTGAAATCAAAAATTTTCACCCTTAGAAATCCTGAAGGCAGTGATTGGTTTTCGGGGTCCAGTACGCGGCTAGGCTCCCAAAAAGTCCCACACATGTGGTATCCCCATACTCAGGAGAAGCAGCTAAATGTATTTTGGGGTGCAATTCCACATATGCCCATGGCCTGTGTGAGCAATATATCATTTAGTGACAACTTTATGAAAAAAAAAAAAAAAAAAAAAAAAAGTGTCACTTTCCCGCAACTTGTGTCAAAATATAAAATATTCCATGGACTCAATATGCCTCTCAGCAAATAGCTTGGGGTGTCTACTTTCCAAAATGGGGTCATTTTGGGGGGTTTTGTGCCACCTGGGCATTCCATGGCCTCTGAAACTGTGATAGGCAGTGAAGAGTGAAAGCAAAAATTTACACCCTTAGAAATCCTGAAGGCGGTGATTGGTTTTCGGGGCCCCGTACGCGGCTAGGCTCCCAAAAAGTCCCACACATGTGGTATCCCCATACTCAGGAGAAGCAGCTAAATGTATTTTGGGGTGCAATTCCACATAGGCCCATGGCCTGTGTGAGCAATATATCATTTAGTGACGACTTTTTGTAAATATTTTTTTTTTTTTGTCATTTTTCAATCACTTGGGACAAAAAAAATAAATATTCAATGGGTTCAACATGCCTCTCAGCAATTTCCTTGGGGTGTCTACTTTCCAAAATGGGGTCATTTGGGGGGGTTTTGTACTGCCCTGCCATTTTAGCACCTCAAGAAATGACATAGGCAGTCATAAACTAAAAGCTGTGTAAATTCCAGAAAATGTACCCTAGTTTGTAGACGCTATAACTTTTGCGCAAACCAATAAATATACGCTTATTGACATTTTTTTTACCAAAGACATGTGGCCGAATACATTTTGGCCTAAATGTATGACTAAAATTTAGTTTATTGGATTTTTTTTATAACAAAAAGTAGAAAATATCATTTTTTTTCAAAATTTTCGGTCTTTTTCCGTTTATAGCGCAAAAAATAAAAACCGCAGAGGTGATCAAATACCATCAAAAGAAAGCTCTATTTGTGGGAAGAAAAGGACGCAAATTTCGTTTGGGTACAGCATTGCATGACCGCGCAATTAGCAGTTAAAGCGACGCAGTGCCAAATTGGAAAAAGACCTCTGGTCCTTAGGCAGCATAATGGTCCGGGGCTCAAGTGGTTAAGGGGAACCCCGGCCAAAATTTAAAAAAAAAAATGACGTGGGGTTCCCCCTAAATTCCATACCAGACCCTTCAGGTCTGGTATGGATTTTAAGGGGAACCCCGCGCCAAAAAAAAAAAAAAAAACGGCGTGGGGTCCCCCCAAAAATCCATACCAGACCCTTATCCGAGCATGCAACCTGGCAGGCCGCAGGAAAAGAGGGGGGGACGAGAGTGCGGCCCCCCTTCCCTCCTGAACCGTACCAGGCCACATGCCCTCAACATTGGGAGGGTGCTTTGGGGTAGCCCCCAAAACACCTTGTCCCCATGTTGATGAGGACAAGGGCCTCATCCCCACAACCCTGGCCGGTGGTTGTGGGGGTCTGCGGGCGGGGGGCTTATCGGAATCTGGAAGCCCCCTTTAACAAGGTGACCCCCAGATCCCGGCCTCCCCCCCTGTGTGAAATGGTAAGGGGGTACATAAGTACCCCTACCATTTCACGAAAAAAGTGTCAAAAATGTTAAAAATGACAAGAGACAGTTTTTGACAATTCCTTTATTTAAATGCTTCTTCTTTCTTCTATCTCCCTTCATCTTCTGGTTCTTCTGGCTCTTCTGGTTCTTCTGGTTCTTCCTCCGGCGTTCTCGTCCAGCATCTCCTCCGCGGCGTCTTCTGTCTTCTTCTCCTCGGGCCGCTCCGCACCCATGGCATGGGGGGGAGGCTCCCGCTCTTCTCTTCTTCTTTTCTTCTTTTCTTCTCTTCTTCTCTTCTTCTCTTCTTCATTTTCTTCTCCGGGCCGCTCCGCAATCCATGCTGGCATGGAGGGAGGCTCCCGCTGTGTGACGGCGCTCCTCGTCTGACAGTTCTTAAATAACGGGGGGGGCGGGGCCACCAGGTGACCCCGCCCCCCTCTGACGCACGGTGACTTGACGGGACTTCCCTGTGGCATTCCCCGTGACGTCACAGGGAAGTCCCGTCAAGTCACCGTGCGTCAGAGGGGGCGGGGTCACCGGGTGGCCCCGCCCCCCCGTTATTTAAGAACTGTCAGACGAGGAGCGCCGTCACACAGCGGGAGCCTCCCTCCATGCCAGCATGGATTGCGGAGCGGCCCAGAGAAGAAAATGAAGAAGAGAAGAAAAGAAGAAGAGAAGAAGAGAAGAGCGGGAGCCTCCCCCCATGCCATGGGTGCGGAGCGGCCCGAGGAGAAGAAGATAGAAGACGCCGTGGAGGAGATGCTGGACGAGAACGCCGGAGGAAGAACCAGAAGAGCCAGAAGAGCCAGAAGAGCCAGAAGAACCAGAAGATGAAGGAAGATAGAAGAAGCATTTAAATAAAGGAATTGTCAAAAACTGTCTCTTGTCATTTTTAACATTTTTGACACTTTTTTCATGAAATGGTAGGGGTACTTATGTACCCCCTTACCATTTCACACAGGGGGGGGCCGGGATCTGGGGGTCACCTTGTTAAAGGGGGCTACCAGATTCCGATAAGCCCCCCGCCCGCAGACCCCCACAACCACCGGCCAGGGTTGTGGGGATGAGGCCCTTGTCCTCATCAACATGGGGACAAGGTGTTTTGGGGGGCTACCCCAAAGCACCCTCCCAATGTTGAGGGCATGTGGCCTGGTACGGTTCAGGAGGGAGGGGGGGCCGCACTCTCATCCCCCCCTCTTTTCCTGCGGCCTGCCAGGTTGCGTGCTCGGATAAGGGTCTGGTATGGATTTTTGGGGGGACCCCACGCCATTTTTTTTTTTTTTTTTGGCGCGGGGTTCCCCTTAAAATCCATACCAGACCTGAAGGGTCTGGTATGGAATTTAGGGGGAACCCCACGTCATTTTTTTTTTTTAATTTTGGCCGGGGTTCCCCTTAATATCCATACCAGACCTGAAGGGCCTGGTATGGAATTTAGGGGGACCCCCACGTCATTTTTTTTTTTTAATTTTGGTTTGGGGTTCCCCTTTGGGGAATTCCCATGCCGTTTTTATCAATGAACTTCTATGTGTATTGTCGGCAATGCAATAGCCGCGGGTAGTTTTAAATGAGTTTTTTCCTTCAAAATGTCATTTTGCTGTCAGACTGTTCTAAACACAGGAAACATGCGCCCCTTTACAGGCACACTATAGACACCCCCCAGGTACGAAATTTAAAGGGATATTACACTTTTATTGATTGACTTTAAGCATTATTAAAATCACTGCTCCTGAAAAAACGGCCGTTTTTAAAACTTTTTTTTGCATTGATCCATGTCCCCTGGGGCAGGACCCAGGTCCCCAAACACTTTTTATGACAATAACTTGCATATTAGCCTTTAAAATTAGCACTTTTGATTTCTCCCATAGACTTTTAAAGGGTGTTCCGCGGCATTCGAATTTGCCACGAACACCCCAAATTGTTCGCTGTTCGGTGAACTTGCGAACAGCCAATGTTCGAGTCGAACATGAGTTCGACTCGAACTCGAAGCTCATCCCTACTGTCCGTATACAGTCCAGGGTCAGTGCAGGCAGAGATTGTCAGCAGTACCAAAATATTGGTCAAGGTAGTAGGCAGGAACATGGTCCATGTGGTGCGGTCAGTTCATGCGACAGGCAGAGGCATGAAGGCATAGGTCCTACAGGCAGCAGGTAGATGTAGGGCCTCATTCAGGACAGAATGGGGACAGGGGTAGAGGCTTCTCCCACCCAAATCTCTTTGAAGCCTCCGAGTCTCCAGACCCTAATCTAGGAATGAGAAAAACAATTCTGGAGCCCCTCAAATACAGGATGGGTAGGCAGAAGCGTGGTCGAATAACAAGCCAGGGTTAGTTCCAAATCAAGCAGAGGTATGAACAGAATCGGTAGGCAGAAGCGTGGTCGAATAACTAGCCAGGGTCAGTTCCAGATCAGGCAGAGGTATGAACAGAATCGGTAGGCAGAAGCATGGTCGAATAACAAGCCAGGGTCAGTTACAGAGCAAGTAGAGGCATAAGCATGTGAAAGGTAAATAGCAGGAAGTGAGGGTTATGTTTACCATGTTTACCATACTTCACTAATAATTGAGTTAAGTATGGTAATGGCGGAAACAGTCAACTATGCAGAGGCCTGGTTGGGAAGGACATTGGGGACAATAATAAGTGCTAACTCCTCCTCTGGTGCACACCCGGCATTTTTTTCTGACTTTTTTGGCCTGTTGGTCTGGGAGGGATTTTATCGGGAAAGTGGCGTTCGGAGAGTCTGCTAATCACATTGGATCAAATGTTTTCTGGTGGGCCAGGAATACAAGGCAGTGGTGATTTCCTCCTAGTAGCCAAGGAAGGATTTGGGGCTTTCAGTGGAGTTGTGATAGATAACGTAGCTGTTGTATATGGCCAAATTAAACAAATAAATTGAAACTTTTTTATACCACTGGTATGTTCGTCTTGTGGCAAGGTAGGGTTTGAGAATTTGGTCGTTGAAGTCGACACCCCCCATGAACCTATTGATTGTATTCGTGGATACATGTTGGTTTTTGGATTGGGCCATTCCTCCTGGTGATCTCAACTAATGTATTGTTGTGGATCAAAGAAAGCATGTAGACACCCTTCTGTCCCTCCACTTCACAGCCAGAATTTCCTCATTCCGTAAACTTGCCATCTCCCCTCTTCTTAGCTTCTTGTTAGAGGCTTTGAGGAAAGCCCTTCTGGTTCTTCCTTACGGTGCCACATGCTGGAGTGTTCTTTCTGTGAAGGTTACAGAACAGGGGAAAACTTGTATAAAAGTTATCTACGTACAAACGGTAGCCTTTCTCCAAGAGTGGGCTTATGAGTTGCCAAACGACTTTCCCACTTGATCCGATGTAGTCTGGGCAATTAGGGGGATGCAGCTGGGTGTCCTTCTCTTCGTATACCAAGAAGACATATATATACCCTGTGGCTTAGTCGCACAATTTATAAAGCTTCACCCCATAGCGGGCCCTTTTCATGGGAATAAATTGTTTTATGCCCAGCATGCCAGAAAATTTGACAAGGGACTCATCCACGCATATGTGTTGGTCTGGGGTAAACAACTGGGGGAAGATTTCAGAAAAATAATTTAGTCGTGGCCGAATTTTAGCTTGTCAAAATTTGGGTCATTTCGGGGAGGGCACTGGGTATTATCATTATAGTGTAGGAATCTCATAATCATGAGATATCTGGTTCTGGGCATTACTGAGAAAAAGATGGCTATGTGGTGGATGGGGAGGGTTGACCAATATGAAGGTAATTTTTTTTGGTTAGTCCCATACAGAATGTGAGGCCCAAAAAATTTTTTAAAACTCCTCCACTGTTAGGGCTCTGCACTCTTAGGGACAGGCATAATAGGACGTTGGGTTACTTGCTATGAATTGTTGTGCATACAGGTTGCACTGGGCCACAATTGATGCTAGCATGTCTTCAGTAAAAATGAAATGGAAAAAATCAATTGGGGAAAAATTACCTGGACTCCTGGCTGGGCAGTGAAAGGGGGAATGTTAGCTTTTCCTGAATTAGGAGAAAGCCACAAGGGGTTCTGAAGGGAATAGGGAAGGCTGGCATGGGGCCTAACCCTTTGGGACGGAGGTGACACCCCACTGGTACATGGCCTTTGCCGAGGTACTGCAGTGCTGGTGGATGGCACTGCGGGGCTGGTGGATGGCACTGCGGTGCTAGTGGACGGCACTGCCTCCTCACCCGAATGCCTTCGTCTGGCAGGCGGACTCTCATCCTCCTCTGAGGCTGTCAGTGTTCCACTGCTTAGGACAGGCTCGTAGTCCACGGTAGACTCAGAATCTGAATTTGAGGAGGAATCCAAAGTGGAGAACTCCCCGTTGCTCTTATCAGCTGCAAGAATATTGTATGCCTCCTCAGCTGTAAATGATTTTCTAGACATTGTTGGTGGGCACTGATGATACTGATGGCAGATGACACTTATACGTGGCACTGATGATACATGGCACTGATGTGGCACTGATGAAACGTGGCACTGATGTGGCAGGTGACACTGACAGGTGGCACTGATGACAGATAGCACTGACAGATGGCACTGATGACAGATGGCACTGATGATAAATGGCACTGTGACACTTATGCCCTGTACACACACGGTCGGACATTGATCAGACATTCCGACAACAAAATCCATGGATTTTTTCTGACAGATGTTGGCTCAGACTTGTCTTGCATACACACGGTCACACAAAGTTGTCGGAAAATCCGATCGTTCTAAACACGGTGACATAAAACACGTACGTCTGGACTATAAACAGGGCAGTAGCCAATAGCTTTCGTCTCTTAATTTATTCTGAGCATGCGTGGCACTTTGTGCGTCGAATTTGTGTACACACAATCGGAATTTCCGACAACGGATTTTGTTGTCGGAAAATTTTATAGCAAGCTCTTAAACTTTGTGTGTAGGAAATTCCGATGGAAAATGTGTGATGGAGCCCACACACGGTCGGAATTTCTGAGAACAAGGTACTATCACACATTTTCCATCGGAAAATCCGACCGTGTGTACAGGGCATAACAGTGATGAGCACTGTGGCACCAATGGCACTGATGTGGCACTGTATGGGCACTATTTGGGCTCTGATTTATACTGTGTTTTCACTGTAATTGACTCCTAAACAGTTGGCACTCACAGATCTGCAGCATAGGTCGATCTTTCCCTCCTCATACATGGTCCCTGTGTGAGGAGGGTGAGCCGGCAATGAGAGATTACACTTGAGATCATCTCCCATTGGACACTCCGATCGAGTGCTAAATGGCCGCTGTGAGTGGCCATTTAGCACGATCTGTGATTGACTGTGTCCAAGGGACGCGTCGTGTGGGGAGGGAGTAAACAGGAGGACGTCCAGGGACACCCTCTTGGCAATTGAGTGCAACGCTGTAGCCATCTTTTGGCTATAGCATGGGCATGAAGTGGTTAAAAAAAAATTCAAATTTATTTTATTGTTTATTTTTATTTTACACTGTCCCTTTAAATTTTTTAAATTTTTTTATCACTTTTTTTGCTGTCTAAAGGAATGTATACATCCTTTGGGGCAGTAATAGGCAGTGACAGATACTCTTTATTGGGGGATCTGGGGGTCTATAAGACCCCAAAGCCCTCCTCATCACTTGAAAGTGTTCAAAACATCAAGATCTGTGTTTTTGAATATTTTTGATTTTTGAAATATGGCTTCCGAGTAAACCAGAAGTGATGTCGTAACGTAGCTTCCCGGCTACTTCATCTGAAACCCGACCAAAGCCGATTCCAGCTTTGTTGGGGTCTCTGGCCAGCCAGCGGACATTCCGGCTGGTTGCTCGGGCCTCCTGGCAGGACGGGAGAGCCGGGGCGAGCAGCGGAAGGCAACGGGAGGGGGGACATCCCCTCCCGTTGTATGCAATAGCAGCCGAGCAGCTGCTTAGCTGCATCGGTTATTATTACTGGAGAGACGACCATCAGCCGAAAAAACAGTACTGGGGTACAACCACTTGAAGCCGATGATGTACAGGTATGTGAGCTGGCGGCAAGTGGTTAAAGTTTATCTAAATGCCAAAACATTTTTATAAATAATACTTTCAATTCACTTTTTTTTAGCAGTCTTTGTCCCATTTAGGAGATTTAAGAGATTTTCATTTTCTTCTTATCTCAGAGATGTAACAGAACGTTGGTGAAAATCCCTCTAAAGTTAAATAAAGACTAGACAGTTGTTTCCTGAACGAGAGATCACTATTGAAGGGTTTACCCTGTATTTGTGTCATGGCAATAACATTTTAGATTTGTTTAAATCGCTTTCATTCTAATGACAGTGGTCATAGGGTCATATAGAAGGTAAATCTCCCCAGTGAGGACACAGACAGCAAAAGCAACCTTACAGAGATTCCAGCCCTTCCACACTCTACCCAAATTTGAAAAAAAACTTTAGTTACCAATAAATAATACTTGGGGATGTTTAAAGTTACACATATAAGCCAGATAACACCTAAGGAAAAAATATTTACTATATTGCAGCTTACCAATCATGTGGTGACTGCATTATATTTCTTTTTCCCCTCAGTTTTTACCTGGTGATCCAGCCAGAAAGAGCAACAGACACCTTTGGACAGCAGCACTGTCATTTTTGGGGAAGAGAGTGGTACAGTATCTCACATTTTTGTAAATATTTTTATTATATCTTTTCAAGTGACAACACTGAAAAAATGACACTTTGCTACAATGTAGAGTAGTGAGTGTACAGCTTGTATAACAGTGTAAATTTGCTGTCCCCTTAAAATTACTCAACACACAGCCATTAATGTCTAAACCGCTGGCAACAAAAGTGAGTACACCTCTAAGTGAAAATGTCCAAATTCGGCCCAAAGTGTCAATATTTTGTGTGGCCACCATTATTTTCCAACACTGCCTTAACCCTCTTGAGCATAGAGTTCAACAGAGCTTCACAGGTTGCCACTGGAGTCCTCTTCCACTCCTCTATGTCGACATCACGGAGCTGGTGGATGTTAGAGACCTTGCGCTCCTCCACCTTCCATTTGAGGATGCCCCACAGATGCTCAATAGGGTTTAGGTCTGGAGACATGCTTGGCCAATCCATCACCTTTACCTTTAGCTTCTTTTTTTTTTTTTCAGGTAATTTTCTTTTATTGAGTAAAAGGTATGCAGTTACCGAAAACGAAAACATTGGTAAAGTAATAATGAATTACAAAGTATACCGTTGTACATCAGATAAATAATCACTTCATTATTAAGTCGAACATGGTGAGAGAAGTGACCCAGTTTAGGGGGCATTGAGTGTTAATAAGGGGGTAGTGAGCAAGAGGGGTAAGTAGAAATCGGGTGTAATGTTGTGTTTATAAAAAATGAACTTGTATTCTACTTGTAATAGGATTCCGAGGCTGCTGTTTAAAAGTCTTGTGAAGTGAGGATAAAAATCAGTTAGGCGCTTATAGCGCTGATGTATTAAGGGAAGGAAGGGGGGAGGATGGGTGGGGTATGGGGAGGAGGATGAAAGGGGAGTGGAGGGGAAGGGGAGGGGAAGGAGGAGTAGGGTTGGTGTCTCTGGCTTCCCTTAGTTGTTTTCCTTCATATTTGAAAAGGCGAGGTGATGTTTAGATAGTGGTGTGAGTTCAGTCAGGGTTGGTGTCTCTGGCTTCCCTTAGTTGTTTTCTTTCATATTTGAAAAGGTGATGTGATGTTTAGATAGTGGTGTGAGTTCAGTCAAGGTTAGGTGATCCAGTTATGAAGGTGGGTTCATGGTATTAGAGTATTCTTGTGTCGTCTGATAATGTAGCCAGCAGGCCCATTTTTGGCTGAATTTTGTCGAGGTGTCCCGTGAAATGTGTATTAGTTTCTCAATTTCTGCTACCTTATGTATCCTTGTGAACCATTCTTTGAGTGTGGGTCTCTGCGTTGAGTACCAGTGAACCGGGATGCATTGTTTAGAGGTGTTGATCATATGCATTGACAAAGATTTGTGGTATGAAGTGTGTGACAAGGGCAAGTGATGGAGGAGGAATTGGGCCGGGGTCAAGTCTAGTCTGTAGGAGGTAATTTGAGCTGTGATGCGACACACTTCAGACCAGAAGTGTAGTAGGGGAGAACTTGACCAGCAAATGTGAAGTAGAGTACCTCTTTCTTGGTGGCATCTCCAACAAGTCTCGGGGATTTCAGGATTGAATTTGTGTAGGAGAGCAGGGGTGCAGTACCACCTGGATTGGATTTTGAATCCATTTTCTTGCGTGGATACATTTATTGACCCTTTGTGTATGGTCTTAAATATGTTCTCCCAGTCCTCTTATGTGAGTGAGATGGAGAGGTCATTCTCCCATTTTTTACATGCTAAATTGTCATTGGCTTTGAGGTCAGCAAAGAGAAGATTGTGTATATAAGAGATGAGATGAGTTTGGTACCCTTAGCTTCTTTAGCAAGGCAGTGGTCATCCGGGAGGTGTGTTTGGGTTCGTTATCATATTGGAATACTGCTTTGTGGCCCAGTCTCTGAAGGGAGGGGATCATGCTCTGCTTCAGTATGTCACAGTACATGTTGGCATTCATGGTTCCCTCAATGAGCTGTAGCTCCCCAGTGCCGGCAGCACTCATGCAGCCCCAGACCATGACACTTCCACCACCATGCTTGACTATAGACAAGAAACACTTGTCTTTCTTCTCCTCACCTGGTTGCCGGCACACACACTTGACACCATCTGAACCACATAAGTTTATCTTGGTCTCATCATACCACATACCACAGAACATGGTTCCAGTAATCCGTGTCCTTAGTCTGCTTGTCTTCAGCAAACTGTTTGCAGGCTTTCGTGTGCATCATCCTTAGAAGGCTTCCTTCTGGGACAAAAGCCATGCAGACCAATTGGATGCAGTATGTGGCGTCTGAGCACTGACAGGCTGACCCCCCACCCCTTCAACCTCTGCAGCAATGCTGGCAGCACTCATACGTCTATTTCCCAAAGACAACCTCTGGATATGATGCTGAGCATGTACACTCAACTACTTTAGTCGACCATGGCGAGGCCTGTTCTGAATAGTACCTGTCCTGGTAAATCGCTGTATGGTCACCGTGCTGCAGCTCAGTTTCAGGGTCTTGGCAATCTTCTTATAGCCTAGGCCATCTTTATGTAGAGCAACAATTATTTTTTTCAGATCCTCAGAGAGTTCTTTGCCATGAAGTGCCATGTTGAACTTCCAGTGACCAGTATGAGAGAGTAAGAGCAATAACACCAAATTTAACACACCTGCTCCCCATTCACACCTGAGACCCTGTAAAACTAATGAGTCACATGACACCTGGGAGGGAAAATGTCTAACAACCCAATTTGAACATTTTCACTTAGGGGTGTACTCAATTTTGTTGTCAGCGGTTTAGACATTAATGGCTGTGTGTTGAGTTATTTTGAGGGGACAGCAAATTTACACAATTATACAAGCTGTACACTCTCTACTTTACATTGTAGCAAAGTGTAATTTCTTCAGTGTTATCACATGAAAATATATGATAAAATATTTACAAAAATGTGAGGGGGGTACTCATTTTTGTGAGATACTGTAACACTCCCTTCCCCAAGAATGACAGTGCTGCTGTCCAAAGGTGTCTGTTGCTCTTTCTGGCTGGGTAAAAACTGAGGGGAAAAAGAAATATAATGCAGCCATCACATCTAATGATTGTAAGCTGCAATATAATAAATATTTTTTCCTTATGTGTTATCTGGCTTATATGTGTAACTTTAAACATCCCCAAATATTATTTATTGTTTATCTAAAGTTAGATTGTTTTTTCAAATTTGAGTAGGGTGTGGAAGGGCTGGAGACTGTATATACACTAGCAGTTTTAGATACACCAACAAACAGAAGTTGAATTCCAACTAACAATTTTTAAGCAGATACAGCAACAGTTTTTTTTTCCATTTGGGATAAAGGTTTTGCATAAATAAAAGCTGATCATTGTATGCACCCTTGTTTGTGTTAAATGGTTTGCCTCAAAGCTCTGACTGCTATATCTGCAGGACAGCTTGTTCTGTTAAAAATAACAGACTTACTGGCTAGATTACCAGGTAACAAAAAAGGAAAGATAGCCTAAAACAGAAAACGAATTTAGCCATCATATCTAAAAATTGGTAAGCTGCAAAAAAATAATGCATGCATGATTCTTTGAGTGTACAGATTTACAGAAACTATGTAAAGTTGGAGCCTACCCAAAATGTATTCCATTTGTATGAAATCAGCCATAAGCTTGCAATACATAATTGTTGGTACATCTAAATGAGATTGTACACTAAGATTTACATTGAAGAAGAGTGGTGTTTTAACCACTTAAGGACCGAGCCTCTTTCTGAGATTTGGTGTTTACAAGTAAAAAACAGTTTTATTTGCTAGAAAATTACTTAGAACCCCAAAACATTATATATTTTTTTCTAACACCCTAGAGAATAAAATGGCGGTCGTTGCAATACTTTCTGTCACACCATATTTGTGCAGCGGTCTTACAAGCGCACTTTTTTTTGGAAAAAATACACTTTTTTAAATTAAAAAATAAGACAACAGTAAAGTTAGCCCATTTTTTTTTATATTGTGAAAGATAATGTTATGGCGAGTAAATTGACATCCAACATGTCATGCTTCAAAATTGTGCCCGCTCGTGGAATGGCGACAAACTTTTACCCATAAAAATCTCCATAGGCTGCATTTAAAAAAATTCTACAGGTTGCATGTTTTGAGTAATGCCCCGTACACACGGTTGGATTTTCCGACGGAAAATGTTTGATGGGAGCTTGTTGTTGGAAATTCTGACCATGTGTAGGCTCCATCGGACATTTTCCATCGGAATTTCCGTCACACAAAATTTGAGATCTGGATCTCAAAATTTCCGACAGCAAAATCTGTTGTCGTAAATTCCGATTGTGTGTACACAATTCCAATGCACAAAGTTTCACGCATGCTTGGAATCAAGCAGAAGAGCCGCACTGGCTATTAAACTTAATTTTTCTTGGCTTGTCGTACATGTTGTATGTCACCGCGTTCTTGGCGTTCGGAATTTCCGACAAGATTTGTGTGACCGTGTGTATGCAAGACAAGTTTGAGCCAACATCCGTCGGAAAAGATCCATGGATTTTGTTGTCGGAATGTCCGATCGTGTGTACGCGGCATTACAGAGGAGGTTTAGGGCTAGAATTATTCCTCTCGCTCAAATGATCGCGGTGATACTTCAAATGTGTGGTTTGAACATTGTTTACATATGCGGGCGCTACTTACGTATGCGTTTTCATCTGCACGTGAGCTTGGCAGGATGGGGCACGTTTAAATATTTTAATTTTTTTTTCTTATTTGTTTTTTACCTTTTATTTTTTATTTTTACACTGTTCTTTTTAAAAAAATGTAAACATCCCTTGTAACAGAAAGAAAGCATGACATGACCTTACCTAAATATGAGATCTGGGGTCAAAAAGACCTCACATCTCATAGTTACACTAAAATGCAAAAAAAAAAAAATGTAAAAAAATAATCAAATGTCATTTGGAAAAAAAGTCCCTTTAAGAGCTATGGGTGAAAGTGACGTTTTGACGTCACTTCCGCCCTGCAATGATATGGAGACGGGGGGGCCATCTTCCCCTCATTCATCTTCATGCCTAACAGGGAGAAAAACGCAATCGCCTCTTTTGCTACCGACTGCTTCAGTAAGTGGCGGAGGGCACCAGAGCGCTGCGGGAGGAGGGGGGCCCCTTTCCCGCCATCGATAAAAGTCATCTTGCAATGAATCTATCACAGAGACAATTTTTATCTGAAAGTGGACCGCCCGCTGAAGAAGAGGATACCGGGCTATGGCAGCTAGCTGCTGCCATAACAACGATACACCTCTTCAAAGTAGGGATGTAAAACGACGGCGGGTGGTCCGTAAGTGGTTAATAAAGTTTGCTGTAAGGGTAGATTTAGACATGTCCTAACAAAAGAAAACTAATGCAGCCACTACATCGAATGACTGATAAGCTGCAATATATTACATTTTTGTTTTTTTACCACTTCAAAGGTGTCTAAATCTCTTTCCTCTGAAGGCTGGTCCACATTCGGATTGCACTTCAGAGGCTACTGACAGATGACGAGGGAGCAATGTGATGCCTCCTCACTACCTGTTTTAAACCCCATTTTTGCCAACAAACGTGCGCGGGGGGGGGTTTGCTGCGCTTTTCCATTTGCTTGCGTGTGTAGCAATCTCTACATGTTGGGTAAACTTGCCACGGGTGCAAAGCATTGTGACCATGGCATGTAAACACCCAGTTTGACGCCCACTGCAGTTGTAGAGGGGCTATTGGTGGGTAGTAAAAATGCAGCTTAATTCCGCATTTTTGCCATTCTCCAACTGCAAGTCTAAATGAAGTCTAACACATATGCTTGCAAGTATAGAAATGTGTCCTGTGAATCACAGACGATCAAAATAAAGCCCATGGTAAGCATCTGAATTCAGTATTGATATTACTGTGGATTTGAGTATGTTGTTTTGCTAAGTGAGGACCTCACTAATACAGTTCCTGAAATATGCCTGCATGATATTACTGGGCAGCACCTGTAGGCAGGTGCAGTCTATTTTCTCCACTGCAGATGGCGCTCAATTGCAGCGGCAGTGCAGAGGGAGAGGAAACCTAGGTTTTCTTGGGTCAGCAATCCAGTTCGATGCTGACAGCCTATCTGACTCTGGTAGCCATCTTGGGTCAGGCAGAATCTATTTAGGACCCTGGCTCCTGAGTTTGGCGTGTGTATAGTGTAGGAACATGTCACCCGTCTGTCAGGGACAGTAATAGCTGCAGGGAAAAGTTCCAGATGAGTAGGGAAAGCATAGGGATCCTCTTTTTCTCCTGGAAACCTCCCCGCTTGGGCTCGGACAAGCCAGGCCGCATTCTGCCCCTCAAGACAGATGCTGTCAGTTCGGCTGAGATCTGCTCTGCTACAATCTGCTATGTGCCTTTGAGTGTTCCCAGTTGGCCTGCCTTCTGCCGGGCTTGCTGTGAATTGTTGTATTCTGACTACAATACAAGTTCTTTCTATTTGCAACTGCCAGTGCTGCCTCACCATACTACACCCTCCTACACACTGACGCCACACAAGGCTGGGATCTTGGGTAGACTTTCAACCTAGCACCAACCTCCACTTGCATGGAGTTTGTATGCTCATATGTATTTGTGTCTGTTTTCTCATAATGTTAGGTCTAAATGAAAAATCTATTTTCTTTTTTGATATTTTTTTGCTTTGATAAACAACTGTAGATGCTTGAAAGTTTTATTGTATATCTTAAATGTTTACCTTACTTACTTAGGTTGCCAAAGGAAATGATTGTGCTGTAAAAATAACAATAACAATAACAATAATAATAATAATCACTTGTGTGAGCCTGGAGTCTTAGATCTTATTATCAATCCCCTGAAACAGAACTACAGTAAAAAACAATTTTTTATACGTTCATAATATTAAAAAACGTCCAGTACCTGTACTAAGAAATTAAGCTCTCGACTATGTAAACTGCTCCATTACACATATTCCTATTCACAGTCTTCTGAAATTAATAACATACACTCAGCTTATAGACCTAATGCCCAACCTGTTGCCTGAGAGCCGTATGTGGCCCTTTGGTACTTACAGTGTTGCCCTTAGATCCCAGTAGATGCTTACTCTCGTCAGTCAAGGAACATATTCATTAGACTGAGAAACATTAAATGTGACATCAGTGATTTTTGAAGGGGCCCGTAGAGAGCACATATGTAGAGACATTGACTTAAAATGGTCCGTAATAATAATAATGATCTCCAGCAGTCGATTGTCTTTTATCCTGCAACATATCTTCCAGTCTTCAACCATGCCTTACTCATGTCTGCAGTTTCTAACCATCTTCTGTAATATAGCCATTGTCTCTAACCATCTACCATAGCACTAATGAAGTCTCTGACAGTTTCTGTAGCATTGCTTACACACTGAATATTATGAACGTCTGTAGGCAGGTTTCCTAGAAATGTGGGTTTTATTTATAGTTAGAGTTAGTTAGGCTGGGAGGGGGGTAACTAGGTTTGGACTCATTTCCTGGGCTTTTTGGGTCCTGCCATCCTATCATGTGATAAATAAGGGGGAGAAGGCCAGGTCTTGAGAGCCCCCGCTCCTGCTCCTGGCAGCAATGGACATGGGATACTGAGAAAGGTCACTGCGCTATGTGGTCCTATAGATCAGTGGTCATCAACCCTGTCCTCAGGGCCCACTAACAGGCCAGGTTTTATGTATTACCTTGGGGAGATGCAGACTAGAATACTGCAATCACTGAGCAGCAAATGATATCACCTGTGATGTATTTTAGTTATCTTGCAAACCCGGCCTGTTAGCGATCCTGAGGACAGGCATGATGACCACTCCTATAGGTCACCAGATTACCAGAGGAACTGCCAAACTTCTGGACAATATTAAATCACATGGACTTGCACCTTTGTCAATGCATGCCTAGGCAGCTTCAGTTTCGGTAGTTAGGATTTGGAAATGTGTTGCACCGAACCTGTACTGTACTGTTATGGACTTGGCCATGAGAAGCTCTTAGTAATGTTTTAAAAAACGTTCTAAGCCTGGTTTGAAGTTGATCAAAGGGGTGCATGGGGTAAGAAGCAGAGCACTACTAAGGGTTAATTCAGCCAGACAAGTTGGAGGAGGAATGCAGTTGTCACGGGTAACCAAGAACTGGCGTAAAGCAGCCGGTCGTAAAGCGTGGGGTCAGGGGTTTGGCTCCCTCCCTAGCAGTTGGTTCATCAAGGCATCTGGGCCCGAACCCGCGGTATGGAGACCGCATATACCTGGTCACATTGTATGGGTGAGAAGCAGTTAAGTGACAGCACACATGAGGTCTGCGCTAGGTGCTTGGCAGGACCCCATTCTGTCACTGGAAGTAAGGTGGCTGAGGTATGCTGGATTGGTGGAGTGGGCATAGGCTCAGTGGTGTTCCTCCTAAATGCAAGCATGTTTCACAGAGAAACTCTTTATATTCAACGCACACAGTGTACAGCTCATCTTTCAGCTGAGGTACTGCCATAATATTTGACTTCACATGAATGTGGCCCCACCTGGTCCTGGGCATTGACGAGCGCGTGCATGAGGAAAGGTACACCCACATGCAGGGTGAGTATGCCCCGCCTACATGGCCATTGGTTTATAGAATCCTTTAGCCCATTACTGCTGATGATCAAAGCAAACAAAACAGCAGGTACACAACATTTTATATTATGGTTATTGGTATAATAACTGAAGTTTTTTCTTTAAAGAGAATATACTTTTTAATGTTAGAACTATATAGATAAGTCAGCATTATTATTATTATTTTTTTAATAACTATGATTATTTTTTCTTCATTTCTAAAGGTGTTAGAATTGCTAAGAATCTATTGGCTGCTATTGTTACATAGATACATAGTTACATAGTTAATCTGGTTGAAAAAAAGACACAGGTCCATCCAGTTCAACCAATAAAAGGAAAGAAAAAAAAATATGCAATCCTATATACACAATCCAAATACCCACAGTTTATCCAGAGGAAGGGAAAAAAACAGCAAAGCATGCTCCAATTTGCTCCAGTGGGGGGGAAATGTTCTCCTGATCCCCAAGAGGCAATTGGATATTCCCTGGATCAACTTTACCTATAAATGTTAGTATCCAGTTGTATTATGTACATTTAGGAAAGAATCCAGGACTTTTTTTAAAGTGCTGCCACCCCATGTGACTCTGATAGCCATCTTGGGTCAGGCAGAGCCTAATTAAGGTGACCTGTCTCTACACTACCCATACGCATTTTGTCTGTGGATAGTGTAGTAACAGGTCACCCATCTGACAGGGACAATGATTAGTGCCAGGGAGGGGTTCCAGATGAGTAGGGAAAGGATAGGGAAATGCCATCCTTCCTGGACAGTTCCCCATTTAGACACAGACCAGCCAAGCCACATTCCGCCCCTAAAGACAGATGCTGTTTGCATGTCCGAGACCTGCTCTGCTACACATCGCCGTTGCATTTTGTGAGTGTCCCCAGTCGGGTGCCTTCCCACCTGGCTTGTTGTGTATTGCTGAACTTTAACATGAATACAAGTTCTGTTCTCTCCAACTGGACTCTGAGTGTTTACTGTCGCCCTACCACACTGCACCTCCCCACACACCTGTAGTGCCAAGTTCGGCCTGATGCAGGCTATATTTTTTTTGTAGAGCATTTCTATGTATATTTAACTATTTCACTCAATACAATCTATTTGGACCTTAAACGAAAACCTATACTCAACTCATACCATCGTCTACTAATAGATAAAAACATGTAACATGTCTGCACACTTGTAGCTCCCAACTCCTGAGGAGGCAATAGTGCAAAACATGTTGAGTGAGTGAGGCTATATCCATCGAGCAATCAGTAACAGTATTTTGTCTATTTTGGATTTACATATTCATTACTCTGGTGATACATTTCTACTGGTCACTGGTGTAACACCTTAATGGGTGTAATCAATATTGCTTTGTTGTGGCTATACTGCTTAATTTTTTTTTTTTTTCCATAAAAGATTTTACTGAAATGCTTGTACATACAGCGTTTACATATGGTTTAGCATATATAACAAAATAAGCTTCCATGGTGTATACAATAATGCAAAGTCTTATATCCTAAGTCATGGAATTTCGAATATTGTGTTTCATTTATTTATTTATTTTTTTCTTTTTCCCCTCCCCCCCCCACAAAGATTTTAGTAAGCATAAAGAAATAAACATACAAAGCATCCTCACGCAACATATGTTGCAGCAAGTTTAGGACAAACATTAGTACCTTCAGACAAGAACGCTGGGAAAATAAAACTTGAAGAAGCGAGTTCAGGAGCCTGATGGGTAAACCCAAACATTAGTGACTGTGGGCAGAGGGTCACATTATCAATTTTCACCTCCCCCCTGTTTCCTCTCCCTGCACCATTAGGAAGAGGAAAACCAGCATATACTGCTTAATTTTTATCATGAAAATATTTTACACTGTTGTATCTATATGTATTAATATATATATATTAAAGAGAATGGTTTTAACGTTATATTTCGTGTGCATAATATGCTAAGAGGTCACACCTATAATGTACAATTATCTATTTTACATTTGTTCTAATCACTGAAGATTAAAGTAATTAATTGGAATTATTTTCTATTTTTTTTTTTTTAAGGTAACTTTATTGTACACAAAATACTGTACATGAGTACAGAAAAAAAGAGAACACAAAAATAAAGCAAACAGTGCTCAGATATCACTATATAGAATACATTGTATGTCTATCCAGTACATGTAGATCAAGCATTGCAGGAACAAATGTGTAACCCAAAAGCCACTGCAAACCTGAATTATACAATATCAATATTGGTGCATACAATTACATTAGTCAAGAAAAAGTGAAAAAGGATCCACAATAGGTCCCTAGCTCTGATCTGTGCCTTGAGTGTTAGGTGGTATAGTGCAGTCTGAACTCACCC
Organism: Aquarana catesbeiana; assembly: GCF_042186555.1. Taxonomy (NCBI): domain Eukaryota; kingdom Metazoa; phylum Chordata; class Amphibia; order Anura; family Ranidae; genus Aquarana; species Aquarana catesbeiana. The sequence continues at coordinate 504,824,889 of NC_133328.1, forward strand.
ACAAGTCCCATATTTTATGAAACTTGCAATGGCAACCTCTGGCTTCATATGTTAATTTATACAGTGGGAGTGCCTGATTAACTATAGTAAGCCAAAACGCTATGGTAGGGGGATTCGGGGACTTCCAATGCATAGTGATAGATTTTTTAACATAGAACAGAACTAAACGTAGGAAAAGTTGGGAGTTTTTAGAAAGGGATTCATCGTCAATGTATCCAAAGAGGCATCTTAAGGGGTACAGATATTCGGTATTTAGGTAATTGAACTCATAAAAGCGGTGACCCGTGACCAAAACACTCTAACCTGTGGACATTCCCATACCATATGAAAAAATGAGCCCTCAGCTGAGGAGCAATTAGAGCAGGCAGCAGAGGACAATCTATTTAGCTGGAAGAGGAGACATGGAGTATAGAAGGACCTATATAAAAATTTAGTCTGGATAACTTTATCCTTAGAGGAGATAACCGTGGGGACCTGTAAGGGGAGAATCTCCTGTCAAACCTACTCTGTAAGTTCTGGTATATCCGAGCGCCATCTAGTTTCCGTGTTATCAAGCCGAACAGTTTTAGAGGGCAGTAGAGGGGAGTAATATATAGAAATAAGTTTAGAATGAGAAAGGTCGTTCAACCCTGCAAGGGGGAGGGTTGTATAGAAATATTGCATAGGAATTATTTTCTATTTAATTGGATTATATTAAATCCTTGTTTTCAAACAGTAATTAAGTAACACATTTATAAATACGTTATAGCATGCATTTTCTCTTTTCTGAAGAAATAAAGTTGTAGCCATAAACATCAGCCATGATGCACACAAGTTTTAGCCGTGGGTCTGTACCTTCAGCTATACTTTCAAATCCCAATACTTGATATACTTTGAGTATAATGCCTATTACTGTGCATATCTGAATCCTTTATTAATAATATAAGTTATTTTTATAAATAAACAACATTTTTTTAAAACTAGAAGTAAAACAATTGCTGCCAACACAATATCACCATGCATATTCTAGAGCTTGGGTAATATCTTTTTTTCAGGTACAGTGACCAAGCTACAGAAAAAGAAAATGTTTATAAACAGAAATTAATACTGTACCGTATATATAATATAAAGTCTGTAACATTTTTAAAACAAGCAACATTTATCCATTTCCACAAATGCATTTCCTATATATACCATAAAGAAAATATTACATGTATATAAGTGTTGTAATTTATAATGTTGTGAATTTTATATTTATTATAAAACATTATTATTATGGCTCATAAGTCAGATTTTACTTAAGTATAAAACTCTAAATGCCATTCTTACCTTTAGTCAGTCTTCAAGTGCAGTTATGTTGAGATACCTATCCACAGAAGTTATTTCAGTAGGGTAGCTCCAAATTTCTTTTTTCCTTTATATTTGTAGATTAAAATTTGATTAGATTTGGTGTCATCATTTTATTAAACAGTATACAAACATGAACAAATGATATGCAGAGTTTTGTCTTTACTTACAGTACATTCAGCGTGCCCATGAGTTTAATTACTGTTGAAAACATCCTATCAGACATAACACAAAAGAACTCCAAAGAATCAGAATGCAGAAACTATTCAACTTGCTGACTAACTTTGCTCTCTGTGTTATTTATCAAACTACACAAAGAGAATGCTGGCCATTCAAAATACATTTCAAAACTCTTTTCACAGAAAGTGACTGAACAAATAGTCCCATGTCCTAAAGCTGCAGCTACATCCCCTGTGAATCCTGCTAATAGCTGTGGGGAATGGAACCGAGTGACACCATTGCAAGTCACAATAGTACACTTCTGTAAACAACTTGGAAATGGAAAGTAACTTGCTTTTCTGAATATTTAGTTTTCTCTGCCATCCTAGGTATGAAATATGTATCATTTGACTGTATCGGAAATGTTTTCTTCTTCTCATTGTGGTTTTTAATCCATGCATGGCATGACATTATAACATAGGGGCATATTTATAAACCAGTGAATATTACATTTACTAATTATTCCAGTAATTAAGCATTCCTTGTAATTTAAAACAATAGCATCAGGAAGATTCACCTGCAGTCAATATTTCTATGTGTAGTACCATAACGAGAGACACCATATGCTATCTGCTATGGTGATATGAAGTGCTATTCAATGGCACCCCAGCGCACTTTGTCAACCGAAGTGAGCCGCACAGCAGTGCAACATGCGCAGCAGTGCATCAGAAAAGGTGCAGGTCTGATTTCCAACACACACCCCTCAAGAGTTGGGTGTGAACCTACAGTTAGGTCCATATATATTTGGACACAGGCACAATTTTAGTTTTTTTCATGTATTTACCAAAACATATTCTAGATATAGTTATATATAAATATGGTCTGAAAGTGCACACTCTCAGGTTTAATTTGAGGGTATGTACATCCAAATTGGAGGAAGGGTTTAGGAATTACAGCTCTTAAGAATAGCCAGCCCCCTTTTTCAAGAAACCAAAAGTAATTGGACAATTAAATCAAATGCTGTTTCATGGCCAGGTGTGGGCTACTCCTTCATTATTTCTTCATCAATTAAGCAGGTAAAAGGTCTGCAGTTAATTCTAAGTGTGGTATTTGCATTTGGAATCTATTGCTGTGAACCTACATCATGCTTTAAAAGAAGCTGTCCATGCAAGTGAAACAGGCCATTGTAAGGCTTTAAAAATTAAACAAATCCATCAGATAGATAGCAGCAACATTAGGAGTGGCCAAATCAACAGTTTGGTATATTCTGAGGAAAGAAGAACACACTGGTGAGCTCAGCAACATAAAAAGGCTCGGTGAGTCAATGGAAGACAACAGTGGTGGATGATTGCAGGATCCTCTCTATGGTAAAGAAAAACCCATTCACAACATCTAGATAAGTGAAGGACACTCCAGGAGATGGGTGTATCATTGTCAAAGTCTACAATCAAGAGAAGATTTCACAAGAGCAAATACAGAGGGTTCACCACAAGGTGCAAACCATTCATAAGCCTGAAGAATAGAAAAGCCAGATTAGACTTTGCCAAAAAACATCTAAAAAAGCCAGACCAGTTCTGGAAAAGCATTCCTTGGACGTATGGAGCTAAGATTAATCTGTACCAGAATTACTGGAAGAAAAAAGTATGGAGTTGGCTTGGAACAGCTCATGATCCAAAGAACACAATGTCATCTGTGGTCACATGGTGGAGGCAATGTGATGGCATGGGCATGTATGGCTTCCAGTGGCACTGGGTCATTGGTGTTTATTGATGTGACAGAAGACAGAAGCAACCGTATGAATTCTGCAGTGTTTAGAGATTTCCTGTCATCCTAGATTCAGCCAAATGCAGCAAAGTTGATTGGACTGCGCTTCACAGTACAGATGGTCAATGTTTTAAAACACACTGCTAAAGCAACCCAGGAGCTTTTGAAGGAAAAGAAGTGGAATATTCTGCAATGGCCGAGTCAATCACCAGATCTCAACCCAATTGAGCATGCATTTCACTTGCTGATGGCAAGACAGAAAGACCCACTAATAAAGAAAAACTGAAGAGAACTGCAGTTAGAGCCTGGCAAAGCATCAGAAAGAAGGAAACTCAGTCTTTGGTAATGTCCATGGGTTCCAGACTTCAGGTAGTCATTGCCAGTAAAAGATTCTTAACAAAATATTAAAAATGAACATTTTATTTATGATAATATTCATTTGTCCAAATACATTTGAGCCCCTGAAAATGGGGGGACTGTGTATAAAAATGGTTGCAGTTCCTAAAATTTGTGCTTGATATTTATGTTCAACCCCTTGAATTAAAGCTGAAAGTCTGCACTTAACATTTATTTAGATTGCTTTGTTTTATTTTTATTCTGGTGGCATACAGAGCCAAAAGTATGAAAATTGTGTCTGTGTCCAAATATATATGGACCTAACTGTAGCTTTAGCTTTCAATCTGCTCAGCTACATTTTTGCATATATGGTAAAGGGTTCATCCACCATAAATTACACTGGGCTCAATTCACTAAGAGTTAAATAACGGCAAATAAAATGCGGTAAAATAGCTCTTGCGTCAAATTAGTTTTGAAAGTACAATTCACTAAGAATTTTGCGTTTAGTAACAAATGCAGTGTTTGTTCGATCGGTGATAATTTATCGCACGTGTCGTGGTTAAGGTCATTTCCTGTGGGCGGAGCTAGGCGGTATATAAATTCTTCCACTATATCGGGCCTGATGGAGAGACAGACAGGACATACCAAACATGGTGGAACGCAAGGTAAGGCTGGTCATACATTATACAGTTTTCCTTTTGATTTACCAAAACCCTATAATATGAGGTAAAATCTAAACAATTTCAATTTGTATGCAATTAGGCAGGCCCTTGCACTACATAAACAAAGGTATATCTAAAGGAAATTGAATAAGAAAATTGTATAATGTATGGCCAGCCTAAGTCTTCACAAGCACGCCCTTCACGTGCAAGCTCTGTATAAAACATCCACCTTGTACACTACCATTGCCTACTCCATGTATGCCACCGCTGGCAAACTCTGCATGCACCATTGCTGCAATACTGCCTCCTTCATGCATACCACCGCTAGCAAACTCTGCATGCGCCATGTACAGTACAGCAATGCCTCTTACATGCACAGCTAGCAAGCTCTGCAAGTACCAATGCTGCAATACTGCCTTCTCCAGACATCCCGCTGCTGTCAAACTCTGCATGCACCATGGGCAGCAATGCCTCTTCCATGCACACCACAGCTAGCAAACTCTGCATGAACCATTGCTGCAAAACTGACCCCTCCATGCACACCACAGCTAGCAATCTCTGCATGCACCATGTGCTGCAATGCCTCTTCCATGCATACTACAGCTAGCAAACTCTGCATGCACCATTGCTGCAATACTGCCTCCTTCATGCATATCACAACTAGCAGTCGCCGCATGCACCATGTGCAGCATTGCCTCTTACATGCACACCACAGCTAGCAAGCTCTGCAAGTACCAATGCTGCAATACTGCCTTCTCCATACATGCCGCTGTTGGCAAACTCTGCATGCACCATGTGCAGCAATGCCTCTTCAATGCACACCACAGCTAGCAAACTCTGCATGCACCATGTGCAGCAATGCATCTTCCATGCACACTACAGCTAGCAAACTCTGCATGTACCTTTGCTGCAATACTGCCTCCTCCATGCACACCGTGGCTAGCAATCTCTGCATGCATCATGTGCAGCAATGCCTCTTCCATACACACCACAGCTAGCAATCTCTGCATGCACCATGTGCAGCAATACTGCCTCCTCCATGCACACCGTAGTTAGCAAACTCTGCGTTCACGTCCATAATTTTGGCAAATGTATAAATGCACAATAAAATGCTACACTCTCCATGCACTGCATACTCTGCATTAACCCATGCTATTATTCATGATCTATATATGTAACCCACTGTGCTTTTTGTTTATATTAAAGATGCAGCAGTCTGCAAATATGTAATTGGAGACACCATGCAGTACAGTAAAGGCACAGAATTTAACATTGTTAAAATGAAACATTTGACAAAATACTCTCTCTCCCTCTCCATCTGAATCTGGTATTGACAAACCAGCTCGGTTGGGTGAACAGAAAAAAATAAATGGAAGTATAACAATAATTGTAACATCACTTTAATAACTTAAAATTTTAATAACTAAAATGTATTCTTCATTATTTTTGCCATGGTAATATTTGAGGCACCAAACATCCTACAGAATGAAAGAGGAGAGTGCGGTGCCAGCAGGATTATCTGGAAAAAAATATAGATTGATTAGTGAACATCACTGTATTCATTACACCAAGAAAAAGTGTTATACCAAAAATAAACCATGTCTCTATTCTTAGGGTTATGGAAGAATAACTATGAACAGTAGTATTGAAGAGAAGATGGAAAAGGAAAGACCCCCAGTCAAAGAGAAGACTGCATACAAAGTGTCTGCAGTAGAAGACCTTGGCAGCAGCACAGAAATTAAGTTAAAGACAAAACCTACAACCACTGGAGGAAGAGTGCAGTGACAGCAGTGAAGATAAGGGCACAGGAAAGTACACCAAGAAATTAACGAAAAGGAGATGGGTAGGTAACAGCAGTGAAAGTTTAGAAGAAAGGAGCTTACTCTCGCAGAAAACAGCACAGAAGAAAACTGGGGACCATGTCCGAAATTTCAAATTCACGCATGTCAAAAACCTTCCAGCATGCGCTATCTTGTGCCAATGTTTGACAAATTGATGGGCCCCAAAATGTCAAAGACAGAATAAGCATGGAAAAGAAAACAGTTGCAGAAGATTACCAACGCTGTCAACGCAATTGGAATAGCCCCAAGGACAGAAGAAAATGTTAGAAAATTTTATCAAGATATAAAGGGGACAATATAGAAGAAACTCTACATTAACAATAAAGAAAGACTTGTAAAGAAGATATGCATTTCACCTTTGTTTAAAAGGAGGACTCATGGAGTAAATGTAAACATGTGTTTTTTATTTGTTTATTTGTTTTTTTGCTTTATCTCACATTCTTTGCAGAAAGAAAACTGGTTTGGGGTTAGCCAAATTGGTTCAATTCACCAACTATCACTATGATGCCATACATTGATCAGGATTAGGGATGAGCTTTGAGTTCGAGCATTGCTGGCTGATGATTGGCCAAGCATGCACTATGACCTGCATGCTTTGGCCAATCACAGCACCATCAGCAAAGAGAGCCATAACTGGCCAAAGGCAGGGTGCCTTTGGCCAATTATGGCTCAGGGGGTTAAGTTCACGCCCCACACTATATAAGGCCACCTGCACGTCGGCCTTGTGTAATGTGTTGCTGACGGTGAGAGAGAGAGAGAGAGAGAGAGTCATTTCATTTACTTTGAGCAGGCAGTTGATTCAGTTAGCTGCAGTGTATTTAAAAAAAAAAAAAATATATATATATATATATATACAGTCAGATGGTATATATATATATATCCACTGCATACACTTTAGCTAGATCTCACTGCAGACCGTTCCTGCTGTACTTACTGTTTCTAATATATTTCAGGCAGGCAGTTGATTTAGTTAGCTGCAGTGTATTTAATATGTATATATATATATATATATATATATATATATATATATATATATATATTATCTATATATATATTATCTATATATATATAGATAATATATATATATATATATATATATATATATATATATATATATATATATATACTGCATACAGTTTAGCTAGATCTCACTGAAGACCATTCCTGCTGTACTGTTTCAAGACAAGTTTGGCTGCCAATACAGCTGCCAAAGCGGCCTATTCCATCGACTTAATGGCATCAGTCACTCCTTCCCTAGCCCCACCATCATGTCCTGAGGACTCCCCCGAACTGTTCGACCACAGTGCCGGGTACATGCTGCAGGAGGATGTGCAGCATTTTGAAGGCTTCGATGATGGTAACCGGGTTGAGGATGAAGGCAGTAACATGAGCCCAGAGAGAGGGGGTGCCCAAGAAGGACAAGAAACTGGCAGTCATGTTCCCCCAGCTGCAGCATACTGCCAGGTTTGCTCCAGTGGCGAGGAGGGAGGGGATGATGAGGTCACTGACTCTACGTGGGTGCCTGATAGAAGAGAGGAGGAGGAGGCAGCACATCTCCAAAGAGGCAGGATGCCCTCCAGGGGCCAGCTTAAGGACAGCCAACTGACTGCATCACACCGAAGAGCTCTGCAAGTGCAGGTCGCTGCTGACTCCGCACGTTTTTTTCAAAAGTTCTTTGGTGTGGGCCTTTTTGAGACGTGTGCAACAGATCGCACCGTTGCGGTTTGCAACATATGTCTGAAGCGTATCAAGCATGGCCAAAACAGCAGCCGCTTGGGCACCACATGCTTGACCAGACATATGTCGAGCTCCCATGCAGTCCGTTGGCAACAGTACTTAAAAGACCCACACCAAAGAACAACGCGGACCTCTCCTTGCTCCTCATCAGCTGGGATCTCCAACCCCACTATACCTTCAGTCTTCTCAGAGACCTGCCCTGAGAGGAATGAAGGTGTAGAATTAGGTGTCCCAAGCACTTGCGGGCAATCTGCTAGCGGTATACCTAAATCCGATTGTAGCAGGCAAATTTTCCTACCCCAGTTGCTAAACTGTTGAAAGACATGCTCAGCGGCTGAATGCTAGTTTGGCTAAATTGCTAGCACTCCAACTGCTGCCTTTTCAGCTGGTAGACTCTGCTCCCTTTCGAGAATTTGTGGAATGTGCAGTACCTCGGTGGCAGGTTCCCAAACACCATTTTTTTCTCAGAAGGCCATTCCGGCTCTCTACCAGCATGTGGAAGGCAATGTCTTGGCCTCATTGGACAGGGCGGTCAGCGGTAAGGTGCATATTACCACTGACTCATGGTCCAACAGGCATGGACAGGGATGTTACCTTTCTTTCACGGTGCACTGGGTAACCCTGCTGGCAGCTGGGAAGGATGCAGGACAGGGTGCAGTAATGTTGGAGCTTGTTCCGCCACCATGCCTCCAAAATGCTGGTAGTAGTGATTCTGCCACACCTCTCTCCTCCACCCCCTCCTCTGCCTTCTTCCTGTGCAGATTTGTCCTCGGAACCAGTGGTGCTCTGTAGGCATTCTAGGGGCTTCACAAGCACTCAGGCAAAAAGATGCCATGCGGTGCTTGAGTTGGTCTGCTTAGGGACAGGAGCCACACTGGGGCAGAGATTCTGGCAGCTCTGCAGGGGCAGGTTCAGAGGTGGTTGACGCCATGCCAGCTTCAGCCAGGAATGGTGGTTTGCGACAATGGCCCCAACCTGCTCTCCGCCCTCCAACAGGGACACTTGACGCATGTTCCCTGTTTGGTTCACGTCCTTAATTTGGTGGTGCAGTGGTTCTTGTGCAGGTACCCAGGCTCACAGGATCTCCTGAGGCAGGCCAGGAAAGTATGTGGGCATTTCCAGCAGGCATATAATGCTAGTGCTAGGCTGGTTGACCTTCAAAAGGAATGCAACCTGCCCAAGAACCGCCTCATCTGTGACATGCTCACCAGGTGGAACTCAGTGTTGGCAATGCTGCAGCGGCTGCACACGCAGCAGAGGGCCATCAATGAGTACCTGTGCAAGTATGGCACTAGGACAGGGTCAAGGGGGTTGGCTTTTTTTCGCCATGCCAGTGGCTAATGATCAAGGATGCATGCACTGTCCTGTCACCATTTGAGGAGGTCACGAGGATGGTGAGCAGTGACAGAAGATGCATCAGTGATACTGTCCCTCTTGTCTTCTTGTTGGAGCACACACTGCATGGAATAATGGAGAGGGCACTTGAGGCAGAACAGAGGGAGGAAGAGGAGGACTTCCTTACCTCTCAAGGCCCTCTTTATAAATACAGTATTCCTGCAGGCCTGCCTATCACACAGGAAGAGGAGGAGGAGGATTGTGTCAACACGGAGGTGGAGCCTGGCTCTCAGCATCAGCAACAGTCTTCAAGAGATTGTTTTAAGTCCTCAGAAACCCATGGACTTGTACGTGGCTGGGAGGAGATGGCTGTGGATCATGTTGTCCTTAGTGTCCCAGAGGACTCTGGACTGAATGCCTCAGCAAACCTATGCTGCATGGCCTCCCTGATCCTGCAAATCCTGCGAAAGGACCCTCAGATTCGTGGTATCAAGGAGAGGGATTGGTACTGGCTGGCAACCCTTCTTGATCCACATTACAAGGGTAAGGTTGCGGAACTTAACCAGCCTTAGCAGAGGGAGCAGAGGATGAAACATCTTTGGGAGGCCTTGCAGAAAGGTTTGTGCAATGCGTTTCCAGAGCCTGGGAGGTTGCAATTCCCTGGTCCTCCTGGACAACGTGTTGCTGAGGCTTCGGTCAGTCAAAGAAGGAGCTGTGGAGAAGGAGGCCATCTGATCAATGCGTTCTGACAATTTTTTAGGTCTGATTGGTTCCAGCAATCATCGCCAGCGTCTGATTTACATGGTGCAGGAATACCTTGGGGCAAGATCAAACTTGGAGACCTTTCCAACCCAAAAATCCACTGGGTTACTGGATCTTGAGGATGGATCGCTGGCCAGAGCTTCCACAGTATGCAATTGAGCTACTGGCCTGTCCTGCATCCAGCGTTCTATCTGAACGCACATTCAGTGCTGCTGGAGGTTTTGTAACTGATCACAGAGTGCGCCTGTCCACAGACTTCATTGATCGGCTCACCTTCATAAATATGAATCAGTCTTGGATCACCAGCTACCAAGCACCTGATGCTGATGTAATTATTTTTTTTTATGAATGTGATATTTCCTTCAAGACTGCCTATGTTGATGCTGAGTGACTATCCTGTTATGCTGAGTGACTATCCTATTCCTCCTCAATGTTCATGTTGATAGCTTCTAAGAACATTTTTGGTTCTGGGCACCAGCACCAGTGCCTAAAGCCCAATTTTTCTGCCCCTGTTTAACAATTACAATTACAATTTTTGCTGTAATTTTTTGCAGCTGGGCTCATTCCTGCACTCAACCAGAGTATCTGTGAGGGGTTGCAGTGTTGTGGCACCAGCACTAGTGCCTAAGGCCCAATTTTTTTGCCCCTGTTTAACAGGGGCATGTAATTACAATTTTTGCTGTAATATATCACAGCAGGGCCCGTTCCTGAGCTCAACAAGAGTATCTGTGAGTACCTGTCACCAGCCCATCTGAATACCCGAGTACCTGTCACCAGCTCATCTGAGTACCCGAGTACCTGTCACCAGCCCATCAAAGTACCTGTCACCAGCCCATCAGAGTACCTGAGTACCTGTTACCAGCCCATCAGATTATCCGAGTACCTGTCATCAGCCCATCAGAGTACCCGAGTACCTGTCACCAGCCCATCAGTGTACCCGAGTACCTGTGACCAGCCCATCAGAGTTCCAGAGTGCCTGTCACCAGCCTATCAGAGTACCCGAGTACCCAGGGAGGTGTTTCTAACTGTGGGGGGGAGTGTACTGCCTGGAGGAGGAGAGAGATTGCTGTTCCTGAACACTGGGAACAGACGATCTCTCTTTACTCCCATGTCAGAATGGGGATCTGTTTGTTTACATTGACAAATCCCTGTTCTGGCTCTCTGTGGAGTGATCGTTGATGGCTGGTGGACACTGCGGCTGCCGATCACGTGCATCAGCTCCGGCGCCGCGGGCCCACTGTATCTATTGCACGAACCGACGTACAGCTACAGCACAAGAGCCAACCTGCCACAGTATAATGACGGCGGCTGATCGGCAATTGGATAAATTGCGGTGTGGGGTTCCTCCTAACCACTTCCTGCCCGGCCTATAGCAGATTGACGGCCGGGCGGTGTTTCAGTTATCTTGACTGGGCGTCATATGTTGCATCGTGGTGATCGGTGGAGTGGTGTGCCAGTCTGAGGCTCTTTACCACGTGATCAGCCATGTCCAATCACAGCTGATCACAATGTCAATAGGAAAAGCTGTTGATCGGCTTTTCCTTGCTCACATCTGACAGACGCGAGTAGAGGAGAGCCGATCGGCGGCTCTCCTGATGGGGGGGTCTGCGCTGATTGTTTATCAATGCAGCCCCCCTCGGATGCCCACACTAGACCACCAGGGAAGCCAATCAGTGTCATCAGTGCCACCCATCAGTGTCCATCGGTGCCACCTGTCAGTGCCCATCAGTGCCCATCAGTGCCCACCTATCAGTGCCCATCAGTGCCCATCTGTGCCACCTATCAGTGCCATCCATAAGTACCCATCAGTGCCATCCATAAGTACCCATCAATGCCACCTACAAGTGCCCATCAGTGCCGCCTATGAGTGCCCATCAGTGCCACCTATGAGTGCCCATCAGTGCCACATACCAGTGCCACCTATCAGTGCTCATCAGTGTCACCTATCAGTGCTCATCAGTGCCGCCTATCAGTGCCCATCGTCAGTGCCACCTCATCAGTGCCACCTCATTGGTGCCACCTCATCGGTGCCCATCAGTGCCACCTTATCAGTGCCCGTCAGTGCAGCCATATCAGTGCCCATCATTGAAGAATAAAACATACTTATTTACAAAAAATTTTAACAGAAACAAAGAAAAACTTGTTTTTTTTCTAAATTTTCGGTCTTTTTTTTATTGTTGCGCAAAAAATAAAAAACACAGAGGTGATCAAATACCACCAAAAGAAAGCTCTATTTGTGGGAACAAAATGATAAAAAAATGAGTTTGGGTACAGTGTTGTATGACCGCGCAATTGTCAATTAAATTGCAACAGCGCTGAAAGCTGAAAATTGGCCTGGGCAGGAAGGTGTCTAAGTGTCTGGTATTGAAGTGGTTAAAATTCATACCAGACCCAAAGGTCCTTGAATGGATTGGGGGAGACCCCACGCTGGTTGTTTTCTGACTTATCTATTGCCAGCATTTTTTTGTTTACATTTCAGCTCCCATCGGGAAGCCCACTGACAGCTGATGACTTTTCGGTTGTTAAGGACACGGCGACCGGCTTCCCAGCTGGCTGCTTAACAACCAGCTATTCTTCACACAGAGTTCGATCATATTTCAACCTATTCAAATTCGAATCATTCTGAAAATTTGGAATTCGTTAGAAAACTAACCAACTAAACAAATTTCTCTTCCCCCAAGTGCTTTTACTTGGCTAAACAAAAACTCCTGAAGCTGTAAAGCACTTGTATAAGCTGCAAAAACACTTTAAAAAACATGAAACAACACTTTAAAAAGTAAATCGCTATGCTCAGGTGTGAATGTAGCCTTAACAATTTAGTAATCTGCATCAGTGAACTGATTTGTTATGTGTTAGGCTCCATTCACACCTGGGCGATCGTGGGTGGAATCGCTGTGATTCTAACTGCGATTCAGAATCGCAGCAAAAATTAGCCTTTGCAATGTCATTATTTCTCAATAGCACCCTAAACGCTTTGCGATTAAAATTGCACTGCATTTGGGTTGCCATTGAGAAATAATGGCATCGCAAATGTGTCACGCTTTTTGTCGCGATTCTGCCCGTGATTCAGAATGCCCAGGTGTGAATGGAGCCTTATTGTACATCACATATAACATGTGATGCTCATTATTATTATTATTATATTTCTTGGTTTTACTGTGATTTTAGTAACAAATGTTTCCAACTGAGCCAAATTGATAGCAGAAAGGTCATTGTTGGTCTGAATTTCATTGTGTGTAATAGTTTGTGTCCAGAATCTCAATAGAAGGACAAAATATGAGGCAGACTTAACTTCCTGCAAAATACCCCAAACATAATAAAACAATATGTTTTATTCTACACAAAACAAGCAAAACAAGCAATGCTTTGCAGGGAAACAAAATCCAGCACATCCCTGCTTACTGGACAGAGCTCTGCCTTGTTTACATAGGCAGAGCTCCATCCAGTCTGTTTCCTCGCTGATCAATGGGCAGGTGCCAGCAGACATCCATTGGCCAACACCTGCTGATCGGGAGAGCAGAGCAGCTGCCCTGTAGCAGTAAAGCTACTATGGGGCAGTCTCTAAGTGGATATAGTTGTTAATTTCTATGTACATTTTTATCTTGTTTTTTCCCCTTGCATCCAACTATTAAAGCCCAACTCAAGGCAGAAATAAAATGTAAACAGCACATTATAAAGCAATTACCTGACACCTTAGTCTTGATTCCAAACATCTCTTCCTAAGGCATCCTGCTGTGTATTGGCATCATCGTTTGTATGAGCCAAGCTAATTCTCTTCCCGGAGGACTTGAAATTTGTTTGTTTTGTTTGTTTTGTTTGCTCATTACTGTCTTGGGCACTGGTCCTCTCACCACCCCTGTGATAAGATAAGAGATGTTCACATTGTGCAGGCCATTGTGCAGGCAATGATTTGCACATGCAAAGAAGTATCCTATTTATTTATATTGACTGCTGCTGGAATAGGGAGAGGTCATTGCGACTGGCAGTTCAAATCGCATGACAAGTCACACCCTGTCGACTTTGCAGTGCGGCACTGATTTGAAAAAGTAGTTCCTGCACTACTTTTGGTGATTTCAGGTGCGACTTGGATAGACATTTGTGCATAAAGTCGCACAGATGTCAGCCAAGTCACACCTGAAGTCTCACTGGCATGTGGCTTTGAAGTTAAACCCACAAGGGTTTTTTTTTTTTTTACCACTACTATTCTTTTATACTGGCTTTTGAGAGTTACAAATGCAGCAATTTAGAAATTGGATGAAAGGTTTAGCACTGGGAAACACTTTTTGAAAGCTAAATAGTACATTTTATAAACAACTATATAGATCCGACCAAAATGAGGGACAAAAAAGGAGGAAAGAGGGAGAAAGGGACTTTGTTCCAAGTCAGGGACAGTCCCTCGGACAATTGGGAGCTATGCAAATCCCACTCTCAGATAACACAACCTCTAATAACAATGGCAACTTGACTACACAGCAACATCATTAAAGCGGAGCGCCGCCGAAAATTTTTTTTTTAAAAGTTAGCAGCTACAAATACTGCAGCTGCTGACTTTTAAAACATGGACACTTACCTGTCCAGGGCGCCCGTGATGTCGGCACCCGAGGCCGAAGCGTCTCTCCGTCCTCGGGTGCTGCCGCCTCCATCTTCGGTAAGGGAATCAGGAAGTGAAGCCGCGCGGCTTCACTTCCCGGTTCTCTACTGCGCATGCGCGAGTCGCGCAGCGCAATACGGATGGTCCCTGCTGCCTCTGGGACCCATGTGTTTCCCAGCAGGCAGCGGGAAGGGAGCAGGAAGTGGCGTAAATAACCGCAGATTCTGCGGCTATCTATGCCGGAAGTGGGTACAGATACCTGTAATATACAGGTATCTGTACACCCCTCCCCCCTGAAAGGTGCCAACTGTGTCACCGGAGGGGGGGAGGAATCTGATGAGTGGAAGTTCCACTTTTGGGTGGAACTCCACTTTAACTTGCAGGCAAGCTTCATTTGCCAAAATCCTATGGAATGTTACTTTTACCAGGATATCTTCAACAAAAAAACAAAAATGTACACTACTTCTCACTTTTTAATTTGTTTCCATAAAAAGAAGTTGTCAGTGTAATATTTCGATCTATCTATAGGTGGAGACAAACATACATTACTTAAAATGCATATTGCGTGTTTTTGACCTGTTCCAGTGTGTTTTTGATGCATTTCCAGATGCATTCAAGATGCTTTTTTTCCTGTTTTTTTTCACTATGCTGGAGTCTGGTGTTTTTTTTAATGTGTTTTTAATGTGTTTGAGTGCATTCTGGTGCGGTTTTGATGCATTTTACCATGTTCCAGTACAGTCCAGTGCAGGAAAAATGCAACATGTTCTACTTTTTTTTCTGGAATTGCAATGCCCTGGAACTGACCACACTGGTGTGAACTATGCCATTGGAAACCATATAACCTACTTTCCATGCGTTTTTGATGCAGAAAAAAATGCACTGAACTGCATGTGATGTGACCTGGCCCTTAGCCCATGTTCACACTGGTGCAACTTGTCATGCGATTTGGCAGGTCAAATCACATGACAAGTCACACCCTATTGTCGGCAATGGAACTGTTCAAACCAGTGCGATGTCGACTTTGCAGTGCCGCACTGATTTGAAAAAGTAGTTCCTGCACTACTTTTGGCGATTTCAGGTACGACTTGGATAGACATCTGTGCATGAAGTCGCACAGATGTCAGCCAAGTCACACCTGAAGTCTCACCGGCATGCGGCTTTGAAGTTAAACCCACAAGTGCTTTTTGTTTACCATTATTATTCCTTTATACTGGCTTTTGAGATTTACAAATGCAGCAATTTAGAAATTGGATGAAAGCTTTAGCACTGGAAACACTTTTTGAAGGATAAATAGTGCATTTTATATACATCTATATAGATCAGACCAAAATGAGGGACAGATGAGGAGGAAAGAGGGAGAGAGGGACTTTGTTCCAAATCAGGGACAGTCCCTCGGACAATTGGGAGCTATGCAACTACAAAATAACAATGCAACTACACATTAACAACATTAACAGGTAAGCTTAATTTGCCAAAATCCTATGAAATGTTACTTTTAGCAGGATATCTGCAAAAAAAAAAAAAAAGAAAAAGTGTACACTTGTCACGTTTCAATTTATTTCCATAAAAAGAAGTTGTCAGTGTAATATTTAGATCTACCTGTAGGTGGAGACAAACATACATTACTTAAAATGCATAGTTCTTTTAAACTGTATTGCTACATTTAAATGAAATGAACCTGAAAAAATTGCTATTAGGTAGTTTTTTTTTTCTTTTTTTTTTTTTAGACTAGACTTTGTTTGTCCCTTCGGCCAACAAAACAAACTTACCTGTATGTTAGCAACTGTTTATTACATACACTGGCTGAACATGCAAATGAAATGGTCCTTAAGGCATCTGTAAGATGCTAAAGAGTTGAGTCAAGTACCTAAGATGCCTAAGATGAAAAAAAAAAAAAAATATATAAAAATATAATTAAAATCACAATGATGTAATAAAAAAAAATAAAGTGTTTGTGTAATAGATATATATATATATATATATATATATATATATATATATATATATATATATATATATATATATATATATTTTTTTTTTTTTTTTTTTTCATCTTTCAATTTTTTTATTGGAGGCTAGTTCTTGTCATTGCAACACATTGGTTTTTGGACAACGTATGTGATAAGGGTTTACATTTTATCCCCACGCCTTTTCTGAACCTGTGGGGCAATTATTTATTGAGCGGTTCTCTTTGTACAATTTTGTTAGGGCTAAAGCTCACCAGGGCTAAAATGTGTCAGGATTTGTGCATTGAATTTTCCCCTACCTTGATGGATCTGAAAAAAAAGTAGATTTTTATGCATATGATATACCAGGGTTGATTTACTTAAACTGAAGAGTGCAAAATCTTGTTGCACTCTTCGGTCTTAGTAAATCAACCTCACCACATTGTTGACCTTTTGTTTGAAGATTGTTTGGCAGAGGCTGTGGTCTGAGCACAGGTATGGTCAATTCAGCAAAAACATAAGGTGGAAGGGTTGCAGCTTAATATAAGCACATAACATAGCATAACTTGTATACAGTACATACAATAAAATAAAATATATAAAACAGTTAAAACTTTAGGACTGAACCAACCACAAACCGAACTGTTAATGAATGGCAATAAGTGTCAAGTTCGTTGAGGTATCTGCAGAGGAAAGCAGGAATAGAACAA
Source organism: Aquarana catesbeiana (assembly GCF_042186555.1). Lineage (NCBI taxonomy): Eukaryota > Metazoa > Chordata > Amphibia > Anura > Ranidae > Aquarana > Aquarana catesbeiana. The sequence continues at coordinate 504,842,058 of NC_133328.1, forward strand.
TTTGAAATGGAGATATTATAATCCAGATGGAGGCTCCCTTTTGTGTTTTTTTTTTTAATGTTTGATATTAAAAATATAAGAATTAATTAGATAAAAGATCAGTTTATGAGAAACAAGGGTTTTCAATAGTTTAATATCCATATCATGTTAAAAAATACCAGCTTTATGAGAGTTTGTGAGTAGATCATTTTTGTGGGAAAATAACCTTAAGCATAAATAAAAAATGCAGTTAAAATAACTGGTGATGTATCTTTGTGAACTGACCCTGAATGCAAAAGATACCTGAGAAGACTCACAGCTAACCTAATATGGCGGAGAAACACAAGAGGGCACTAGTTCACCAGTCCAATGCATATGCAATACATTATTTGGTTGAAAGTCCAGTTAGGTATATTGTTTTAATAAATAGCCTGATGTTTTATTATAGCCTGACAAGTAGAAAATAAACGTGGACTTTTTTTAAAATTGTAGTTAAAAAAGAATGACTTGACCACCAGAAAATTTACCTCCCTTCATGACCAGGCCATCTTTTGCAAAACGGCACTGCCTTACTTTAACTGACATTTGAGCGGTCCCGCGACAGTGTGCCCAAATACAATTTTTGTCTTTTTTTTTCCACAAATAGAGCTTTCTTTTGGTGGTATTTGATCACCTCTGCGGTTTTTATTTTTTGCACTATAAATAAAGAAATGACTGACAATTTTGAAAAAAAAAACTTTATTTTTTACTTTCTGCTATAAAACATACCCAAAATGTAAAAAATCGAATATCTTCATCAATTTAGGCCAATATGTATTCTGCTACATACTTTTGGTAAAAAAAAAAGCCCAATAAGTGTATATTGATTGGTTTGCACAAAAGTTATAGTGTCTACAAACTATGGAATATTTTTATAAAAAAAAAAAAAAAAAAAAATTACTAGCAATGGCGGCAATCAGCAACTTATAGCAGCACTGCGATATTGCGGCAGGCAAATCAGACACACTTTTGACACTTTTTGGGGACCAGTGACACTAATACAGTGATCAGTGCTAAAAAATATGCACTGTCACTGTACTAATGACACTGGGTGGGAAGGGGTTAACATCAGGGACGATCAAAGGGTTAACTGTGTGCCTAGGTTGTGCTTACTCACTGTGTGGGAGGTGCTTTGACTAGGGGAAGGCAAAGATCCATGTTACTGCTTTGCAGAAACAAAGGATCAATACCTTCCCTTCTGACAGAACGACAATCTGCCTTGTTTACATAGGCAGATTGTTTTCCTGCCTTTGTCCTGTGTAATCGGCAAGTGGCGGCAGATATAGAGTCCCCACCTGGGTGCCCTAGTAGATGACAGGCTCAGCAATGGCATGCAATGCCAAGCTGCTGCTAACAAAGCAAACAGAATATTGGCATGCATTAAAAAGGGGATTAATTCCAGAGATAAAACAATAATTCTCCCACTCTACAAGACTCGGATCTGGCTGCTCCTAGAGTATGCTGTCCAGTTCTGGGCACCAGTCTTCAGGAAGAATGTACTGGAAATGGAGCGAGTACAAAGAAGGGCAACAAAGCTTATACAGGGGCTGGATGATATTAGTTATGAGGAAAGGTTGTGAGCACTGAACTTATTCTCTCTGGAAAAGAGACGCTTGAGAGGGGATATGATTTCAATATACAAATACCATACTGGTGACCCCAAAATAGTGATAAAACTTTTTTGTGGAAGAGAGTTTAACAAGACACGTGTCCACTCATTAAAATTAGAAGAAAAGTGGTTTAACCTTAAACTACGTAGAGGGTTCTTTACTGTAAGAGCAGCAACAAGGAAGTGGAATTCCCTTTCACAGGCAGTGGTCTCAGCGGGGAGCATCGATAGTTTCAAAAAACTATTAGATAAGCACCCGAACAACCGCAACATACAGGGATATACAATGTAATACTGACATATAATCACACACATAGGTTTGACTTGATGGACTTGTGTCTTTTTTCAACCTCGCCTACTATGTAACTATGTAATAGTATATACAAACTTTGGAATTTGGTTAGCTAAAGCATTACGTATTAATTGCATTTTTTTTTAATCCAGTTTTAATCCCTTTTGCATATTAGTGCTTTTAAATGCCTTCAGCCACTTTCAGCCACTGTAATATAAAATTAAAACATGATATTGTGTAAAACTATACTTATTATTAAATTTGATACAGTATGGGTTTGATTTACTAAAGGAAAATAGACTGTGCACATTGCTTAGTAAATTAGCAGAAGCTCTGCTGACTTCCATCGTCCAATCATGTGCAAGCAAAAATGCTATTTTTTTTTTTTTTCATTTTCCTTGCACGTGATTGGGTATTCTTTGCAAAGTGAAGCTTTACCTCATTTACTAAGGTCTGGAGCAACTACAGTTTGCAAAGTGCACAATCTATTTGCCTTTAGTAAATCAACCCCTTTATATACACTACTGTGCAAAAGTTTTAAGCGGGTGTAGAAGAAAATGCTATAAATTAAGAATGCTTTCAGAAATAGAAGTGTTAATAGTTTATTTTTTTATCAATTAACAAAATGGAAAGTAAATGAACAGAAGAGAACTCCAAATCAAATCAATATTTGGTGTGACCGCCCTTTGCCTTTAAAACAGTGTCAGTTCTTCTAGGTACACTTACACACAGTTTTTGAAGCAATTCAGCAAGTGTAAGCAGGCATCTGCCTGTATTTCTCAGCATTGAGGTCCCATTGATCCTTGCACGAAACTTGCAAGGAACCTCTACCATGCTTCAGCCCCTTGGAGTAAAAAACTGCCTCCTCCTACAGTCAAATATTTCAGTCCAAAGCACCTGCTGCATGATGTGTCTTTCCACGTGATGTGTCTTTCCACGTTCCTTGGTCGACTACTGCTTCTGTGGTCCTCAGTGTTGCCAGTTTCTTTGTGAATCTTGAAAAGAGCTTGAACAACACATCTTGAAATCCCAGTCTGCTTTGAAATCTTTGCCAGAGAGAGACCTTGCTGATGCAAAATACTTACACTGTGGATTATTTAGTAAAACTTCACTGTGCAAATCTGGTGCAGCTCTGCATAGAAACCAGGCGGCTTTCAGGTTTTATTGTCAAAGCTTAATTGAACATGCTGAAGTTTGAAGCTGATTGGCTACCAGGCACAGCTGCACCAGATTCTGAGTGCTCCAGCATTAGTAAATCTCCCCATTGTGTCTTGTTGCTGCACTCAATCTTGCCATGGTGTATGACCTGTGACATGAAACTGTCTTTTACAACCTCACCTTAGTAGCAGTAGCAGAGTTTGGCTGTTCCTCACCCAGTTTTAGGTCTCATACACAGCTGTTTCTGTTTCTGTTAAAGTGGAACTTTAGCCAGAAAATTGAATCCTGCTAGATCACTTCAAGTTGGACCCTTTTGCAGGTAAAGCTACATAAAACATTAAAAATTAGTGCCTGTGCTTTTGAACACCTTTAAGACCAAGCCTATTTTTGACACTTGTTGTTTACAAGTTAAAATCAATATTTTATGCTAGAAAATTACTTAGAACCCCCAAACACTCTCTCTCTCTCTCTCTCTCTCTCTCTCTCTCTCTCTCTCTCTCTCTCTCTCTCTCTCTCTATATATATATATATATATATATATATATTAGCTAAGACCCTAGAGAATAACATGGCGTTTTTTGCAGTATTATATGTCACATGGTACTTGCGCAGCGGTCTTTCAAACGCAATTTTTCAATTTTTTGTGAAAAAATACACTTTTTTGAAATAAAAAATAATAAAACAGTAAAGTTAGCCCAAGTTTTTTGGATATTGTGAAAGATGATGTTACGCTGAGTAAATAGATGCCTAACATGTTACGCTTTAAAATTGCATGCACTCTTGGAATAGCGACAAATGACAGTACTTAAAATTCTCCTTAGGCGACGTTTACATTTTTTTAACAGTTACCTGTTTAGAGTTACAGAGGAGGTATTTTTCTAGAATTATTGCTCTCGCTCTAACAATTGCGGCGATACCTCACATGTGTGATTTGAAAACCATTTACATTTTTGGGCGCGACATACATATGTGTTTTCTTTGGTGCCCAAGCTCACAGGGATGGGTGCACTTTAAAAATGATTTTTTTTTTCTTATTTATTTAACACTGTCCCTTTAAGAAAAAAAAACTGATCACTTTTATTGCTGTCACAAGGAATGTAAACATCCCTAGTGACAATAATAGGCAGTGACAGGTACTCTTTATGGAGGGACAATATTACTTTCCTAGTTTTTAATGTTTAAACTCTATGTTTATGATTTTTATATGTGTATATATTATCTCGTATCTCATCTGGTATGATAATCTAATTTATTACTGCTTATCACATATATATATATATATATATATATATATATATATATATATATATATACCGGAGACATTAAGGCATTTTTATTTATTTCTAAGTGCTTGCAATGTATATTTGGACTGGCCCCTCCCCCATGCACATTGTATAAGGATGTCCGTTGTAGTTCCATCATCCAGCTTGAAAAAGGAGCAGGGCTGCCATGTCATTCGCAGTGCGCATGCTCAGGAAACGCGTCGCATGCCAATGACATCATCCATCCTTGCCTCTGTACCACCAGCATTCCAGGCCTCATTTTGAGCCCTTCCCCACCGCGGCCAGCTGTTTACATCAGCGGTGTAGAAGAGAGCAGTGAACGAGGAAACCCATCGCTCCCCACGCAGGATTGGACCGTCCACTGATGAAACCTTCCCCTTCTCACTCTGTTGGAACTTACCAGATGCCTTTTTTAACCTCCTAAATGTGAGTTGCCTACTGTTTGTGCTCAATAAATTTGCTATACTTCTACACCCAGAGGCGCCTCTCCCTTTTTGTCTATTACAATCACTTTAAGGACTGTGTTTCAACCTACATATGAAATTGATGATTATTAGCATCTACTTGCAATAATTGTTAATCATACACCTGACTCTAATCCTACAACATTCCTGACTTTGTGCAAGTGTACAAAGTATGCACGTGTAGAAATTGATGCTGGTTTGAAGCCAAAGGGACCTAAATAAAATAAACAATTAAAATACATATTTTTGAAAGCATTCTTGCTTTACAGCCTTTGTTCACACTTGCCTAAAACTTTTGCATTGTAGTGTGTGTGTGTGTGTGTGTGTGTTGTTGCGCTAAAATAGAAATAGAGGGTAATTGTAAGGGCAAACAGCCACTAGAGGGAGACAAGGCCCACAAGACTAAATTTTAGTGGATAAACAATTTTTAGTATATGATGTAGAAAATGAATTTGTACCCAACATCAAATTCTTTGTGTGGATAAAAAATAGGTCAATAGGCATGAAGTGCAAGTTGCAGCTGTTTTCTTTTTTATTGCTTGTAGTTTGGGAACGAAGGAGCTTAACATTCAAAGGATTTCAAACAACTTTTGAAATTGTATTAACACGTGAAGGCTTATATAAGATGTTTTTTTTAATTGGGTTTAGAAGTACTTTAAAATATAGAAAGTCATATGTAGAGAGCCATTTTTTTCACCTTTGAGAAGGTAGGAAATAGTTTAAAACGTTGTCAGCTTTTTTTGACATCTATTTACTATTGAGAAGATTTTATTCAGGCCTGGTTCATACTAGTGCCCCTTCTGTACTTGAGTTGCACAGAACCTCATGACAATGGAAATCTCATTGTTTTCAATGGTGCCCATTCTAATCAATGCGACTCAGAACAGTGCAAATTTGGAAAAGGTTCCTGCACTTCTTTGGTACAAATTACAGTGCGACTTGGCCGCATAGAAAATGTAAAGTTGCATTAAAATTAAGATTAATTTGAAGTGCGAGAGCGCTGAGAGCTGGAAATTGGCCTGCTCAGTAAGGGATTGAAAGTGCCCAGTATTGAAGTGGTTAAACTACCTCACATGGCTTAAAGCGGAGTTCCACTCAAAAGTGGAACTTCCACTTATCCGTCTCCTCCCCCCCTCCAGTGCCACATTTGGCACCTTTTAGGGGGGAGGGGGGGGACAGGTACCTGTTATTGACAGGTACCGTCCCCCACTACCGGGAGACGGTGCCACGGCACTATCTTTCGAAGTTCAGCCCCCTCCTCCTTCCTCCGTCACTGGACCAATTAGAAAGTGCAGCGTGCTTCACACATTTGCAGTGGAAAACCGGGTTCCCTTTCTAGGAATGGCGGCGGCTGTACCCGACAGCCAATCCAAAGACAGGTAAGTCTCTCCCTGAACAGGTAAGTGTCCATATATTAAAAGTCAGCAGCTGGGGGCGCATGCGCGGCGGGCGATGATGGCGGACGCATAAGAGAGTAGCTCCGGACCCGCTCCTTCCATCCCCGGACCCTGCTCAGCGAACGCTAGCTTACACAGATCCAGGATCCACTGGATAAGCTCCCGGAACCTTCCGGGCACCTCATGGGGAAAATAGGTTCCCAGCGGCACGTCTACCAGGGGTTTGTCCCGCCTCCGACCTCCCGGCCGGCTCAAAACATGGAGCGTTTCCTGTATAGGCCGCAATCCCCGGCCTCAATTAGCCAGACGGCCGCAACGCTCGCAGTGGAACGAACGGCAGACACAGCAACCACCACACAAGAACTCTCTGCTCACAACCCCCTAACTCGAGAAACACCCCTCTCCACACAACAACAGAGGAGGGAGACCTCACACAGCAACTCCAGAGATATGGCAGAACATGCTGCAGACCACCTTGCTGATCATCCTGCATTGTTTACAGGTACTCCTATCTCTACCCCCCCACCCCAAGGGAAAGATTCGGACAGCTCAGTTACAGTTGCAGTCCTGGACTTAAAATTACAGACCCTGCTACAAGATCTGACCCGTAACTTTACAGTAGCAGTGGGGAAACTGGCTCAGGAGCTCCGAGGGGAAATCGATCAACTTGGCGATCGAACGGACACTTTAGAATCCAAGTTTGACGAACTGGTGAAATATGTGCACGTACTCGAAGAAGATAATGCGACACTCAAACAAAATGTTTTCCAGGTCCAATTACAGCAGGAAGACCTGGAGAACAGAGAGAGACGCCAGAATGTGAGGATCCGTGGAATCCCGGAAACAGTTCCTGACAAAGAAATACGTCCCTATCTCCTAGGACTGTTTGTCACTATAGCTCCACATATTCCAGATATCGATTGGAGGCTAGACAGGGCTCACAGGTCCCTAGCTCCGAAACCACCCCCTGGTACCAACCCGAGAGACGTAATAGCTCGCTTCCACTACTATGAAAGCAAAGAAGCTCTCACAATGGCCACGCAAAATAAAAATCGCATTGAATACAAAGGTGCTAAACTTCAAATTTTTAGCGACCTATCCCCCATCACACTAGCTAAAAGGCGTGACTTACGGCCAGTAACCATGCACCTGCAACAACATCAAGTTACCTACAGATGGGGTTTCCCCTTCCGCCTCTCGGCCTCGAGAGATGGCACTCAATACTCGATGCGAGCATTACACGAATGCGAAGCCTTTATCCGCAACTTAGGATTGCCGCCTATTCCTGAAGAAGATCTGCCTCCACGACCTCTAAACCTGATTCCTGCTCCACTTCAACCGCTTACAGCGATCTGGACCCCGGTTCGTCGGAGACGTCAAAGAAATTTTTCTACTCCTCAACGTCCTGCTTCAGCTAGAATGCCTACCTGAACACTTTTCACTTAATGAGGAGAAGCTCCTCAATGTTTTTTTTTCTACCAATTTCCTTGGTGGTACCGAGGTTTTTTTAAGGGAAGTCCCCTGATGACCGCAGAGAGAGATCTCCCTAATCCTGCTATTGATAGCCTAGTTTAAAGGCAACTGTTCCAGTTTGTGGACTCCAGCCCCCCCCCGGCTGGTATGCCCCCCTTTTTCTTATTTTTCTTATTTTTCTATTTTTTCTCCCCCAGAATCCAAAGTTAAAAGTTTGCATATAAAATCTTCTTTTCTTTTTGGAGGGAGCGGGTACTGATCCGTCCACGTTGCTGACCGACATGCTCCTCTACAGGCCTATGGCTGGTAGCCAAGGCCCCCTGAAGATTTTTACATCTTCAGGTTGTCAAAATGTTTTTTCTTTTTTACTTTTTGGTTTTTTTGTAGTTCATATTTTTTCTTTTTCTTTTTTTCTTTTCAATCTTAGGCCCTTTTTTGGCCTGAATATATGCCTAACATTTTCTTTTTTTTTTTGCTGTTAAAGTATATATGCTCACTGTCTACATGACAATTGAGAAATGTGTAAAGATACTACAGATTAACTTACTTTGGTTAAAAATATTGCTGTATGTTATTAAGTTTTCAATTGCTGTACAATACATGTCCTCCTCATGGCTCTGAAGGTCTTCTCGTGTAATGTGAAGGGTCTGAACTCTATTCACAAACGCTGGCTAGCCTTGAAGGAATTCAGAGCCTCTGGAGCCGATGTGGTCATGGTCCAGGAGACACACTTTCGACCAGGGGGCTCCTTTAAATTCGCTTCTAAATTGTTCCCTAACACGTTTGTAGCCTCCGACCCATCTGGGAAGGCAGGTGTAGCAATTTTGTTCAAACATTCATGTCCTATAAGAGTTATTGACTCAAAACTGGACCCCCGGGGGCGTTATGTTATCCTGAACTGTGTCCATTTAAAAACGAAACTCACGTTGGTTAACATCTATGCACCCAATTCAGGACAGATAGGATTCCTCACTACAGTTCTTGAGGAAGTACAAAACTCCTCGCACCCATTTACAATTGTGGGAGGAGATTTCAACATGTGTATGTCCTCCAACAAAGATAGACTTAATCTTTTTCAAAATACCCCTCCAACTCAAGCTTATAGGTTATCTACCTCCTTCCGCAAATTAATTTGCACCCATAACCTGTTTGACTCTTGGAGAGTGAAACATCCCACTGGTAAACAATTTACTTTTTATTCCCCCCCACACAAAGGATATTCTCGTCTTGATTACTTCCTACTTTCCGCACCCTTGCTACCCCAATTAGTTGCCTCTGAAATTGGTCCAATTACGTGGTCCGACCACGCACCCATAACCTTAGATCTATCCCTACATTCCGCTTCTCATAAGTCATGTCATTGGAGACTTAATGAGTCTCTCCTAAAAAATGAGGTTATTAAACAGCAACTCCAAACAAAACTGACTGAATACTTTCAGCTCAATGATGGCTCTGTCTCGGACACCTCCATACTGTGGGAGGCCCACAAGGCCTTTTTTAGGGGTGAGTGCATATCCGCTGGGTCGCACAGGAAGCGTGACTCGCTTCAACAAAAAGCTGAACTCTTGACTCAACTACGCTCAGCCGAGGTGCACTTGCTTCAAGCCCCCACTACTACCCGTTTACGAGAGGTGATATCTATTCGCAATAAAATTAAATCTTTGGAGATGAATAAAATCTCTAAAGCCATTTTATGGTCAAGACAGAAGTTCTATGAATATGCTGACAAGCCTCACAGAATGTTAGTAAACAGACTGAAACCTCGCCCAAGCCTTTCCATACCTGATCATCTAACACAAATAGATGGAACTCCCACCTATTGCCCTCAATCCATGTCTAGAGTTTTTGGAGAATTTTACAACAAATTATATAACTGTTTGAGTTCTGACCCACTCACCCAATTCACTCAAAGGAAATTTGATTCATTTATATCGTCTCTGAAGCTTCCACAATTATCCCCTGACCAGCGCTCATCATTAAATGCTCCCATCACCGCTGAAGAATTGACTGAAGTGATTAAACTACTTCCCCTACGTAAATCCCCAGGCCCAGATGGACTTCCATACTCTTATTACAAAACCTTTCTCCCTATATTATCCCCACACATGTTAAACCTATATGCCTCTTTATTAAAAGGTACCATACCTCATCCCCAATTTCTTCATGCCCATATTATAGTCATACCAAAACCAGATAAGGACCCAACTGTCCCTGACAATTATCGCCCTATCGCCCTATTAAACTCTGATTACAAAATCTTCACCAAAACCCTGGCAAATAGACTCTCAAAAATTTTACCGTCTCTGATAAATAGAGATCAGGTTGGATTTGTCCCCTTGAGACACGCGGGTGATAACACCAGACGCACCATAGATCTTGTAGACTTGCTTACTAGAACTAAAACCCCGGCAGTAATCTTAAGTTTAGATGCCCAGAAAGCATTTGATCGCCTTAGTTGGCCCTTCATGTTTGCAATCCTGTCCAAATACGGTTTTTCGGGTCCCTTTGTACAGGCTCTCAGATCCTTATACTCTCACCCTACCTCCCAAGTACAACTTTCATCTTATCTATCTTCCCCATTTCCTCTTAGCAATGGTACTAGACAGGGCTGCCCTTTGTCACCTTTACTTTTTATACTCAGTTTGGAACCCTTAGCAGCGACAATCCGTGAAAGCCCCTCCATAGTAGGAGTACGCCTGCGTCAGTTAGAATACAAACTATCCCTTTTTGCAGACGATATTCTTTTAACACTTACCCAACCACACACGTCCCTACCTTCACTACATAAAATCCTAAACTCTTTTAGTGAAATCTCTGGCTTTAAAATTAACACTACCAAAACGGAAGCTCTCCCCATAAATATCACACCATCTAATCTGGTCACCCTTAAACAGAATTATAATTATCATTGGAGCTCTACATCTTTGAAATACTTAGGTGTCCGCATTACAGCATCATACTCCACTTTATATCAGGCGAACTTCCCCCCCCTATTCCAAGAAATTAACCGCTTGCTGACCCATTGGACCACTTTGCCCATCTCTCTCCTTGGACGTATAAATATTCTAAAAATGTCTATTCTTCCTAAATTATTGTACCTATTTGAGACACTTCCAGTGGCAATGCCAATGTCTCAGTTGAAAAATCTTCAAAGAAGAAGCCTCCGTTTTATATGGAACAACGCTTCACATAGAGTGGCGGGCTCAGTGGTAATGGCACGTAAGCTTAAAGGAGGCCTAGGAGCTCCAGACTTTATCAAGTACTATTACGCCTCTCATCTAAGGGCCCTTACTTCATGGACCAATAGAACAGCCCCAAATAGATGGGCGGATATTGAAATGAGCATAACTTCCCCAGTACATCCATGTTATATGTTGTGGCCCTCCACTGACAAATATATGCCCCAGCTGAGGAGTCTTTGTCTGGCCCCGATGCTCTTTACATTAGCAATATGGAAGAAGTGTTCCACTAAATACTCACTTTCATCCCCATGCTCACCTCTCACCAATATCCTCTTTAATCCAGACATCCCGGATAGTCTGTCATACGACCGTATGGTGCACTGGACTAGGGCCGGGATTTTCCAGCTGCGACAGCTAGTCAACCCAGCCACAAGACATTTATTATCCTTTGAGGACCTTCAAAAACAACACTAACTACCCAAAACCATATTTTACTCATATTTACAAATCAGAATGATGCCGGTGTGTGCACAGCAGCCGCACAGATAAAGGAACCACCATAAAACAGGAGGGCCCAAGCCTAAAATGTAAAGCAGACAACAAGGATTAAAGATCAAGAAGCTATATACTAATCTGTGAGAACAACTCCTGGATAGGAGTTTAGCATCTCCCGCATCCAGGTTCCCCTTTTTATGGAGGCTAGTGGTCCAGTCACAGTCTAAGGAGCGGTTTAGTGGTGTCTCCATCTCAAGAAAGGCCCCGACCGGGTTAAGGTCACAAGCTTTCTTAAGCTTGCCAGTTGGTAAGCGTGTATTTTACTCATATCACAGTGGTGCGGTGAAGGTATCCAGTTTCATTCGCTAATTATTTCTGGAAGAGACCCATGCTGGGGTTCCTCATCCGTTTCACCTTTGAAGATTGTCACTGTTAGAACTGTACTGACTCAATTGATCAGATTATGGACTTTATGCATTATTTATCACTATTGTGACATTTATTTATCACATTTTGGTTTACAGCGCTGCTTCTTCTATTTTATTTATTGTTTAGTGTGTGTATCTCACCTATAAGCGGCTGCTTTTTCTTCTTTTTTATTGTATGTCATTTATTACTTGATTGTGCTAATTGTTTAAGGGTATACAGCGCGGTGCTTTTTCTTCTTTGAACTTTCCAACTCACCTGACACTCTGGGTTCAGACATCCTGGTATTACTATGTGGCAATAATCAAACAACTCAATGTATTTAGGTTCTTTGAATATTTTATTTGAACCAATAAATGGGAAGTTGTCACAAGAGGAGGTAATAAATCTGCTGAGTTCTAGGCAACAGCTCCAACTCAGCAAAATAATTACACCGAAAGACACGAAATAATATTTTAACAATGGCAGTACTATATACATATATGTACACTTTCTTTAGATGTAATCTTACCTCTTAAATGAATGTTTCAGTTAATTGCTTATACTGCCACATTAATAAGATGGAACCTGGCCAGCCTACACGCTATCCTAGGAATGGAGAGCGGGTCTAGAGAAGAGTAATATAGGGGCCTTTATATAAGTAATGGCAATAAAGTTCATGTTGCAGATCTGATGTTCTTCACCAGCTAGTCGGAGCTCATTAACTGTAATCTGTTTGGGTGTGGTGGGAACAGTAGATTCCTTGTAGTGAAGAAAGTTAAAGGTGTCTAAACACAGAGTTCAAATGATGCAGTAAAGTGATCTTGAAGTAAAGATGTCTGTGCAAAGTGTCTCAATGTAACGGTGGCAAAGAATGGATAAGGGTCGAGCAATTTGCTCTCTCACCAATGACCAGACCGCTCCGATGTCCTCTAAACAGGAACTCGTGTAGCGGTACTCATGCAGTCGATCTGCTGTCTCGATCTCCCGACGTGAAGCTTGCCACACACACTGACAGGCAGGTGACTGGAGTGGTACCGGAAAGGATGTCCGACAATGAATAACAGAGTTAGGCTCCACAGGCCACGGGTTGGAAGTAAGACTCCACGTGGTAGGCTGCGACCTCTCTCTCCCTGTTGCACAGAAAGGTCTGTCTTGCATCAGGCCCAGGAGCAGAAGAGCTTCTGCGTGGACTTCTGTTGCTTTTATGGCTACTCCCAGCATTGTTCAGATGGCAGCAAAGATCCCTGGGATATGTGGTCCGGGCACACAATCGTGAAAAGCAATTATCTGATGTGGAACTATTCGTCCCGCAATCCTTTTATTTGGCACATAGATATGATGTCACTGGATACATTGATCACAAGAGGGACAGGCAATACCTTGAAATTCTAGGTGATACAGTGCTTTATGTTTGTAGTCCATATTGCTATATCCTCCCCCCACTTGAAAGTCTTTGGTCCCTAAAGACAGGGCACAACTTGGAATCACTTTACTGCATTGTAGAAGCTAAACAATTAACTATCTAATAGACTAGAAGTTGCAACAGCTAATAACTGACTTAGTGAAGAGTCCTCTGATAACAAATTATATACATCAACAGGAGAAGAAGTCATATTAAGTTTATGACAGGCCAATAATAAATTAGTGGCCCACCTCAGTAGTTTCAGGGGGTGGATCAAGGTCATCCTTTACTAAAGACTCGGTAAAAGAGGCAAGTGCTTGACTGGAACGTTGAGTAGTAAGTATAAGTTCATCTGAGTTTTCTCCAAGAGTGTCATACGTCAATCTCTTTAGGGGACATATCTTTTGTCTCAACCGACAATGTCTTTCAGTGACTCAGGTCCCTGTTCTGTGTCCCAAAAACTGCATCCAGCTTCCTGTTCAGGTTCGATTTTGGTCTCCGTCTCTACCTCAGTCTCTGGTTCCACTTCAGGCTCTGGTTCTACTTCAGGCTCTAACCCCGGCTCAGGGACTATCTCTCTCCCTGTTGTATTGATAGGAGGGATGAGAGTATCAGCCGTATCAGACACTTCACTTGGTTCCAGCTTGACCTCCTCATTTCCCTTAAGTGTGTAAGGAGCTACCACCTTAGTGTCAGGCAAGTGGAAGCCTGTCCCCAGACAGCCCTCTTCTTCAGCATCAGGAACAATTGGAATCATCTTCCAAGGAGGGAACCCATAGCCAATCCAAAGGTAATTCCTCATCATCACTTTCCTTATCCGAAAGTGTAGGTGGATAGATTTTCCTGACCCTAGGCCTCAATGTTGGGGACTGATATGTCTCTGGGCAAGGGGCTGAGGGTACTCGAACAGCCTCTGAAATGGGCAGCAAATGATTTCGATGCCAAGTCTTGAGGGGGCCAGTCTTCCCTTCCGGCCAAGTTTGATATACAGAGTGTCCAGGCAATCATTTGCAAACAATGTAGGGTTGGGAACGCCATCTTATGTTTTCCTGGCACCCCTGGATCACGCAACAACATTCAATCCCCAGGTTGTAGATCCTGGACCTTTAAATTCTTCCAGAGCCTGTCGACATATCCCCTATAGGAGGCTTGAGAGGTGTGATCTATTGATGTTTTTTCGAATGCTAAATCTACGGGTAAGCAGACCTCTCTCCCGAACATCAATTGGTAGGGGGGATATCCGGTAGAATCATTTGAGGTACTATTGTAGACATGAACTATTGCAGTGATATGGTTTCCCCAATGCTGTTTCTTCTCTGATGGGTGGATTCCCAGAATGTTCAACAGAGTGTGGTTGAAACGCTCAGGTTGTGGATCCCCTTGGCGGTGGTAAGGACTCATTCTGGATTTATTTATGTTTAAAAGTTCACATGTCTACAGACCTATTTGATCCAACACACTGAACCATTTTGCCCCGATAAGCATTGTAAGGCTTCTTCTATGTGAGGGGTTGATCTGGGATCAATACACAACCTCTATTCAAGGTTCAGTGAAAGAGAGAAACCCCCTAGGGGTGGGACTTTGAAAGCACTACCACATCAACAATAAATAGTAGAAAAATAGGAAATATTTATTGACATAACATGGGTAAATTATTGCACATGACCATGGATACAAATTATATACACATAAAATGCAAAAGAAATGATATGACTTCCTTAACCCAATGCGTTTCAGAGATGAAATGTTGTCTCCTTCATCAGGGGTTTTCACATAGAATTTAAATGCAGAATAATTGGCAATGATTAGACTGTAATAAGTATTACTAGGTAATCATACACAGAATACTGAGGGTTATGCAGCACTTACATCATAATCATTTTGCATGTACATTTAGGCATCCACAGTGATTAAAAGAGGGATGACACCATCACATAGAGTCCCCTGCAAATCCCATCCACTAAGCTGTTGCTTCAATTTACAATTTGACATAAGGAACCAAGGGGGCTGGGAGTTGCGAGGGGATGAACATCCCCTAGTCACACCCAAAAAGTTTGCTGCAGTTGACGTTGATGGCATTGGAGACCATGGACCAATACAGTGAGAAAATGGCTGTTTGATGTCAACATTGCCAAGACAGAGGGCACCTCAAAAAGCAAAAAGTATATAAAGAGTAAATCCATATTTTATGTCTAAAATTAGACATACAAGATACTTGTAAATTCAAAGGCATGGAGTCATGAGGTTGCCCAAATAGCTTGTTCTCAGTGAAAGTGGTCCACCAACTGCCTCTCCGGAGACGTCCCGTCCATTGCCCTGTCTGTCTGTGTGTGAACTAACAGTTTATATAGTCCTACACAAACAGCTTCAGATCTGCAATCATGCAGATCAGCTGAGTGTAGACCGTCTCCTCCCTGAATGCCTGGAACAGGCTTCCTGAGACATGGATGTGCTGCACCTCCACACGGCGCAGGCGCAACCACCATCATGCACACGTGCCATGTAGACTACACGCCGCATGTACGATAACGTCGCGCGCATGCGCATGGAGGGACGCAGTGCACCGATGTCCCATCGGCACGGCAAGGTATTTTAAGACGACTGAGTCTTCATGGATACCAAGGGAACTAAGGGCTTGCAGATGGTAAAACAAACACTACATCCCAAAATGATCTCCAATGAGGAAACCCTTTGCCTTGCCGGGTATACATGGATGGCAGGCATGAACCTTATACAAGGCAGTACCTCACCCCAATGGATAATGCATAGACATGTAGTGAAAAATAAGCAAACAATTTCAATATAGAGGTATAAATAGTAAATCCATCACGCAAAATCTAATTGCATAATCTGAACTGAAAAAATTCCCCAAATCCCTACACCGATTGCAGGGGCAAGGGGGGGACCAAAATAAATCGTGGAGGGGATGTACAGAGGACTCCGCACAACAGTGTTTACATCATGGGCACATCATACAGAACAATAGGTACAGATCAGGACAATTAGTTAAATTTGCTATATACAGTACAAAAAATATATGTATATTAATGAGAAATGGAGGAAAGGCAAATAGACACAGAGAGCACAAAAGAGGGGGGTGGTAAGAGGGAAAAAGGGAAAACATCTTGCATAGTGAGTCAGATGTATCAAGTGGGGAGAATATTTCTCCATCCCACCTGAATTGAAGCCCACCAAGAAGGACTTAAAACAGACCGCATCGTGCAGTCTGGGGGGTATGTGTGGCTCTTAGCATATATATCCAATGCAGTTCAAGTTTAAGGAGACTCTTGTTCCAGTCCCCTCCCCTTGGACTGGGATGGATGCGATCCAGGATCAAAAATTTGATCCAGGGAAATGTACCCCGATGGATCAAGGTAGTAAGCCTTCCCAAAGGCAGTTCAGGGTTGCAAACCTGCATGCTTCTAATGTGTCAGTAAGCTCTTTTCCAAAATTGGAGCTTAGTCTTACCAACATAGGAGCAGCCACAGTCACATTTGAGCAGTTTGTAAAATGTCGAGGTTTGGACATTTGACCATTGGGTAGGATGGATCTTTTGTTAGTGTCCATATATTTGCAATATATTGGATTTGAGACTACCTAGGATTAGGGAAAATGAAGCAAAGCCAAATCTCAATTATCGAAGAAAAAACTAAAAATGGGTGCCCCAGGAATTTTATGGGCTGGGGGTATAATCAGATATAGAGTATAAGGCGTAAATACAAAATTACAAAAGTTTTATTAAAGAACAGATTTCAAATTTACATACATTGGACAATAAAATCAAAACCAGTGGTCATATTATAACAAAATACAGCTAGATACTGAATCAAATGGCTGGTCTCATAGTGGGATGCCAAACAATCATATAAAGATTCAGAGATCCCAACGTGTTTCGGAAATGACTCCTTCTTCAGGGGCTCAGTTAGTGCAGGCTGCATTGTCTACCAGCGAAAATAAAAATGTATAAAAATGTATTAGAACGGGAGTTCATTTATGTATAATTGTATTAAACATTTACATAGTAAAAAATGATAAGGAATAAGTACACGTAACCGGGTGACCCCACCCCCCTCTGACACCACAGGGGAAGCCATAGGGAAGTCCCCGTGCATCAAAGGGGGGCAGGGTCACTGGGTGGCCCCGCTCTCAGTTATATAAGAGCTGTCACAAGAACAGAAGCGTCACACAGCGGGAACCCCCCATTGAGACGGATCATCCGGAGGACAAAGCGGGGAAGAAGAAGCCAGAGAAGGATGCTGGAGGAGAAGACCGGAGGAAGATGCCGGAGGAGAAGACTGGAGGAAGATTCAGAGGAAGATAGAGAAAGAAGCGGGGGGAAGAACAAGATGGAGGAAGAAGAAGAAAACTGAAGGAAGACCAGAAGAAGTGGGGAAAGAAGAAGACATTAATAAAGGTATTATCAAAAACCGGCTATTGTCTAACATTTTTGACACTTTTTTGTGAAATAGTAGAGGCACGTATACCCATTACCAATTCACACAGGGGGGGCCGGGATCTGGGGGTCCCCTTGTTAAAGGGGGCTTCCAGATTCCGATAAGCCCCCTGCCCGCAGACCCCCACAACCACCGGGCAAGGGTTGTGGGGATGAGGCCCTTGTCCCCATCAACATGGGGACATCCTCCCCATGTTGAGGGCATGTGGCCTGGTACGGTTCCTGCGGCCTGCCAGGTTGTGTGCTCAGATAAGGGTCTGGTATGGATTTTTGGGGGGACCCCCACGCCATTTAAATAAAAAATGTTGGCGTGGGGTTCCCCTTAAAATCCATACCAGACCTGAAGGGTCTGGTATGGATTTTGAGGGGGACCCCCACGCCATTTTTTTTTAAAATTTTGTCCCCGGGTTTCCCCTAATATCCATACCAGACCTGAAGGGCCTGGTATGGAATTTGGGGGGACCCCCACGCATTTTTGTTTTTTTTAAATTTGGTTCGGGGTACCCCTTAATATTTATACCAGACCCAAAGGGCCTGGTAATGGTCTGTGGGGGAATTCCATGCCGTTTTTATCAATGAACTTTTATGTGTATTGCTGGGACCGACAATTCATTATAGCCGCAAGTGCTTTTAAATTACTTTTTTCCTTTAGAAATGTCATTTTGTGCAGGGACTGTTGTATACACGGGAAACATGTGCTACTTTACAGGCATACTATAGACATCCCCAGGTACAAAATTTAAAGGAATATTTCACTTTTATTGTTTCACTTTAAGCATTATTAAAATCACTGCTCCTGAAAAAACGACAGTTTTTAAAAAAAATGTTTTGCATTGATACATGTCCCCTGGGGCAGGACTCAAGTCCCCAAACACTTTTTATGACAATAACTTGCATATAAGCCTTTAAAATTAGCACTTTTGATTTCTCCCATAAAGTTTTAAAGGGTGTTCCACGGCTTTCCAATTTGCCGCAAACACCCTAAATTGTTCACTATTCGTGCGAATGGGCGAACAGCCAATGCTCGAGTCGAACTCATGTTCGACCCGAACATAAAGCTCATCCCTAGTCAACATCCTTGTCCCCTTGAATTCACTTTTCACCAGTCTAGAGGCAATGGATGTAGCTCTCCTAAAAGTAAGAGAGGTGTCTCTGGAATCAGTTGACCCAAATTAGGGTCCATTGTGAAAATATGCCAGAACTTAGAAACAATTTTCCTGATTCAGAAATCTCTGAGAGTATAACAAATCTTGTCTGGTATGTACTGTTGCACGTCTGAATGCCTTTTTCAATGATGTATTGGAGTACCCCCTCAACAGCGGCCTGTCACGCAATTTTCCAGCCTCGATTTTAAAGACATTATTGCTGGTGCAGTTCCGTCTAACTCTTAAGTATTGGCTATGAGGTATAGATCTAATTACAGTCTCAGGGTGAAAGCTTGAGGCATGTAAAATGGTGTTGCCTGAGGTGGCCTTGCGGTACAGACTGCTGCTGAGAGTACCATCCACATCTCTCGAGATGCTGTGGGTACTGGAAGACAGATTTATAAAATAATTACAGGTATAGTGAAGCCGAGAATACCTCCATTCATAGAAAAATGGGAAAGGGAATTGGGATTACAGTTACAGAATACCAACTAAATAAAATATTAAAAGCAGTATAAAGTTATTCAGTAGATATCAATACCATAGAAATTAATTATAAATGCCTTGCTAGATAGTATATAACCCCTGTTAAAGCACATAAATATCAGGCAGAAAAATCTCCAATGTGTTGGAGGGTCTGTAACTTACAGGGCACTATGACACACATTTGGTGGGAATGCCCAAATGTTGGAGAGTATTGGCAGGAGGTGCTGCAATACATAAAGGAGATTACCAAAGAGGAGGTAATAGATGACCCATGTTGTTGTTTATTCCATAATACAAATAAAACAATAAAACAGTATAAAAATACATTAGTACCATATCTATTAAATGCAGTCAAGGGAGTAATCCCAAAAAAGTGGCTGGACCCAGAAAGACCTACAGTAAGGGAATGGTTTAAAAGAATTGACTATATATTTAATATGGAAGATTTAAATAGTAAAGAAGATCAGACAGAAAGGTTCCTGGGAATCTGGTAATATTGGATGGACTTCAAAAGAACAAGTAAATACATGAACTTTGTGGAAATATAGATTTTTGAAGGGGGGGTCTGGGAGTTTATGGCATGGGTTAGGAGAGGTAGAAAGGGGGAAGGGGGAATATAAAAGGATTAATGATGTGAATAATATGTTTGTTTTTTATGATTTATATATTGTAAAACAATAAAGTTTAAATGAAAAAATATATATTTCTCATATTATGTGCAAAGTACTTTTAAGATGGATCTATGTGCCCCCTTGGGTTTATAGAATTATGGAATATAGGAGATTTTTTTTGCATGTGTAATGATGTTCTTTCTGAGAGACCACTCACTTTGAAATCCTTTCTTTAGAGTGTTGTGGTTTGCGCTGCTAATTTGGGAAGCAAAACATTTAGCAGTGGTATTACCACTCAGAGTGAATACTAGGCTCGTTGCTGCAGCTTGGCATTGCATGGTATTGCTGAGTCTGTCATCAACTAGGACCCCCAAATCTTATTCCATACTCGATTCCCCCAGATGTTCTCCCCCTAGCGTGTAACTTGCTTTCATACGTTTAACCCCTAAGTGCATTACTTTACATTTCCCTACACTGAACCTAATTTTCCATGTGTTTGCTCACCCCTCCATTTTATTGACGTCTTCCTGTTGAGCTGCTATATTCTTATGTGAAGTTATTGTCCTGCTTAGCTTCATATCATCAGCAAACACTGAGACTGAACTATTTATCCCAACCTTTATATCATTTATGAACAAGCTAAACCCGATTGGTCCCAGGACAGAGCTCTGGGGTACACCACTTATAACTGCAGACCATTTAAAAAATATGCTATTTATCCCCACCTTCTGGAAGTGCCCTTATAACCAGTTTTCTATACAGGTACATACACTACTCCAATATACCTAAATTTGTAGATTAAAGGTTAATTCCACTTTCGTGGGGAAAAAAATAGCAAATAAAGAAAAAATAATATAGCATATAGAATTGTGACACAAGTCATATTGTAATTGAATGTTATTAAAAAATACCTTTCCTTTTCAATCTGCAGCCGCTTTCTAGAAATGCAATGCAATATGGCTACCTGGAGGTGTTCTGTATACAGAATGTGCACAGAACGCCCCCCAGAAACATAATTTCCTGCTTGTGTGATTGGCTTACTGATTTTTTCAGAAGTCTGCCCTAAGATACAAGTCAGATTTCAGGAATCCCCTGCAACAAAAATGTCATTTTTGGTGAGATACTCCCAATAGGTACTCCCAATTAGGGATGAGCTTCGAGTTTGAGTCGAACTCATGTTCGACTCGAACATTGGCTGTTCGCAAGTTCACCGAACAGCGAACAATTTGGGGTGTTCGCGGCAAATTCGAATGCCGCGGAACACCCTTTAAAAGTCTATGGGAGAAATCAAAAGTGCTAATTTTAAAGGCTAATATGCAAGTTATTGTCATAAAAAGTGTTTGGGGACCTGGGTCCTGCCCCAGGGGACATGGATCAATGCAAAAAAAAGTTTTAAAAACGGCCGTTTTTTCAGGAGCAGTGATTTTAATAATGCTTAAAGTCATTCAATAAAAGTGTAATATCCCTTTAAATTTCGTACCTGGGGGGTGTCTATAGTGTGCCTGTAAAGGGGCGCATGTTTCCTGTGTTTAGAACAGTCTGACAGCAAAATGACATTTTGAAGGAAAAAACTCATTTAAAACTACCCGCGGCTATTGCATTGCCGACAATACACATAGAAGTTCATTGATAAAAACGGCATGGGAATTCCCCAAAGGGGAACCCCGAACCAAAATTAAAAAAAAAAAATGACGTGGGAGTCCTCCTAAATTCCATACCAGGCCCTTCAGGTCTGGTATGGATATTAAGGGGAACCCCGGCCAAAATTAAAAAAAAAAAATGACGTGGGGTTCCCCCTAAATTCCATACCAGACCCTTCAGGTCTGGTATGGATTTTAAGGGGAACCCCGCGCCAAAAAAAAAAAAAAAACGGCGTGGAGTCCCCCCAAAAATCCATACCAGACCCTTATCCGAGCACGCAACCTGGCAGGCCGCAGGAAAAGAGGGGGGGATGAGAGTGCGGCCCCCCCTCCCTCCTGAACCGTACCAGGCCACATGCCCTCAACATTGGGAGGGTGCTTTGGGGTAGCCCCCCAAAACACCTTGTCCCCATGTTGATGAGGACAAGGGCCTCATCCCCACAACCCTGGCCGGTGGTTGTGGGGGTCTGCAGGCGGGGGGCTTATCGGAATCTGGAAGCCCCCTTTAACAAGGTGACCCCCAGATCCCGGCCCCCCCCCTGTGTGAAATGGTAAGGGGGTACATAAGTACCCCTACCATTTCACGAAAAAAGTGTCAAAAATGTTAAAAATGACAAGAGACAGTTTTTGACAATTCCTTTATTTAAATGCTTCTTCTTTCTTCTATCTTCCTTCATCTTCTGGTTCTTCTGGTTCTTCTGGCTCTTCTGGTTCTTCCTCCGGCGTTCTCGTCCAGCATCTCCTCCGCGGCGTCTTCTATCTTCTTCTCCTCGGGCCGCTCCGCACCCATGGCATGGGGGGGAGGCTCCCGCTCTTCTCTTCTTCTTTTCTTCTCTTCTTCTCTTCTTAATTTTCTTCTCCGGGCCGCTCCGCAATCCATGCTGGCATGGAGGGAGGCTCCCGCTGTGTGACGGCGCTCCTCGTCTGACAGTTCTTAAATAACGGGGGGGGCGGGGCCACCCGGTGACCCCGCCCCCCTCTGACGCACGGTGACTTGACGGGACTTCCCTGTGACGTCACGGGGAATGCCACAGGGAAGTCCCGTCAAGTCACCGTGCGTCAGAGGGGGGCGGGGTCACCGGGTGGCCCCGCCCCCCGTTATTTAAGAACTGTCAGACGAGGAGCGCCGTCACACAGCGGGAGCCTCCCTCCATGCCAGCATGGATTGCGGAGCGGCCCGGAGAAGAAAATGAAGAAGAGAAGAAGAGAAGAAAAGAAGAAGAGAAGAGCGGGAGCCTCCCCCCCATGCCATGGGTGCGGAGCGGCCCGAGGAGAAGAAGATAGAAGACGCCGCGGAGGAGATGCTGGACGAGAACGCCGGAGGAAGAACCAGAAGAGCCAGAAGAACCAGAAGATGAAGGAAGATAGAAGAAAGAAGAAGCATTTAAATAAAGGAATTGTCAAAAACTGTCTCTTGTCATTTTTAACATTTTTGACACTTTTTTCGTGAAATGGTACTTACCATTTCACACAGGGGGGGGCCGGGATCTGGGGGTCACCTTGTTAAAGGGGGCTTCCAGATTCCGATAAGCCCCCCGCCCGCAGACCCCCACAACCACCGGCCAGGGTTGTGGGGATGAGGCCCTTGTCCTCATCAACATGGGGACAAGGTGTTTTGGGGGGCTACCCCAAAGCACCCTCCCAATGTTGAGGGCATGTGGCCTGGTACGGTTCAGGAGGGAGGGGGGCCGCACTCTCGTCCCCCCCTCTTTTCCTGCGGCCTGCCAGGTTGCGTGCTCGGATAAGGGTCTGGTATGGATTGTTGGGGGGACCCCACGCCGTTTTTTTTTTTTTTTTGGCGCGGGGTTCCCCTTAAAATCCATACCAGACCTGAAGGGTCTGGTATGGAATTTAGGGGGAACCCCACGTCATTTTTTTTTTAAAATTTTGGCCGGGGTTCCCCTTAATATCCATACCAGACCTGAAGGGCCTGGTATGGAATTTAGGAGGACTCCCACGTCATTTTTTTTTTTAAATTTTGGTTCGGGGTTCCCCTTTGGGGAATTCCCATGCCGTTTTTATCAATGAACTTCTATGTGTATTGTCGGCAATGCAATAGCCGCGGGTAGTTTTAAATGAGTTTTTTCCTTCAAAATGTCATTTTGCTGTCAGACTGTTCTAAACACAGGAAACATGCGCCCCTTTACAGGCATACTATAGACACCCCCCAGGTACGAAATTTAAAGGGATATTACACTTTTATTGATTGACTTTAAGCATTATTAAAATCACTGCTCCTGAAAAAATGGCCGTTTTTAAAACTTTTTTTTGCATTGATCCATGTCCCCTGGGGCAGGACCCAGGTCCCCAAACACTTTTTATGACAATAACTTGCATATAAGCCTTTAAAATTAGCACTTTTGATTATTCATGTTCGTGTCCCATAGACTTTAACGGTGTTCGCATGTTCGAACGAACTTTTTTCCTGTTCGCATGTTCTGGTGCGAACCGAACAGGGGGGCGTTCGGCTCATCCCTACTCCCAATTAGATTCACTTTTCCACATGGACACAGACATACACACATGGATTTATTCAGAATAACAAAAAGTAGGAATCTGCAACAAAGTTTGTTGGAGTCTGGAGTGCATTGCAAGGTAGTGGACCCTACGGCTGACTGCTGCGGATGGAGCGCTAGGATATACAGGAGAGCAGGTACACTGTAGTACCTACACAGATGACACTGGGAGCTAAAGCATGAGATTTCCCAGGGTGCGGAGTCTAAGAGCCAGTGGGTGTTCACCAGAAGCCCCTAGTGGTGGGGATGGATTTAGCTGCAGTCTGGCACCAGGTTGCGGCCCATAGGGCTTCGCAGCTCACGCTCACTGTAGACTACAGGGAGGTAGAGAAGAAGCAGCAGACTGCAACAACAACACGGCATAGTCTGGAGATAGCCAAAGATTGGGGCAATAAGCAGGCAAGGATAGTCAGGAGATAGCCAAAGATCGGGGTAACGAGCAGGCAAGGATAGTCAAGAACAAGCCAAGATCGGTAACTGGCTTCAGACGTAGAAGACACAGCAAGTCGCACACGAAAGCTAAACACACAATGTTGATCAGCAGCCCTGGCTTGCAGTGCACAGGTTAATATAGAGTTCCCTGATAGGGGCTGGGGGGGAGCCATGCTTTGAGGAAAGATTATTTAAAAACAGCCAGGTGAGAGTGGCTGGCTTCTTAATCTGAACACATGGAGAGGTAAGCTGACAGACAAACATTAGTGCATAGCCATGACAGTACCCCCCCTCTTACGAGGCCTCCCCCTCCCCCGCTTGGACCCAGGCTTAAAGGCAAACTTCAGATGAATCCTCCTCAACAGACGAGGCGTAAAGACCTCAGATGCAATGATCCAAGACCTCTCCTCAGGACCAAACCCTTTCCAATGTACGGAGTACTGAAGAATGCCTTTACGGAGCTGTTGTGGAAATTTTATTATATGGACTCCTGTGGACATTTTATTCTAGGATGTTTGTTTTATAGATTGTCATCTGTCTCCCTGTGTCTGATTTAATCGAGGAGCGCTCTAGCAGAGTGCACTTGGGTTGAATCGAGACCAATGGTAAAAACGATCAGTATGAAAACCTTCTCATGGGATTTGAGACATGTTCTCTGTGTCTGTGGATATTTGTTGGTTTGTAGGTACCAAGCGCGATGCGCTGGGATTCTTGCCTTCAAATGACTATGCACATTAGAGAAGAGAAGTCCACATAACGAGAGAAACCTATTACTTCTCTCTCTACGCTATCCATTTTTGGATACATATCTGTTTTTATAAGAGGACATTGATACCTGCCTTGTCGGTGTACTCGTACTGTACATTGACAACAGCAGTAGAAATGTCCCCACAGATTGTCTCAAGCCTGTAAGAACCAGTAGAATGAGCTTGCTAGATACTGTTTACGTTGAACAGTATTGGGTGGGCTCCATGCTGACTAAGACCGGGCATGTGCACTTCCTCCCCCTTTCCCTCCTGTGAGTGCCCCCCCTTTACTGTTTGTCATTTCCTGTAATGTAATTTTGTTGTCTGGAAGTGATTGGCTGTTGTGGCTGATCACTTCCTGTTTGTCATTCTTTTGTTTCCAATGAATAAAAAGCCCAAGGGTCTGTGCTCCAGGGACAGACGCTTGAGACTCCAGCTTGAAACAGCATTGTTCCTGATTCTACCTGGTGCTACTGAAGTACTTCAATTTCCTTGTACCAAAGAGCTTGATACAAATGTGCTTTTAAACATGAAGGAATTATTTTGTGCTTTGTGTGCATTTAGACGCTGGAAGTGCACATTTTGACGCGGTGTGGATTTGCGTGCAAAGCCCAAGGGAATTTTTCCACGACATTTATTGGCGAGCCAGGTATGGGCCAACTCAGTTCCAGCACATTGATCCAAGAGGAGACATTGGGTCCCCAGTTCAGGGACAGGAAAACCCCGGCAAAGTTTGGTAAGACAGACTGTATTTCAATTTTTGAAATTTTTTGTTGTTCTAGAACCTGCATCTGGTCTCTCTGCTTGCTGTTGCAGGTAACTCCGCTTAGCAAAAGAACTCATGTTTGCTGTTTCATTCTTTGTGTACAAGGACAGGGATTAATATTTGTACTGGGAGGGATAGGTGTATTGGCTGGGGATAGAGTCTATACTACTGTCCTCTGTAGACCCCTGGTCAATACAACCTAGAGGGTCTTTGTATGGGGTTTATGTTAAATGTAAAACCAGTCCTGTAGTACAACGTGACGGTATGCATGGAGTGTGCTAGTTGATGTTTTACATGTGCGGCAGAGATTGAATGATATAACATTGTGTGGCTGAGTTATTTCATAGTGCTGGTCACCGTGTGAAATAACTTTGTACAGTGTGTAGCTATTATAGTGTGTCTAATGTTTAGCTTGAGGTAAGTAGTACAGTCTGTTCTGTGTTATTATGGTGTAAGTGTTCAACAATTCACTTTATGTGCTTGTGTTTTTAGTGTGGACATCTTGCTATGGTCCAGATTTCATCTACCATTTTGTTTTAAGTTGTGCTTTTTCGTAACTTTGACACTTTCACATGTTTAGTATCTCAAATGTGTAATTTTGTGGGGAAAAATTTTGTTTTTGGCTGGAAAATGCGCCATTTTGTCGTGGCCTGGTTTTTGTCTGCCATTTCCTTTTGTTGTTTCTGCCATGTGGCTACGGTCGGCCATTTTCAATTCCTTTGTGTGTGAAACCATGTGTTGTATTGTATTTCAGTTTTGGCGGGAAAGCTATTGCGTTTTCTGTATTGAATTTTGGTTTTGAGTGAAATCTCTACTTTGCACTGAATTTCAATGGATAACAAGACTAGCTTTAACTTTGAGTTTTTGTACTTTTAGCGGTGTGTTTAATTTTTAATTTTTTGTGTTTTTATCGCTTTAGCTGAGGTTTGTATTGTATAGCCTGCAGTATATGAAGCTGGGCTCCCCCTCCCCCTCCCTTTTTCCTGTACATTGATATGTAAATAAACCAGTTTGAGGGGATTTTTGAGATGGGCATGCAACAGGAAGTTCTTCTCAGCTTTCTATGTATCCACAGGAAGTTTGTGGGAGGAGCTTGGGGTCCTATGACACAAGCAAATGAGATTTGTGCTTGGAAGGACAATGGGAAAATACTGGCATTTGAAAGTGTTTTAAATTTAATTCCAGTTGTCTTTTTAGTTTTATACTGTTATACAGCTTTGGGTAGAGAGCAAACAGGAGACATCCATGTTATTGTTGTAATATTGAGATACAGAGAGAAGCCACAGTGTTTTGTAAAAGAAAGCAGGCATAAGTGATCTGTGTAGATTCATCTGGCGATGCAGTGTACGGTCGTACAGCGCAATGCGCTTGTGTATGCATACACTGTGAGGGGTAGAGACATAATTCGGGGTTGATCTGTGGTTGTTGACGAATCATTTGGCATAGTTAATAGTTGATTGTTAAAAGAGTGGTACTCTGTAGTTCTGTGCCAAAAGTGTTGGGACAGCAAGCCATAGAGTTGATGCCTCGTTTTAGGGTTTCTGGTTGGGGGAATAATAGTGGTTGTAGTCCTTCAATCCACCGTGTAAGAAGGCACCGGGCGGTGCTCCCCGAAATGGGTGCAAGGGTTTTCCTGGACACAGGGGTAAGACGATAAGCCGATTCGAATCGCCATGGGCAATGGCAGTCCGTGCAAGGGAAGGAATGCGAGGCTTCCCACAGTCAAAAAATATTTTACAGCACACACATTCAAGAATGACATTTCCTGCAAGGCTAGTTTAAAACACCTGAACATATTCAAAAAAGTACGGGGGGTTGGTCACACTATATGGTCATATAGTGCTAAGCCCACTTACTTCAACAAAGTACCCCGAATTAGTGGTTCCTACTCTAGTAATAGAATGGAAGATCCTTTGTCTCAACCATGGGAGCTGAACTCCTCTATGTGGGAGAACTGAAGGGGATACATCCTATGCACTGGTGGCCATTAAATAAGAGGTAATGAGGAGGGGGAGGGGTGCTCCAGCCCAAAAAACCTGGTCAAGGTCTATTACAATATACAAAAACATATTTGGGGGGCATACCCTACAATGCGTTTAAATTCAAGATGGTGCTGCTATAAGACCTACAAATAGTACAAAAAATATTTTACAGCGCACACATTCAAGAATGACATTTCCTGCAAGGCTAGTTAAAAACACCTGAATATATTCAAACAAATACGGGGGTTTTGTCACACTATATGGTCTTATAGTGCTAAGCCCACTTACTGCGACAAAGTACCCCAAATTAGTGGGTCCTACTCTAGTAATAGAATGGAAGATCCTTTGTCTCAACCATGGGAGCTGAACTCCTCTATGTGGAAAAACTGAAGGGGATACATCCTATGCACTGGTTGCCACTAAATAAGAGGTAATGAGGAGGGGGAGGGGTGCTCCAGCCCAAAAAACCTGGTCAAGGTCTATTACAGTATACAAAAACATATTTGGGGAGCACACCCTACAATGCGTTTAAATTCAAGATGGTGCTGCTATAAGACCTACAAACAGTACAAAAAATATTTTACAGCGCACACATTCAAGAATGACATTTCCTGCAAGGCTTCCCACAGTCAGACAGATGCACAGTACATTATTATTATTATTATACAGGATTTATATAGCGCCAACAGTTTGCGCTTTACAACATGAGGGCAGACAGTACACTTACAATACAAATCCATACAGGAGGGATCAGAGGGCCCTGCTCGTTAGAGCTTACAATCTAGAAGGGAGGGTCAAGTGGAAACAAAAGGTAATAACTGTGGGGGATGAGCTGATGGAAAAAATGAAAATACAGTTGTTAGGTGTGGGTAGGATAAGCTTCTCTGAAGAGAAGGGTTTTCAGGGATCGTCTAAAACCTAATAAAGTAGGAGATAAGTGGAGATACATAGAGTCTAGTTCTGAGGAAAAGGCCATTAAACCCCAGAAAGATTGACATAGGTGGTCCAAGGATACAATTTTGGGTATCCCTCGGGAGTTGATGTAGCGTGATTGCGGCTTCAGAAATCTGTAATGGTGAGGGAGTTGATGGATGCGTAGTATGCTCTCCTGTTTTTCAAATTGTATTTTTTTTCTATCGCTAAAAGAGTGAAGGCAGCATTCCATCTGGTCGTTTTTGGTTTTTTTTCATTTTTTTGGGAACTATGAAATATCTCCCACACATTTGTATCTAAATGTTTGTCTCATGTTTAAGTCTTCTCAATGTTTGTATGTAGTAACATGAAGAATATGTTTGAACCTATCGCAACAGCCCTCTTACGTGGCGCGGCTGTTGTGTTTTAGTAAAAACGTGAAAGTAAAATTTACAGAGGGTTTAGTTATTATCGGTTTTGAGGAATGTTAATGACAATTTACCAATGTACACGAATGTTGTATTGTTTACCATTCTTTGAAGGATAGAGTAATAACTTTTGTTTATAAGTATCTTTTCAGGTCCAAGGAGTTTATGTACATAGAAAGCAGGTGTATAAGAAGGTAAACGGGTCATAGGCTGTTTCACATTTTTTTTTTTCTTTTCTGCACCCTGCATGTCTTCCTCCAGTTTGTAATGAGGAGGAAGAAAAGGGGGGATGAGAGTGGTGAGAATGACAAATTTTCAAACCAATAATACTAACCGCTCTAATTTTAACCAAGTTTGTGCCAAGACTGTCTTTCTTTGATAGAATTTGAATCAGCAAGCAGCAGTCTGGTGAAGTAGGCTCCCATCCCAGATGCTAAGAACCTTTTTGTCCATGGTTCCAGGTATTACACCCCAAATGGTAAGCCACGCACAGGATATGCAGTGTCTACAGTCCCGATGTCTGGGTTATTGTCATATGAGGTTTGTTTGGAGGTCAACCAAAACCAGAGTTGTACTTTCCTCATTAGCTGTCACCTACATTCTCAGCTGATGGGGTAGGGCCAATCACTGTAACATGAACTTCAAAAGGTCCACCACAGGGTCCCTCCTGGACCCTGACACAATAACCAGTTTACATTCTTTCCAACAGGTGACTGGGTCATTGTAAAGAAGCTTGAGGCAAGAGACCACGCCAGCCACTGCAAGAAGCTCAACCACAGAGAATAGAGGAGTATCTTCGTTTATTTATATTTTTTGTTTAGTAAATTTTAGCAAGGGTAACGATGAAAAGCATCCCAACTAGCTAAGAAAGAGAACAGGACACACGGTTGGGTCTACTAGTGCCCCAGCGATGACAGCGGTACATGATATATAGGATGTTCATATTGGTGTGAGGAGTTTTGACAAACTAGTAAAGACTCCAAACAGACACTTGTATGTAACAATACATTTCTAGAGGGTAAAATTAATTATAATTTTAACAATAGCTCTGGTTCTTGCCAGCTTTGGTATCTGCATAACTAGGTAGCCCACAAGTGTGCTTCAACTGTAGTTTGGTATTAATGCAGATCTACAGCTTATAAGGTAATTCCCCTAAGGCAAGAGGTTCATGTATGCTGGTGAAACTCGTCCCAGCATCTTATGTCACGAGCCGATCGTGAGGATCTGATGGTGTGAGAGAAGGTAAGAATGGCAGGGACAGCTGGAAGGGAATTGCTTATACACGGTGGGGGCTTGAGCTTATGAAACGCTTGAACAATTTCTCATCCATTGAGGATGGGATGTTTTCATGTAACTGGTGAAGCTACAAGGAAGTTCCCACAGTCCAAGGGGGGTTTCTGGGAATCTATAAGTAAAGAGTGTTATACCTGGATCGGGGATAGTAGTGGCAAAGTTCAGGCCCATATGGATAAGGCTTAGATCCCTACAAGGCAAAGCCAGAGCTATAGCTGGTGAAGGTTGGAATCCTTTTAAGCGTTTGGGAATCGTTGGGGATTTAATTATTTTATTCTGCAGAGGATCATAGTTGAAGGAAGTAGGAGTATATTTACTCATGTTTTTGTTTCTATTCCTTCTATATGCCATGATGAGGTGTTGCTTGATTGGACACGTGACCAGAGCCCGAGCAGATGACCACATCCTCCTCGATGCCCCGAAAACCCAACCCACATACAAGACACAGAGGATCCCAGACCGGCCTTCATGTCCGCCTCTAAGTCATCCCTCATGAAGAACAGAGTCTACATGTCAAGCCATGTTTTCCTCTTTATGGACTGTAAGGACTGATTCATTTCCAGGTGTAAGAAGAAGATCAAGATTCATCAAGGGACACATGGGAGCATATGACAAAAAGGAAGGACTGTTGTGGAAATTTTATTATATGGACTCATGTGGACATTTTATTCTAGGATGTGTTTTATAGATTGTCATCTGTCTCCCTGTGTCTGAATTAATCGAAGATCGCTCTAGCAGAGCGCACTTAGGTTGAATCGAGACCAGTGGTAAAAACGGTCAGTATGAAAACCTTCTCATGAGATTTGAGAAGTATTCTCTTTGTCTGTGGATGTTTGTTGGTTTTTAGGTACCAAGCGCGATGCGCTGGGCTTTTTGCCTTCAAATGACTATGCACATTAGAGAAGTCCGCATAACGAGAGAAACCTATTACATCTCTCTTGCGGATTACGCTATGCATTTTTGGATACATATCTGTTTTTATAAGAGGACATTGATATCTGCTTTGTCGGTATACTCATACCGTACATTGACAACAGCAGTAGAAATGTCCCCACAGATTGTCTCAAGCCTGTAAGAACCAGTAGAATGGAAAAGCTCATGTGCTGGCAATGGGAGGTGAGGACGTGAGAACGTAGCGTCCGTCACGGAGGGAGGGGTCCCAGTGTGGCAGCAGGAAGCCGCCTCGAGGAACGCTCTGTGAAGCCGTGGTGTATCTTGTCAGCAGGGAAGATGACAGCTACATGAAAAGAAAAGATACCGCTGGAGAAACATCCCAGGACATTTAGGAATGGCCGGAGCAATAAGATAAGTGTAAACCGAAAGTGATCTGTGAAACAGCTTGTAAGCCCCGGCATCCCCCCCCCTCCTCCTCCCCCTCGTCTCCCCTGTCTTACGAACGGCTGGATGTCTGTGAAATAGCTGGGAGACTTGGCATCCCGTTCCCCCCCTCCTCCCCCGCGTCGTCCCTGTCTCCCAAACAGCTGGCTAGAAGATTTATTGTTGCAGTAGCCCTCAGCCATTAGCACTGGAGGAATCAAAGGAAGTTTTTCTCTGAGACACAGAACCTGTAAGAGTGGAGAGTGGAGAGGGTGAGAGGTGGATGGATGAGAGAGAACTGATTAACAGCAGGAGAAGTGAAAGTCTTAAAGGACAGAAGTCAAGTGTATTCTGGAGATACTGAAGTTTAAACTCTGAGTGAAAATAACTTAACTGAACATCATTGAGAAACTTGGTAATTGTGATAAAACATCAAGGGACTGCATTTAAAAACGCCAGGGAAGTATAAAAGAATATATGTGATCATCAGCTCATTAATGTTGTCAGCATAAAGTAGCTGAGTTGTGGAGGATGAAGGAATACATACCGGCCTAAGAGATAAATGGTTTAAAATCTGTATCAGAGCTGTGGTGGGGGAGGGGTAGAGGAGAGAGGGAGAACTAAGTTCAGGAAGAACCAACAAACCACCTGAAGTATAACATTTAAAAATAAATAAATAAATAAACATAATCAGCTGGGAAAACATCTAAATCACTATAAAACACAACAGGATTGACACATGGGATACCCCTAGATAGAGGTAAACCCTGGAACAGCTCTCTTACCTTTTACCTCTACTACCCATCCCCATAAACCTCTTTCGGTACCCCCTGCTCCAGTAAGACATTCTGCTCCCCCCTAATTAAGGGAGAGCAGGGAATTAAGGCTGGGTAAACGGATAAGAGAGATAAGAAGGGCAAAGATGAGTAAAAGCACAAATAAAACAACAAGAGGAGGCGCCCCTAAATCTCCAAAAGACAAACCAGGGGTCAGTACATTGAAGCATTACATGACACAAGGAGCCAGCCCAAGAAATATGGAAGCGGAGAAGCAGGGAAAAGCAAAGGTGGAAAATAAAAAAGGGACAGATAAGAAGGCGGGTGAGACCCCAGAACATTCCAGGGAAGATTTTATATCAGAAGGGGAGTCTGAAAGCAGTAGGATAGAGGGGAGACCATCCGAGTCTCTCCCCCCCACAAAAGGAGAGATGAATGAGATGTTACTGAGACTGGAAAAGTCGATTAAAGCAGACATCAATATGATGAGAGGAGATCTGGGAAGCCTCCTGGATAGGGTAGAAGAAACAGAAAAAATAGTAGAAAATCAAAAGAAAGAACTAGAAACCCTTAAACAGCAAATGAAAATAGCACAACAAACCCAGAAGGAAATTCTCTATAAGCTGGAAGACCAGGAAAATAGAAATAGAAGACAGAATATAAGGTTACGATCAGTCCCAGAAAAAGAGGGAGAAGATCTGAGGAAAATGTGCAAAATATTGCTAGGCTCCCTTATAGATAAAAAGGATGAAGAACCCCTAAGAATAGAAAGAATACATCGGGTTGGATACCGGCGAAACCCAGAAGAGAGACCACGGGACATTATTATTAGATTTAGATTTTATGAGGATAAAATGGAGATCTGGAGAAAATTAAGAGGAAAACCACCCTTAACATATGAAGGAGCGGAGTTACAGGTGTATGCCGATCTATCCCAAGAAACCCTGACAAGAAGAAGATGCCTCAAACCCCTCTTAGAAAAAATGAGACAACAAAACATCAGATACAGCTGGGGGTTCCCAGCCTGCCTGATAGGATACAAAGAGGGGAGATCAGTAAAATTGCGCTTCCCCGAAGATTTAGAAGAGTTTTGTAGAAAACTGGACTTACAGATACCAGATATACCGGGTTGGATGGGGGGGGACTAGGGGGGAGGGGGGGGGGGGGGGGGAGAAAGGGGAAAAAAAAAAAAAAAAAAGAAATGAGGGGAGAAGCTTTACATGTTTAGGGGAGAGGGGAGGAGGATTATTAAAAATAGAGTGCACAGATCATTAAAAATAGAGGATGGCTGATTAACACCCCTTCAAATTTTCAATCTAACGAAGGGGTGAGAGGCTACACTGGGTCCCACACCTTGGGACAAGTGGGTTTGTCAGACACCTTGACTTTCAGGGCGCCGGACAAACTAGGGGCTCATATAGGGCCAGGTGGGGAGAGGAGGGGGAAGGTGGATGGGTGGGGATGGAGGGAGGAAGGAGAGGGGGGGGAGGGGGGGAGAGGGGATACTGAGCCCCATATTGTGGTACAAACAGGTCTGTCGGTTGCCCTGATGTTCGGGGCATGGAGAAAACTAGGGACCCACTTGGGGCCAGGAGGGGAGGGGGGGGGAGGGGGGAGGATGGATGGAGGGAGGTGGGGGGAGGAGGGGGAATGGGGAG
The DNA here is from genome assembly GCF_042186555.1 of Aquarana catesbeiana. Classification (NCBI taxonomy): domain Eukaryota; kingdom Metazoa; phylum Chordata; class Amphibia; order Anura; family Ranidae; genus Aquarana; species Aquarana catesbeiana. The sequence goes on from NC_133328.1 coordinate 504,876,400, forward strand.
TGGGGGGGGTAATTTGTGCATATGCATTGATAGAAAAAGGGGTAATTCAAGGTAGGCCAGAGGTACAAAAGATAGCAAACTCAGAAAAATGACAGCATTTAAATTCCTATCCTATAATGTAAAAGGGTTAAACTCAAACTTAAAAAGGCATAAAATTTTGAGGGAACTTAAAACCTATGGAGCAGGGGTGGTGTCCCTGCAGGAGACCCATTTAACACACGAATCAAATATTAGATTAAGATCAAAAGAATTCCCGAATTGGTTCTATGGAGATGCAATATCGAAAAGAGCAAGGGGAGTAGCGATAGGACTGGCTAAAGGAGTACAATTTAAATTAGGAGGTATGATGCAGGACCCAGGAGGGAGATTTTTATTCATCAGAGGAATACTTGGAGAAATAGAATGCACCCTCGCCAACATATACGCCCCTAATAAAAACCCAGTAAGGTTTCTGAAGGACACATTGGAGAAATTAATGGATTTTAGGAAGGGGGAACTTATAGTAATGGGTGACCTCAATATGTGCTTGGAACCAGAGATCGATAGTACGTCCGGGGCACAGGGGACGAATAACGGACAGATGAAGAAGATAAAACAGGAACTACATAAAAATCAACTGGTAGATATTTGGAGGATCATGAATGGTAAAACACGAGACTATACGTTTTACTCCCCTGTGCACCGGACGTACTCTAGGATTGATTACATCTTAGTAGACCATAGACTTTTAGACAGGATAGTAGGCTCAAAAATAGGAATAATCACAACATCAGACCATGCCCCTATTGAGATGGAGATGCAGATATACAGGGCTCAAGGGAGACAATCACTGTGGAGAATAAATGAAGACCTACTGCAAAATGAAGATATCTCCAAAAAAATAGAGAGAGAGCTAAAATTTTATTTTGCAACAAATGAAACAGGAGATACATCGGGATCGGTGACATGGGATGCACATAAAGCCTACATAAGGGGAATAATAATAAAAGAGGGAGCAAGGAGAAAGAAGGAAAGGAAAAATAGGATGGGAAATGTTATAAAAGAAATTTTTTACTTAGAACAAGAACATAAAAAACACAGAGGACACCACCAAACAACATACCTTGCACTGATCAATAAACGGGATGAATTAAAAAAGTTGATGGAACAAGAAACAAAGGAAAAATTCAACCAAATAGCTAAAGAAAGATATGTGTGGGGAAATAAGGCGGGAAAACATTTAGCCAGAATGCTCAGGAAAAAAAAAGCCCTAAACTTTATAGGAAAGATACAGGATAAACATGGGAAGATGGTTTATGAAACCAAAGAGATTGGTGAAGTATTTAAAAACTACTACAGTGAACTATATACGGAGGAGATTAATGGTGACCAGATAAGTGAGGAAAATAAAAACAGGAAGATAGAGGAATTCTTAAAATGTGCCAAATTAACCAAGATTACAAAAAATTCTAGAGAGGCCTTGGAGAAACCAATAACAGAGGAGGAGATATACAGAGCAATAGCAGATAGTACACAGGGGAAAAGCCCAGGTCCGGATGGGTTCACCACATATTACTACAAGAAATTTAAAGACATACTAGTCCCGAAAATGTGTAAGTACATGAACGGGGTGGGAAGTGAGTTTGAACTAAGTAGTGAGGCGCTTTTTGCTACAATCACCGTAATCCCCAAAGAGGCCAAAGACGCGACTTTATGCGCTAGTTATAGACCGATATCATTGATTAACGTTGACACAAAAATATATTCAAAGATACTGGCCACGAGGATAAAAGAATTGATGAATGGGGTGATTCATCCGGACCAAGTAGGCTTTATAGCAGGAAGGGAGGGAAGAGACAGTGGGGTGAGAACCCTATTGTTGCTTCAGAAGAGAAGGGAGGAGGGACTCCCAGGCCTGCTCTTGTCAAGTGATGCCGAAAAGGCATTTGACAGGGTGGGCTGGGAGTTCCTGTTTAGAACCCTAGAAATAATAGGAATAGGCCCAAAGATGATAGGAAGGATCAAAGCACTTTATAGAAAACCCAAGGCGGCCATTAAGATCAATGGAACCCTGTCGCCACCTTTCGAGATGAGGAGAGGGACAAGACAGGGATGCCCCCTGTCCCCCCTTCTCTTCGTGCTGGCCCTAGAACCCCTCCTGGCAACAATTAGAAATAACCCGGACATTGAAGGATTTAAGGTGGGAGAAGAGGAGCACAAATTGGCCGCTTATGCGGACGATGTGCTCTTCTATATAAGTAATCCCGGAAATACATTACCAAGATTGGTTAAAATTTTAAAACAATATGGCGAAATAACAAATTTTAAGATCAATATGGGGAAATCGGAAATTCTAAAGATAAACGTGAATAAAATAGAGGAGGAAAAACTGAAGAGAGATTTCCAATTCTGCTGGAAAAAAGAGATCAAATATCTGGGAATAATGCTCTCGAACTCCCCGGAAAAGATATATAGAAAAAACTATATCCATCTCTTGGATGAAATAAAGAGGGAAGGGAAAAAACTCCAGACAAAACCTCTTTCATGGATGGGGCGTATTAACGCCATAAAAATGGTCCTCTTACCCAAGATCACGTATAAATTTCAAATGTTACCTATTAAACTCCCACAAGAATATATTAGAAAACTGAAGTCAATAATCTCTAATATAATATGGAAAAACAAAAGATCAAGAATATCTCTCAAGACCCTAAAACAAGATAAAGACAAAGGGGGCCTTGCGGTCCCGGATATCCTAAAATATTATAAAGCAATAATTTTATCAAGAGCAATAGAATGGGCTAGGGATAACCAAGAAAAAAGATGGGTGAATATAGAGAATTACTATAGTAAAACACGTTTAGGATCTATTATTTGGAACCCTCCGAATCACAGAACGGTAGATGAGGGAACGCACGGTTTGACAAAAATAGTTTTAAAGACATGGGAGGTAGTATATAAACAGTTAGATAAGATTTATAATTCTCCCCTGATAGAATTAAAGGAGAATGAGTTTTTTGCACCAGGGAAAAGAGACATAGGTGGGAACTGGATAAAAAAAGACAAAGTACAGCTTAGAGAAATACTTAAAAAAGGGAAAATGGTCACAATCACTGAATTGAAACAAAACACTGACACATGGGTGATAGATGAATGGAGGTATATGCAATTAGACCGCTTCGTGAAAAATCTACCTCAACCGATAAGATCCGGAGAAAACTTGACAGCGTTAGAAAAATTATGTTGTTCGGAAAAAACAAAAAACACAGTATCTAAGCTATATAAATTAATATTGAAGGAAGAAGAAGCAGAGGTACCCACATTTATCAAAAAATGGGAAAAGGAATTGGGAACACAAAAAGACACGAGCACGATTAATAAAATGTTATTTTTGGCCCATAGCTCAGCGGCGGATATAAAAACGGCCGAGATGAATTATAAATGTATGGCAAGGTGGTATGCAACGCCAGATAGGATAAGTAAGTTCCAACATGGGAAATCGGCAGAGTGTTGGCGGGGCTGTGGAGGGATGGGTACTATGGCTCACTTATGGTGGAGTTGCCCGGTAATTAAAAAATATTGGAAAAAAATCTTGAGATCGATAAAGGAGATTACAAAAATCGAGGTGAAGGAGGATCCGTGGGTGGTTCTCCTCCACGGCATAGAAGGGAATGTGAAACAGTATAAAGCATCTCTGGTCCCACATTTATTGAACGCAGCAAAAAGATTAATCCCCAAAAATTGGGGGGGGGAAGAAAGTCCGGAGATGTGGGACTGGATAAATGCCGTGGAGGAGACCTATACCATGGAACAGTTTTCTTTGTATAAAGAGGAAAAGAGAGAAGTAGATAAATGGAAATGTTGGAAGGAGTTTAAAAAAACATGGAGTTATGCAGAAAAAATCAGGATTTAACTACCTACCAAATAGAACATAGGCATTGCACAGGGGTTAGGGGGGGAGAGGGGAGGGAGATGGGAGGGAGATGGGAGGGAGGGGGGGGCTATATATATATGTATGCGGTTTTTTGGTTTTTTTTTTTTTTTTTCTCTCTTTTTGACATCTGAAACAGAGAGATTTATAAATAAAGATAAAACTTTAGAGAAGGGGAACTAGGGGTTGAGCCTCATCAGGTGAGGGTAGGTTTTATATAACTATTTTTTTGTAAACCACTGTTGTGTCCTTCCATTAAAAATAAAATTTATATGCCACAGTGATGAAGAGATGAGAAGAGACATATATGAGCGAGAAAGCTGAATTAGTCTCTCTAGGAATTTTCTGAGGTGGCAGAAAAAAAAAAAAAAAAAAAAAAAAAAAAAAAGAACCAGTAGAATGAGCTTGCTAGATACTGTTTACTTTGAACAGTATTGGGTGGGCTCCATGCTGACTAAGACAGGGCGTGTGCACTTCCTCCCCCTTTCCCTCCTGTGAGTCCCCCCCCCTTTACTGTTTGTCATTTCCTGTGATGTAATTTTGTTGTCTGGAAGTGATTGGCTGTTGTGGCTGATCACTTCCTGTTTGTCATTCTTTTGTTTCCAATGAATAAAAAGCCCAAGGGTCTGTGCTCTAGGGACAGACGCTTGAGACTCCAGCTTGAAGCAGCATTGTTCCTGATTCTACCTGGTGCTACTGAAGTACTTCAATTTCCTTGTACCAAGGAGCTTGATACAAACGTGCTTTTAAGCATGAAGGAATTGTTTTGTGCTTTGTGTGCATTTAGGAAGTGCACATTTTGGCACGGTGTGGATTTGCATGCAAAGCCCAAGGGAATTTTTCCACGACAGAGCCGGGAATCCAGAACTTGACTAACCTTGTACTTTAGATTATTATCAGAGACCAGAACCGAAGTAGGGAAAGGCTGAGAGAACTTATTGAGGACTAAAGGCTTTTTAGGAATGGGTAAGGGCATGAGAAGACCATCAGGAGTCTGAGCAGGGTCCCCCAGACCCTTAAAGATGAGCTGGACATCCAGCACAGGACCATCAGATTGGGCAGAGGTCAGTGGATCCCTGAGACCAGGTTGGTTAGAAGGTAATATGTCACAGGAGTCAAGCTGGATAACTGAAACAAAAGCAGAATGAAGAGAGCACTGAAAAAAGGTTGAAAACCCCACCTGGCCGTATGAGGCAGTCTATCCAAAGGATGGATTGAGCCTCTTAGACAGGTTTGAATGGACATAGTAGTAGTAGTAGGGTGAGTCCAGGTTACAGAAGGTCCTGAATAAGAAAAAGCAGGAAGCTCACTGGGCATAGGCTGGACTGGCATAGCGACTACCCCAATTGCATCGCAGAGCATAGCGACTGTGGAACTGGTGGACAAGTTAGCCTGGCTGTGCGTCCAAGGGAGTTTAGGGACAGGCAAAAGGTAAATGGTTATGCAAACTGGAGTGAATGATCGGCTCAGGTTCACAGGTGGGCTCCTCATCCAGAGTGCCACATGACCTAGAGAGTGCATCAGCCCGACTATTTCAGGATACATCCCAGAAATCGCTATAGGCAGCAGGAAGAGCAGAAGATACTGGGATGGTGGCAACAGGAAGTTTCTCTTTTGGGGCAACCTTGAGTAGGCAGGATGAGGAACAGGAGGAACCCCAAGCCAAGATCTGTCCAGCAGTCCAGTCAACGGATGTAGAATGGAGCCGTAACCAAGGAAGACCTAAAATGATAGGAGATGAGGCCTTAAATAAGATAAGGAAGGATATCCACTCCTGGATAAGCAGATAAGGCCCCCTGGAAGAACAGTGCCATCAATCACCAAGACCACCAATAGCATTGTGAGGGGCAAAGTCTCATGGAAGGTGCAGTTCCCCAATCCATGAAATTGCCAGCGACTCCGGAATCCAGATATGCCGAGACCGAATGAGAGGAAGCGCCAACATGAAGGAACACAGAAAGAAGAAGACGAGAAGGTGAAGGTGATATTCCACCTTCCAAATGTATTAGCCTTAAGCGTTTTTCCGGACGAAGAGAACAAGTGTCACGAAAATGACTTTGGCCCACAATAGAGGCATAGGCCCAGAGTTCTGCACTTAGCACGTTCTTCAGGAGATAACTTGGTCCGACCCAGCTGCATAGGTTCCTCAGTTGGCAGGAGGTGCTCCTGGGGTTGAAGAGAGGGGACAGGGAGCTCAGGCTGCCTAAATAACAGGGAGTGCTGGCATCTTTTTTCCAGGGTCCTCTCCTGAAAGTGAATATCGATCTGGTTACACAAGGTGATGACACCATCCAGATCAGCAGGGATAGTTCTTCCCGCTAATTCATCCTTCACTCTATCAGAGAGACCATGTAAAAAGGTTGCAACTAAGGCCTCATTATTTCAGCTCAGCAGTCAGAGTACAAAAATGAAGAGTGCACTGTCCCACAGAAGCGGAATCTTGATGGAGACATAAAAGGGAGCTGGCCGCTGAGCAGACACGACCCGGTTCCTCGATACCGAAAAAGTTTCAAGAAGTCAGACAGACTAGATACCACTGGATCATTCAGTTCCCACAGAGGGGCAGCCCAGGCTAATGCCTCGCCGGACAGGAGAGATATAATATAGGCTTTGCCTGATAGGACAGGAAGTTTTGGGGCTGGAGTTTAAAATTAATTGTGCACTGGCTAAGGAACCCCCTGCAGGCCTTGGGAGGTAGAGAGAAAGCAGCAGATTGCGACAACAAAGGATAGTTAGGAGATAGCCAAAGGTCGGGGCAACAAGCAGGCAAGGATAGTCAGGAGATAGCCAAAGATCGGGGTAACAGGCAGGTAAGTATAATCAAGAACAAGCCTTGATCGGTAACTGGCATCAGATGTAGAAGACACAGCAAGTCGCACACGAAAGCTAAACACACACTGTTGATCAGCAGCGCTGGCTTGCAAGCACAGGTTAATATAAAGTTCCCTGATAGGGGCTGGGGTGGAGGCATGCTTTGAGGAAAGATTACTTAAGCAGCCAGGTGAGAGTGGCGAGCTTCTTAAGCTGAACACATGGAGAGGTAAGCTGACAGTCAAACATTACTGCATAACCATAACACATAGATCACCCAGAGGGGAATGTTTTTTTCTCAACACAAGTGGAGTTATGCTTTAAGCATTTATGGGATACCGTGCATCCTGCAAATTCCTGGATATGGTCTCTTAATATCCCCTCCAATAGTTTACAAACTATTGATGTTACGCTTACTAGCCTATAGTTTCCAGGTATGTATCTCTACTCATTCTTGGATACTGATACCACTTTAACTTTACGCCATTCCTCTGGTACCATTCTTGTCAGTAAGCTTTCCTTAAAGATTAGGAATAACGGTCCAGCAATGACCTGGATAAGTTCTTTGAGGACTCTCATGTGCAAGCCATCCTGGAGATTTGTTCATATTAGGTTTTTCTAGTCTTTTTAGAACACTGGCTTCTGTTAGCCACAAGGCCACACTCCTTGCTGTGTTGCTAACAATACCATTATGTTTATTTTACCCCTCCTTTTCCATAGTAAAAACTATGAGGAGAAAAATGTAATACAGTTGCCTTCTCCTCATCACTTGTAACCAACTTCCCTTGATCATCCTTTATGAGGCCAATATGGTCAGACTTTGCTTTTTTAATCTTAACATATTTAAGATTTTTGGGGGATTATTTTTACTCTCCTCCACAATTCATCTCTCGTGGTCTAGTTTTGCTGCCCTGATTACACTCTTACATTATTTATTGCATTCTTTGTAGTACTGGAATGTTGACGGTGTCCCCTTGGCCTTATATTTTTTAAAGGACTCTTTATTCCTTTAACCATTTCCAGTTCGCCCACTGTATATATACGTCATGACACTGACGTTATATACCGGGGTTATGGCAGCTGATAGCTGCCACAACCCCGGTATATTTTTACACAGTGGGTGATCCTCTTTCAGATAAAAGTGGTCCCGACAGTGAATTTGCTGCGGCGGGAGACGTCAGTAGTGGCAAAAACAATCCGACCTTCTGGACTGATGGGCAGGATGTCAAGTGAGGGCAAGATGGCCCCCACTCAACACTATGCTCTTAGAGGACCGGAGCTATGTCAAACGTCACTTCCACCCTCCGGCCTTAAAGGGCCCTTTTTTTTGAGTAAAAGTAAAATTACTTTTTTTTGTATCATAGTTTGTATTCCATGAGTGTGCGCCATTTTAAAGCATGACATGTTGGGTATCAATTAACTCGACATAACATCATCTTTCACATTATATAAAAAATTGGGCTAACTTTACTGTTTTCTTATTTTTTAATTCAAAAAAGTGTATTTCCCCCCCTAAAAATAGCATTTGTAAGACCGCTGCGCAAATACGGTGTGATATAAAGTATTGCAACGATCTCTATTTTATTCTCTAGGGTCTCTGCTAAAAAAAATATATAATGTTTAGGGATTCTAAGTAATTTTCTAGCAATAAATACTTATTTTAACGTGTAAACAACAAATGTCAGAAATAGGCTTGGTCAAGTACCTTTTTACACTTGAATTTAGCCACCCAGGTTTAGCTTTAGTTATTACTATTATTATTATTATTATTATTATTTTATTATAAATACAATGGAGAATTTATTTAACACCAAAAGTTTGCATGGTGCTTGGAATACACAAGCTAATACCATTACCTAAAGTGTTCTTAAAACACTCCCATTTTTCCTCTGTGTTTTTTGTTTCTAGAATATCTTCCCATTTAATGTCATGAAGTATGGAGCGCAGTGTGGTAAAGTTTGCTCTCTTGAAATTTAATGTACTTGCCCTACCCTTGTTTCTGCTTTACATTGAATGTAATTGCCCTGTGATCCATGTTTCCTATATTAACCCTTACTTCCACATCTGCAGTCAGCTCTGGATTGTTTGTGATTAGTAGGTCTAGCAGAGCCTTGTTTCTAGTTGGGGCATCCACCACCTGACACATAAAATTGTCCCCAAGACATTTAAGAAGTGACGAGCTTTAGACGAGTGAGCACCTGCCCAGTCAGTATCTGGATAATTAATGTCCTCCATGATGATTAAATTGCCCTGCCTTACTGCCATTTCTATCTGTGAAAGAAATTTGGCCTCCTCTTCATCCTTCATGGTAGGGGGCCTGTAGCGTACCGCCACTACTATTTTCCCATTTGTTTCTTCCCTTTGAAGTTCCACTCTCAAAGATTCCACCCCTTCCATTGCCCTGTTAGTAATGTCATCCCTCATGTTCACCAGCTATTCACTCTTGACGTACATGCACATCTCTCCCCTTCTACTACCTACCCTGTCTCTTTGATACAGGGAGTACCCCTGGACAGTCACAAGCCAGCCATGTGTACTGTGAAGCCAGGTCTCTGTTATTCCCACAAAGTCAAAATCCTCCTTCCTTGTGTGAGTAGTTCAATTTCCTCCATTTTGTTCACCAAACTTCGAGCATTAGTGACTATGCCTTTTTAGTTTTGTATGACTGTATGCTATTTTATTTTTGTTTGTTCCGAAGCTGCAGTAGGATTCTGCCAGCCCACACGTGTTGAATTGTAACCACCGCTGTAGTTTGTGTCCTTCATTCACTAGCTGGAAAAGCTTCCTCTGATCCCTCCCTCCATCACCTAGTTTACAAGTTCCTTTAACTTTTTGGCCATCCTTTCCCCCAGCAGAGCTTAACCCTCCCCATTTAGGTACAGTCTATCTGTCAGGAAAGACACATTCCTGTGCACAGGCACAGAATGCCAAGAAGCTCGGTCCGTGGCCAGTTTGCAGGTGTGCAGGCGAGTGTGCGAGAAAGTACAAATGCCAGACGGGCTATTTAAGATGCACTATAGCCTTGGGTCTTTGCCATTTGGTCAACTACATTTCCTAAGTATCTGCTACCTGTTTCTGTGTTAACCTCCTACCGAACCATACTGTTCCTGACTCTGCGTGAATGCCGCCTGTACTGACCCCTGGCTTGTCTTAGGATTTAATCTCAGTCTGCTCCTTCTGCTTATTCACCCATCTGCCTGTTGTTACTGAACGTGGCCTGACCTCTGACTATTATTCTGCCTGCTGCATTGTACTTGATCTGCCTATCAGTTGCTGAACCAGACTGCCTGACCCTGCTTAAAGATTTCTTCCTTGCATCTGAGTATGCTGATCTGTGTCAGTCTCCTGCTCCAGGCTACCTCCCAGCACAGTTTCCAGCCTGTCTTCCTGCTGCACTGGAATGCACAGCCTGCACTTCAGCAATGCGCAGCCTGTTCATCAGCATCCTGCAACAGAAGACCAGTCAGGCACTCATGCCCAATCTGTGCTCTGGCGCTCCTGTCACTTTATCAGGGCTCCTGAACCAGAGGTGAAAGAAAAGCCTACCTCCACATGCCAGGCTTCACCACCAGGTACGTTACACCGTCCCTGCTATAGAGCTAGTAACTGACTGAAAAGTCAGCGCAATGCTCCAGGAACACAAAACCCTCCTTCCTGCACCATTTTCCTAGCCATTTGTTAAATTACGTAATCTACTGCTGCCTCTCTGGTTTGGCTCCAGGTACAGGCAGTATTTCTGAGAATAACACCCTGGAGGTAATTTTCTTCAATGTAGCACCTAAATCCCTAAAATCATGCTTTAGGGCACTCCATATTACTCTATCTTTGTCTAGGATATATTTATGTGCCATGACAGCTGGGTCTTCCCCAGCCTCACCCAACAGTCACCATCCTCGGGGGGGCATGTCCGGATGTAGTGGGAGAAAGACATGTTGCTCTGGAGCTCCGCCGATCCTGATCCAATCCGTCGCAATCCTGCACAAAATACAACCTGGAGAGCCTCCAAACGCTCCCTAACAGTTACCGGACATTATCCTCACCAGCCCCAGTGGAAATTGTGGCTGATTGTGTCTCCATTGGGCTGTGGCCGACATTATACCTCAGAGATCCGCCGCCATCTTGAGGCCTACGGAGCCACTGTCATCCCCGGGCTAGAGTGCCGCGATCCGTGGGGTGAGAATTAGCACACATCACTAGAGGTTGTCCCTGGAAGACAGCTGGACTGTGTGGGGGGCCAGAACGGCCACCTGAGGATCCATACAGGCCGATTCCGAGCGCCCGCGGCCTGCCGCCATCTTGAGGCCTACTACAACAGACACATACTCTACGCTCAGGTACCGTGCCCCAGCAATACTGTACTGTCTTCCCTGTGCCATCATCTGTGCCCCAGCAATACAGCATTGACTTCTCTGTGCCCCAGCAATACAGCACTGCCATCCCTTTGTCATCATCTGTGCCCCAGCAATACAACACTGCTATACCTGTGCCATCATCTGTGCCCCAGCAATACAGCACTGCCATCCCTGTGCCATCATCTGTGCCAAAGCAATACTGCACTGGCCTCCCTGTGCCTTCATCCTTACAAAAGCTGTGTTCTGCTGATGGCTCTGACACTGTGCAGGTAGCTCATCACCACCGCACCTTCCATCCTGCTCCCTGAGACCCAGCACCTGCCTGCTGACCCCCAACAAAGGAACTTTGCCCTATGCCAGCATATCAGTACTGACCCAGCCTCCATCCTGCTCTCCGGACCCAGGTTCTTTGCCCACAGGCTCCCCAAGAACCTCCTCGATCTCAGGGTGAACCTCGGATGGGCCACCCTAGGACTCGTTACTCCAAGTCGCGTCCAAAGGCTCCTCATACCCCACCGCTGGTGGCTGCCTCATCTGCGTGACAGTCCACAGCTGGGATGGCGGCCGGTGCGCAGATGGCTGCGGAGTCGGGGGCGGCGGTGGCCCCCACGGGAGCAGAGATCCTGGGACCATTACATCCTGCAAGGAAACCCTGACAGCTAAGATAGACTTCCTGACAGTGGATGTAGGCCTTATCTGCCAGGATATGGATAAATTCAGGTCCCGCATCCTGGAGGTGGAGGACAGGGTCTCCACGGTGTAGGATATGGTCTGGTTGGACTCCAGGGAGGTGAGGGCCCTGCAGCTCCAAGTGATAGCGCTCCAGAAGTGTGCAATAGACACTGAGAACAGCCTCAGGTGGAACAACATCCGCATACTTGGAATGCCCGAGAGAGCTGAAGGCCCTAGACCCACTGAATTTACTGAACAGTTACTCAACGGAAATTAAGTCCTTCCCAGCAGGTAAAACCCCGGGGCCGCATGGCCTGCCCATGGAGTATTATAGAACCCACATGGAACTACTTGCCCCCAAACTAGCTCAGATGTTTCAAGGATGTTTGCAACAGGGCTCCTTACCGTCCTCTATGAGGGAAGCCCATGTTGTTCTCATTCCAAAGCCTAATAAGGACCCTAAGCTGTGCACCTCCTACAGGCCAATAGCACTTCTCAATTGCGATTTAAAAATTCTAACCAAGCTACTGGCCACTAGCCTTAATAAATTAATAAAATCCCTGATTGACTCTGATCAAATGGGCTTTATGCCCAGTAGGTCCACAGACATTAATATACAAAGACTATTCTCTAATATTCATGCCCCCCATACTAACCAGGGCACTAGGACCATTGCCACCCTTGATATGGAAAAGGCATTTGACACAGTGGAGTGGGTATATCTGTGGGAGGTGCTCAGAAGAATGGGTTTCCACTCAATTTCATTGCTTGGATGTGCACACTGTATACCAGTCCTGTAGCATGCATTAAACTGAATGGCTCCTTGTCTCCCTCCGTTCTTCCTACAGAGGGACACCAGACAGGGATGCCCTCTCTCCCCGGCTCTATTCCCCCTGGCCATGGAGCCCATTGTTGAGGCCCTCAGGGGCTCAGTGGAGGTCTGTGGTCTTAGGGTGGGCTAGCTGGAGGAGAGAGTGGCTCTCTACACAGATGATCTGCTGCTGTTTTTGAATGAAGCTGGTGACTCTTTGCGGGGCTCACTCAGTATCATGGATGCCTTCTCTGCCTTCACGGGACTGAGAGTGAACTGGCACAAGTCTCAGTTATTTCAGATGGATGGGGGGGGCCAGGTCCTCTTTGCCCTCCTCTCTCCCACTCCAGTGGGTTGATCAGTTTACCTATTTAGGTATTATCATCTCAAGAGAAAGTAGGGACTTTGTGCGGCTCAATCTTGACCCTGTCTTGGCAGCAATCAAAATCAAACTGAAAGCGTGGAGCAATCTTCCCCTTTCCCTCATTGGACACATCAATCTTCTCAAAATGAAAGCCCTCCCTAAACTCACCTACATTTTTTACAACTCCCCACAATGGCTGACCAAAACCTTCTTTAATTCCCTTAAACAACTCTACCTCTCCTTTATTTGGGGATCTAAGCCACCTAGATTCAAATACACCACTCTGACCAGGCCTGTGGATAGTGAGGTCTTGGCTCTCCCTGATTGCCACAAGTATTTCTTGGCCACTCAGCTTGTGACCGCCGATTGGTGGTTGCAGCCAGACCTGACCAACTCTGCGACGGTGCTGGAGGTGGCTATAGTGGGGTCTCTGGAGGCCTTGAAGGGGTTATTCAGGGGGCCTAAAAAGCCTCATCATCTCACCCCTTCTATGTGTACCACTATGTGGGCATGGAAGGTGGATGAGGCACTGAGGGCACCCCAGCCGAGCTCCTGGTCTCCTCACACCCCCCTGTGGCTGAACCCTAACCTATCACAGTTCAATACCATCCCAGATCCACAGGCCTGGACCAAATACAAAATACTGACCCTTCAGCATGTTATCACCAATAGAGAGCTCACCCACTTTCATGTTCTATGCACCAAATTTAATGTACCCGCACAGGCCCATTTCAGGTATCTTCAAATCGCTCATACCTACAGGTGTCAGCTCTTAGGCCAACCAGTTGTACTGGTATATTTGGAGCTCGAATCTACCCTTCAGGTGGTAGACCTGGAGAAACCCACGTCTCAGCTCTATGGGTCCCTGCTGGTTGCTGCCGGCCCTGAGTTGTCCTCCCTCCGCAGGAAATGGGTGGGGGACATACGGGAGCTGGACGAGGATGACTGGAGGGAGATTTGGCACTTTCCCCTCTCCCCTCTGGTCTCAGCAAGGGACAAATTGGTCCAATATAAAATTGTGCATAGAGCCCACTACACGCCCCATAGGTTGCACTAGATGTCGCCGTCGCATTCTCTGGTGTGCTGGCGTTGCTCCTACCAACCGGGGGACTTTTTCCACATTTTCTGGGTTTGCCCAGCAATCGAACACTATAGGAAAGAAGTACTCCAGTTGATTGCTAAGGGAACTAAAACTTGTATTCCTTTTGATCCTAAATATTGCCTGCTGGGGCTGGTGGAACAAATGTCAATGCTTAGAGCCAGGAACATACTCATATCCCTGCTATTATACTATGCTAAGGCATTTACGATGAACTGGAAACAAGCGTCTCCCATTTCTGTCAGATTCTGGAAAACCCTAGTAAATGCCAGTTTACCCCTTTATAAAGCCACCTACTCGGCAGAGGTTGCCCACAAAAATTTGAAAAGGTATGGATCTGTTGTTTAGATGATCATACCACGGCAACAGATGCAGTAACCAATTCCTAGATTAACAATTTGTCTCTAGTCTGTTAGTATATTGACCCAACTATTCTCATGTTGCATTATCCTGTCATTACCAGTAGGGATGAGCCGAACACCCCCCGGTTCGGTTCGCACCAGAACCCGCGAACGGACCGAAAGTTCGCACGAACGTTAGAACCCCATTGACGTCTATGGGACTCGAACGTTCGAAATCAAAAGTGCTCATTTTAAAGGCTAATTTGCATGGTATTGTCCTAAAAAGGGTTTGGGGACCCGGGTCCTACCCCAGGGGACATGTATCAATGCAAAAAAAACTTTTAAAAACGGCCGTTTTTTCGGGAGCAGTGATTTTAATGATGCTTAAAGTAAAAAAAAAAAAGTGAAATATTCCTTTAAATATCGTACCTGGGGGGTGTCTATAGTATGCCTGTAAAGTGACGCATGTTTCCCATGTTTAGAACAGTCCCTGCACCAAATGTCATTTTTAAAGGAAAAAATCTCATTTAAAACTGCTTGCGGGTTTAATGTCATGTCGGGTCATGGCAATATGGATGAAAATCAGTGAGACAAACGGCATGGGTACCCCCCAGTCCATTACCAGGCCCTTTGGGTCTTGTATGGATATTAAGGGGAACCCCGCACCCAAATTAAAATAAGGAAAGGTGTGGGGCCACCAGGCCCTATATACTCTGAACAGCAGTATACAGGCGGTGCAAACAAGACAGGGACTGTAGGTTTGTTGTTAAGTAGAATCTGTTTGTAATTTTGAACATTTTTAACGTGTTTAGCTCCAGCCAAAAAATCTTTTCTAAGCTTTTTGGAAAACATAGGGAAGGGTTATCACCCCTGTGACATTTGTTTTGCTGTCTTTCCTCCTCTTCAGAAGATTTCACCTCACTTTTTTGTCCCAATGAAAAATGTTTTTTGAAAATTTGGGTTTTTTTGTGGAACAAGGATTGGAAAGCATCAGTGGAAAGGAGAAATTGTTTTCCCATATTAACTCTTACAGGAGAGAATTTCCCTTCCTAGGGGTAGATTTCATCTCACTTCCTGTTGTCTCCTTCCGTTTGCAAGTAGGAGTCGTTTGTAAGTTAGATGTTTGAAAGTAGGGTCCTGCCCTATATACTCAGCAGAAATTTGGGCCTTAGGTGTTGCTGTGGCCACAACACTGTAAGCCCTCACAGGGCCCTGCTGTGAAATATTAGATCAAGAATTGTAATTACATGCCCCTGTTGAACAGGAGCTGAAAAATTAGGCCTTAGGCACTGGTGCTGGTGCCACAACACTGCAACCCCTCACAGACACTCTAGTTGGAACGCAGGAACGAGCCCTGCTGCAAATTATTGCTTCAAAAATTGTAATTACACGCCCCTGTTAAACAGGGGCTGAAAAATTGTGCCTTAGGCACTGGTGGTGGCGCCCAGAACCAAAAATGTTCTTACAAGCTATCAGCGTGATGATTGAGGAGGAAGAGGATAATTACTCAGGGATAGTCACTCAGCATCAGCATAGGCAGTCTTTGAAGGGATCTGAGATTTCAAAAAAAATTATTCGGTTACATCAGCATCAGGTGCTTGGTAGCTGGTGGTGATCCAAGACTCATTCATTTTTATGAAGGTCAGCCGATCGACCGAGTCGGTGGACAGACGCACCCTGTGATCGGTTACCACGCCTCCAGCAGCACTGAATGTGCGTTCCGAAAGAACGCTGGATGCAGGACAGGCCAGTAGCTCAATTGCATACTGTGCAAGCTCTGGCCAGTGATCCATCCTCAAGACCCAGTAACCCAGAGGATTTTCGGTGGGAAAGGTGTCCAAGTCTGATCTTGCCCCTAGGTATTCCTGCACCATGTAAAACAGACGCTGGCGATGGTTGCTGGAACCGATCATACCTTGGGGCTGCGGACCAAAAAATTGTCTGAACGCATCGGTCAGACGGCCACCTTCTCCACCGCTCCTTCTTTGACTGACCGAAGCCTCAGCAACACGTTGTCCAGAAACAGGAGTTTGTAACCTCCCAGTCTCTGGGAACGCGTTGCACAGACCTTTCTGCAAGGCCTCCCGAAGATGTTTCATCCTCTGCTCCCTCTGCGATGGCAAGATAAGGTCCGCAACCTTACCCTTGTAACGTGGATCAAGGAGGGTTGCCAGCCAGTATTGGTCCTTCTCCTTGATACCACGAATACGAGGATCCTTACGCAGGCTTTGCAGGATCAGGGAGGCCATGCAGCGTAGGTTTGCTGAGGCATTTGGTCCGGAGTCCTCTGGGTCACTAAGAACGACATGGTCCGCAGCCACCTCCTCCCAGCCACGTACAAGTCCATGTGTTTCTTGGGACTGATCCCTTAAAGACTGCTGCTGATGCTGAGTGCCAGGCTCCACCTCCATACTGACACAATCTTCCTCCTCCTCCTCTTCCTCCTCGTCCTCTTCCTGTGTGATCGGCGGGCACGCAGGAACACTGTCTGGATAAAGGGGGCCTTGAGAGCTAAGGAAGTCCTCCTCTTCTTGCCTCTGTTCTGCCTCAAGTGCCCTGTCCATTATTCCACGCAGCGTGTGCTCCAACAGGTGGACAAGGGGGACAGTGTCACTGATGCATGCACTGTCACTGCTCACCATCCTTGTGGCCTCCTCGAATGGTGACAGGACAGTGCATGCATCCCTGATCATGGCCCACTGGCGTGGGGAAAAAAAACCAAGCTCCCCTGACCCTGTCCTGGTGCCATAGTCGCACAGGTACTCATTGATGGCCCTCTGCTGCGTGTGCAGCCGCTGCAGCATGGCCAACGTTGAGTTCCACCTGGTGGGCATGTCACAGATTAGGCGGTTCTTGGGCAGGTTAAACTCCTTTTGGAGGTCCGTCAGCCGAGCACTGGCATTATATGACCGGCGGAAATGCACACAGACTTTCCTGGCCTGCCTCAGGACATCCTGTAAGCCCGGGTACCTGCCCAAGAACCGCTGCACCACCAAGTTAAGGACGTGAGCCAAACAGGGCACATGGGTCATTTGTCCCTGTCGGAGGGCAGAGAGGAGGTTGGTGCCATTGTCGCAAACCACCATTCCTGCCTTAAGTTGGCGTGGCGTCAACCACCTCTGAACCTGCCCCTGCAGAGCTGACAGAACCTCTGCCCCAGTGTGGCTCCTGTCCCCCAAGCACACCAGCTCAAGCACCGCATGGCATCTTTTGGCCTGCGTACTTGCGTAGCCCCTTGAACGCCTACGGAGCACCGCTGGTTCCGAGGAAGAGGCCATGGAGGAAGAAGAAGAGGAGGGGGTGGAGGAGAGAGGTGTGTCACAATCAGCATTTTGGAGGCGTGGTGGCGGAACAACCTCCAACACTACTGCACCTTGTCCTGCATCCTTCCCAGCTGCCAGCAGAGTCACCCAATGCGCCGTGAAACTTAGGTAACGTCCCTGTCCATGCCTGCTGGACCATGAGTCAGCGGTAATATGCACCTTACCGCTGACCGCCCTGTCCAGCGAGGCATGGACATTGCCTTCCACATGCCGGTAGAGAGCCGGAATCGCCTTCCGTGAGAAAAAGTGGCGTTTGGGTACCTGCCACTGAGGAACCGCACATTCCACAAACTCACGGAAGGGGGCAGAGTCTACCAACTGAAAAGGCAGCAGTTGAAGTGCTAGCAATTTTGCCAAGCTAGCATTCAACCGCTGGGCATGTGGATGGCTGGGAGCAAACTTCTTTCGGCGGTGCAGCAGCTGGGGCAGGGAAATTTGCCTGGTACAATCTGACGTCGGTGTACCAAAAGCAGATTGCCCACAAGTACTTGGCTGTGACACACCTAATTCTACACCTTCATTCCTCTCACTGCAGGTCTCAGAGAGGACTGAAGGTCTAGTGGGGTTGGAAATCTCAGCTGATGAGGAGCAAGGAGAGATCCTCTTTGTTCTTTGGTGTGGGTCTTTTAGATACGCTTGCCAACGAACTGCATGGCAGGTCAACATATGTCTGGTCAAGCATGTGGTACCCAAGCGGGAGATGTTTTGGCCACGCGAGATACGCTTGAGACATATGTTGCAAATAGCAGCGGTGCGATCTGATGCACTCGTCTCAAAAAAGGCCCACACCAAAGAACTTTTTGAATAACGCGCAGAGACTGCAGCGCCCTGCACATGTGGAGCTTTGGGGTGTGATGCAGTCAATGTGCTGCCCTTAGGCTGGCCCCTGGAGGGCATCCTGCCTCGTTGGTGATGTGCTGCCGCCTCCTCCTCCTCCTCCTCCTCCTCCTCCTCTCTCCTATCAGGCACCCACGTTGAGTCAGTGACCTCATCATCCCCTCCCTCCTCATCACTGGAGCAAACCTGGCAGTATGCTGCAGCAGGGGGAGCATGACTGCCAGATTGCTGTCCTTCTTGGGCACCCCCTCTGTCCGCGCTCATGTTACTGCCTTCATCGAGCTCAGTATCGTCATCAGAGCCTTCCAAACGCTGGGCATCCTCCTGGAGCATGTACCCAACACTGTGGTCAAACAGTTCGAGGGAATCCTCATGAGGACATGGTGGAGCTAGGGAAGGAGTCACTGATGACATTGAGCTGAGGGAAGAAGCCGCTGCTTTGCCAGACAAAGCACCCTGGGCATGGGTGAGAGAGGATGAGGAGGATGAGGACGGCTTGGTCATCCACTCGACCAAGTCTTCCGCATGTTGCGGCTCAACGCGGCCAGCTGCCGAAAAAAAGGCCAAGCGTGTCCCATGGCCACGTGCTGATGAGGATGCACCGTCTCCACGACCAGCACTAGACACAGAGCCTGCTTGCCCTCTCTTATTGGCTTGTGACTGTCTGCCTCTCCTTCTTGGCCTTCCAGACATACTAATGGCCTGTAGCTGCACTAAGCTGGGATAGAACACCTGTAATTTTCTTCAAGTAGCTTTATATACTGTAACCAGACAAGCCTGCCTGTCAGTAGGAAGATAACAGGAACGGATCTAGCTGAACACTGTGAGCAGGACGCACTGTACTAAATGTAAATAGTCTAGCTGCCTGACCGTGGTACTAATAGGATCAAATAGAACACCTGTAATTTTCTTCAGGTAGCTTTATATACTGTAACCAGACAAGCCTGCCTGTCAGTAGGAAGATAACAGGAACGGATCTAGCTGTACACTGTGAGCAGGACGCACTGTACTAAATGTAAATAGTCTAGCTGCCTGACCGTGGTACTAATAGGATCAAATAGAACACCTGTAATTTTCTTCAGGTAGCTTTATATACTGTAACCAGACAAGCCTGCCTGTCAGTAGGAAGATAACAGGAACGGATCTAGCTGAACACTGTGAGCAGGACACACTGTACTAAATGTAAATAGTCTAGCTGCCTGACCGTGGTACTAATAGGATCAAATAGAACACCTGTAATTTTCTTCAGGTAGCTTTATATACTGTAACCAGACAAGCCTGCCTGTCAGTAGGAAGATAACAGGAACGGATCTAGCTGAACACTGTGAGCAGGACGCACTGTACTAAATGTAAATAGTCTAGCTGCCTGACCGTGGTACTAATAGGATCAAATAGAACACCTGTAATTTTCTTCAGGTAGCTTTATATACTGTAACCAGACAAGCCTGCCTGTCAGTAGGAAGATAACAGGAACGGATCTAGCTGTACACTGTGAGCAGGACGCACTGTACTAAATGTAAATAGTCTAGCTGCCTGACCGTGGTACTAATAGGATCAAATAGAACACCTGTAATTTTCTTCAGGTAGCTTTATATACTGTAACCAGACAAGCCTGCCTGTCAGTAGGAAGATAACAGGAACGGATCTAGCTGAACACTGTGAGCAGGACGCACTGTACTAAATGTAAATAGTCTAGCTGCCTGACCGTGGTACTAATAGGATCAAATAGAACACCTGTAATTTTCTTCAGGTAGCTTTATATACTGTAACCAGACAAGCCTGCCTGTCAGTAGGAATTTAACAGGAACGGATCTAGCTGAACACTGTGAGCAGGACGCACTGCACTAAATGTAAATAGTCTAGAAGATAACAGGAACGGATCTAGCTGAACACTGTGAGCAGGACGCACTGCACTAAATGTAAATAGTCTAGAAGATAACAGGAACGGATCTAGCTGAACACTGTGAGCAGGACGCACTGCACTAAATGTAAATAGCAGGAACGGATCTAGCTGAACACTGTGAGCAGGACGCACTGCATTAAATGTAAATAGTCTAGATAGAAGATAACAGGAACGGATCTAGCTAAACTGAATACAGTGTATATATATATATGCAACACCTGGGATGCATATATATACACAATACACTGTAAGTGCAGCTAACTGACTGACTGTTCTGCCTAATCTATCTAACTCAAATCAAATGACACTGTCTCTCTCTCTCTCTATCTCTCAGCACACCGGAACACACACTACACAGGGCCGCCGTGCAGGCGGCCTTATATAGTGTGGGGTGTGTACTAAATCCCCTGAGCCATAATTGGCCAAAGCCACCCTGGCTTTGGCCAATTACAGCTCTCTCTACTGACGGCGCTGTGATTGGCCAAGCATGCGGGTCATAGTGCATGCTTGGCCAATCATCAGCCAGCAATGCACTGCGATGCCGCAGTGAATTATGGGCCGTGACGCGCCACACGAATTTAGCGCGAACGGCCCATAACGTTCGCAATTCGGCGAACGATCGAACAGCCGATGTTCGAGTCGAACATGGGTTCGACTCGAACACGAAGCTCATCCCTAATTACCAGCTTGAGCACAGCTTCTCCTGAACTTAACCTCTCCCCATATTGGGGCTATAGTATAAATCAGTTTGTTTATGTTATATGTTGTGCCCTGTTGCAGTCTGTTGCCGCATCAGAGGATCCGCCCCTGCGTGGGCAAGGTTTGGCCCCTGCGTGGGCTAATTTTGTATATCAATAAAAAACTAAAAAAAAATATTTTGCAAAAAAAGAAAACAGTCACCATCCTCACTCCATTGTTTCCAATTTAACTGTCAACCTGGGGCTTGACATTCGGCCTGAGTCTTTACTGGGAGTGGCAAGTAGGCAGGGCCTAAGTTAGGTACCTTGTATTGAGAGGAACTACTTACACACAGTTAGTTTATAGTGCACTGATGTCTTTTATGTAAACTGACTGTTATGTGCACTGGCTCCATGCCTCCGCACAGCTTACTAGAGTGTATGAAGTGAAGAAGGAGCATTCCCTGAGCTATCCCTCCTCATATGGAACCTGATCCTTTGCTAAATACTGTCTCTCACAAGCAGGTTCCTCTCCTTACCACTCACTCACCAGAAGCATACCAAAAATGATGTGGAATTCCTTATTTAAAAGGTTCCCTCAACCAAGCTGTCCACAGAAGACTCTCGAAAGTTCTGTGTTCAATCAGACCACTTCCCCTCTTGAGGCACTGAACAGAATCACTAGCGCATCAATTCCCACATGAGACTCCCCGTCCCATGCAATAATGGCACTGAGCCACCTATCGGCAGGAAGGTTAACTGCATCTGCCAACAGACATGTTGGTGAGTCAGCATGTTATTTTATTGGTTGGTGTTGTTCAACATGATTGATGAAGATCTGCATCATTGGCTGATGAATCATTGATGGATTTAATTTGTTGGACTATTTTTAATAGAAGATTTGTCAAAGTATGTGGTGCTCTTCTTGCAGACCCACACAACCACCTGGCCAGGATCGTGGGGAACAGGCCTTGTTCTCATTAAATATGGAGACAAGGTGCTTTTTTTCTAGAGTGCATCTGCCCTGGAAAGGTGCTCTCACCATATTGAGGGCATGTGATCTGGTATGGTTCAGGAAGGGGGGTGGGGAGCACACTCCCCATCCCTTCCCTGGTCAGCCAGGCTGCATGCTTGGATAAGGGTTTGGTGTGGAGTTTGGAGGGTTCCCATGTAATCTTCTTGTTTTCTTTTTGCTAAGCTTTTTACATGGGTTTCCCCCAGGGCAGGATTAAGATGATCATGGGCCTGGTGCTGAGGGTTTTGGTTGGGCTTTTTCTAAAAAATAAATAAAAATTAATATGCAAACAATTTTCTTGTTATAACAAATTAAATTAAATAGAGAGAGGGAGGATGAGAGAGAGAGAAAGGGGATGAGAGAGGGGTGAGGGGTAAGGGAGGGAGGATGAGAGAGAGAGGGGGGATTAGAGAGAGGAGGATGAGAGAGAGGATGCTCATGAGCATGCGTCGGAGTGACACCAATTCAGCCCGGCCAAGGCAAGTGACTGAAGGCACAGAACCTGGAAGGAAGACTGAGTGAAGATGAATGCGTCTGGGACCCGCCGAATTGATCACAGTGCAGCTCTAGAGGGCTCAGTCTGACAGGTAAGTGTACCGTAATGTGCTAAAATGCTGTGCATACTAGTACATTATGGCATAACCTACCTCAGGGGCTCTAAAAAGTAGTAATGTTAGTGAAGTTTACTACCGCTTTAACCACTTCAGCCCAGGAAGGATTTGCCCCCTTCCTGACCAGGCCATTTTTTGCGATACAGCACTGCGTTGTTTTAACTAACAATTGCATGTTTGTGCAATGTTGTAACCAAACAACATTTATGTTCTTTTTTCCCCACAAATAGAGCTTTCTTTTGGTGGTATTTGATTACCTCTGCGTTTTTTATTTTTTGCGCTATAAACAAAAAAAGAGTGACAATTTTGAAAAAAACACAATATTTTGTATTTTTTGCTATAATAAATATCCCAAAAATTAAAAAAAAAAAACTAATTTCTTTATCAGTTTATATGTATTCTTTCACATATTTTTGGTAAAAAAAAGCAATACGCATATATTGATTGGTTGGCGCAAAAGTTATAGCGTCCACAAAATAGAGAATAGATTTATGGCATTTTTATTATGATTATTTTTTTTTTTTACTAGTAATGGCAGTGATCTGCAATTTTTTTCGGGACTGCAACATTGCGACAGACACATCAGACACTTTTGACACTTTTTTGGGACCAGTGACAATTATACAGCGATCAGAGCTAAAAATAGCCACTGATTATATAAATATATATGTAATTATATAAATATAAATGTCACTGGCAGGGAAGGGGTTAACACTAGGGGGCAATCAAGGGGTTAACTGTGTTCCCTTATGTGTGTTTCTAACTGTGGGGGGATAGACTAGGGGACTGACTGGAGGAGGAGACAGATCATTGCTCCTACTTAGTAGGAACACACTATCTGTCTCCTCTCCCCTGACAGAACTGGGATTTGTGTGTTTACACACACAGATCCCGGTTCTCACTCTGTCACGAGTGATTGCGGGTGCCCGGCCGTCATCGCGCCCACCAGCATGCGCCTGCTACAGCGTCTTAAAGAGCTGACGTACAGCTATGACAGCTCGCCCAGGGGAATCAACCTGCCCCAGTATAACTGCAGCGGCTGGTCAGGAAGCGCTTAATATCACAGGATCCCTGGAGCCTCTCATGGGGCTTCCTACTGACCAGGGCCAAGTGCATAGTTGCCAACATTTCAAAAATATTTTCAGGGACACTTTTTTTTTACCAGTTGTGTATTTAGAGTAGCAGACATCCTCTATGTTCCGCTATACATCACAGTAGTAATCACAAAATTAAATGAGTACTAATAATGGGCAGAACAAATATGAGGACTGAGAAGATTTGTTTTAGTTGAACTAACAAAAGTGTGCCCATTCTAGAGCTGGTAACATTGATGATATTCAATATAAATTTAAAGAACTGTTTTTGTAGGTAAGAGGCATAGGGGAAGAGTATGGATGGTATAAAAGTGGGAAGTATGTGCAGGTGAGGGAGAGGAATGTGGAGGATATAACAGTGGGCACTATGTACAGGAGAGGAGTGTGGAGGGTATAGCAGTGGGCACTATGTACAGGAGAGAAGTGTGGAGGGTATGACAGTGGGCAGTATGCACAGCAGAGGAGTGTGGAGGGTTGGCAGTGGGCACTATGTACAGGAGAGGAGTGTGGAGGGTATGCCAGTGTGCAGTATGTACAGGAGAAGAGTGTGGAGGGTATTATGAGGGCATTATGTACAGGAGACGAGTGTGGAGAGAAAGACAGTTGGCAGTATTTACAGGAGAGGAGTGTGGAGGGTATGACAGTTGGCAATATGTACAGGAGAGGAGTGTGGAGAGAAAGACAGCTGACAGTATGTACAGGAGAGGAGTGTGGAGGGTATGCCAGTGGGCAGTATGAACAGGAGAGGAGTGTGGAGGCTATTATGGGGGCAGTATGTACAGGAAAGAAGTGTGGAGGGTATGCCAGTTGGCAGTATGTACAGGAGAGGAGTGTGGAGGGTATGACAGTGAGCAGTATGCACAGGAGAGGAATGTGGAGGGTATGACAGACAGCCCTATGTACAGTAGATGAGTTTATGAAAGTGGGCAGTATGTAGAGGAGAGGAAAGTGGAGGGTATGACAGTGAGCAGTATGCATAGGAGAGGAATGTGGAGGGTATGACAATGAGCAATATGTACAGGAGACGAATGTGGATGGTAAGACAGAGAGCAGTATGTACAGGAGAGGAGTGTGGGGGTATGACAGAGGGTAGTATGTGCAGGAGAGGAGTGTGGAGGGTATGACAGTGGGCAGTATGTACAGGAGAGGAGTGTGGAGGGTAGGACAGTGGGCAATATGTACAGGAGAGGAGTGTGGAGGGTATGATAGTGGGCAGTATGTACAGGAGAGGAGTGTGGGGGTATGACCGAGGGTAGTATGTACAGGAGAGGAGTGTGGAGGGTATGACAGCAAGCAGTATGTACAGGAGAGTACTAGAATGTACCTCATTACTTGTAGTGTACCTCATTATTTGCCCGTGCAACAGACAGTACGTGGGCCGCACTATAAAGGCGTTTAGCACCCGGGTGAATGAACATATCACTGCCATCAAATTAGGTCGTACAAACCACAATGTGCCCCGGCATTTTCTTGAGCATCACGACAAGAACCCAAGAGGCACGAAATTTCAAATTAATGACAAATTTATTCCACACTGGAGGGGGGGCCCATGCATCAGAGGGGTATCCCAACTCGAAACCTTCTGGATATTCCAGTTAAAGAGTTATTTCCCTCACGGGTTGAATGTTGAATGGGACCTAAATGCGTTCATCAACAAATCATGACCTATGGTGGATTTGGCCCCCCTCTTTACATCTGATATATACTCACCCTCACTGTTTTATCATAATATTCATTTCTTTCACTGAACCTAATCCGAAAGGGCATATTATGGCCTATATGCCCTTTATCCATATACACTTTAATAATTACACGCCCAGCCATTTTGGTCCCTTCCCCTTTCTTTTAGGGTTTCTTATGGTTATTGGATATTTTTTCCCATTAACATGTTTTTTCTAGGATTAGTTTTTTGACTTGAGGATGGGCTTGTTTACTATATTTTTTATATGTCTCTGGCTGCTGATATCTGTATGGTATTCACATTCTAGAGATATGTTCAGGTACATTTAAGTTCTTATTCTATAGCTTTGATGGGGAGCTCATATGCTTCCGGGGGGAGTCTAATATTTAATGCCCTGGTTTTGTAATAGAATTTCATTTTAATATATAACAGTTTAGACATTAGTTTCGTTTTGCCAGCACATCCGCGACGCCTTTCAGCATTTCCGTTGACACGTTCAGTTGCTGGATTACGAGCGCTCGGATCTATTGTGCAATGACGCTGCAGTGTGATATGGGGGCAGAGCAGCATCGCTCCACACCATGTAATCACCCTTGCCTCTTCCTGACATGGAATCGAGGCTTGGAGCACAAGAGCCTGGGCACAGTGACGACATCCTGGACGATGGTGTCATGTGACTAGCTATGGCGGTTCGTGATTGGTTGGCTAAACCACATGTGACAGGGCTGCAAGCCAATCACATGTAGGCGGCTTCCTATTGGCTGTGAGGTCCGCTCCACAGCTGTTTTTCACAGCTGATGATAGTCTTAACAGCTGATGCTTACTCCAAATGATTTATGTGTTTATATATGCAAGCGTGTTACCAGACAATAGACAATATGACCCAGT
The DNA here is from genome assembly GCF_042186555.1 of Aquarana catesbeiana. Classification (NCBI taxonomy): domain Eukaryota; kingdom Metazoa; phylum Chordata; class Amphibia; order Anura; family Ranidae; genus Aquarana; species Aquarana catesbeiana. Next base: position 504,902,789 of record NC_133328.1, read on the forward strand.
AGAAGGACCTCTAGTCCGAAACATGTTGGGTTGCGATTAGCTATTTGTTTCTGGTACCACGCTATTCTCACTGTGATCACTTTTAACTCTGATTGCTGTTATCTGGACTTTTATTTTGTTTGGTTTGCAATAAACCTGTTTTTATGGATTCAAGCACTATGTGGGGTCTTCTCCTTTTGCATGTCCCTACACTGGCTGAGTGAAAGTCACACCTTTTGGCCATACATTTGCCGGGGAGGTGTCTACATCTAGACTCAGAACATCCGACTTCCCCAGGTCGTCTATGATTGCCACAAAGAGGAGAGGATTGTGGGGGGGTATGACAGGGGGTACTATGTATAGGAGAGGAGTGTGGAGGGTATTAGACATGTGCACAGCCAAAAAATTTGTTCATTTTCGTTTCATTAGTTTATTATTTTTTTTTTCGTTTTTCAGGTCATTCGTTATGACCGCGATTCGTAAATTTGTTAATTCGTTAATGCGTTCATTCGTACATTCGTACATTCATACATTCGTAAATTCGAACATTCGTTCATTCGTACATTCATTCATTCGTACATTCATACATTTTTACATTTATACATTCGTAAATTCGTAAAATCGTACATTTGTAAATTAGAAAATTTGGAAATTTGTAAATTCGAAGTTTGAAAACCCAAAAACCTGAAAATTCAAAAATCTGAAATAGTAACTAACTATTAAATTATAGGTATTGTAATTTCCTTTCAAATTTGACCGTCAGTGAACGTAACAAATACGAATTTATCCGAAGTTACGAATTATCCAAAACGAATGCTGCATCTAAACAAATGGAACGGAACAAATTAATAATAAATAATAATAATAAAATGTTGTTATTATTATTATTTTTATTTATTATTATTAATTCATTGCGTTCCATTCCGTTTTTTCGGATCATTCATAACTTCGGATAAATTTGTATGTGTTACGTTCACTAACAGCCAAATTTGAAAGGAAATTACAATGCCTATAATTTAAAAGTTACTTAGTAATTACTAATAGTTAAATTATTATTAGTTAACTATTATTTCAGATTTACGAATTTTCGAATTTACAAATTTACGAATTCACTAATTTACGAATGTACATTCGTAAATTGAGAATGTACGAATGTACGAATGCCCGAATTTACGAATGTCCAATTTTATCGAATTTACGAATATTCGGAAAAATTTGTTAAACGGGTTTTTGTTAATTCGGATATTCCCGAATTAACGAATTTGTCGAAATTCGTTAAAAAACGAATTCGGAACGAAACGAATTGCACATGCCTAGAGGGTATGACAGTGAGCAGTGTGTACAGGAGAGGAGTGTGGAGGGTATGACGGCAGGCACTATGTACAGGTGAGGAGGATGAAGGAGCCTGGATGAAAGGAAATATGTTAAGGTTTGTGAAAGGATATTTAGGGACTGCGTAGTGGTTAATCAGGCCATACATGGATTGAAGTTAAGTCAATTAAGCAGAGACCAACCATAGTTGATCTTTCTATGGGCTAGCTGGTTGTACACAAGTCAATCTATTAATCGACTTGAGTACAACCAGCCTGTCAGGTTTTTCCCAAATCAATCAGTGCTGCCAGCTATAGTTAGCAACACTGGTCATTGTATTCTGTGGGTAGGGAAGGCTCCCTTCTGGCAGGACACAATAACATTGCGGGAGTGATTCCCCCATCCACAGGTCAGCAGGTGAGAAGGTGTGGGGGGACAGGCTAGGGAGAGAGGTCTGTCAGCAGGGGGGCGTAAAGTGGTCATGGAGGGATATCAATCAGCGGGTGGGGGGAGGAACAGGGAGTGATATCTTTTGGTGTAGGTTCTGTCATCTGCAGGTTGAGAAATGGTCACCTGTAATATAAGTTGAAGGGAGGTGGCTAACATGGGAAGTGGCTGGGGAGTGACCTGGTTGGTGATGAGTGTGAAATGAATACTGTGTTTCAAGTTTCTTTCACATTTGCGGTAATGCTTACTGCCCTCTGAAAATTGATCTGTGGTGGATTGCTTTTCAACGAGTGGTATAGCAGCAGCTGACAGGCTTTCATGAGGTGCTACTGCCGTCTCCTTGTTTGTTTTTTTTACATTGCTGAATGGTAGTTTTACATTGTTGGACTATGCTGCTACTGCGAGCAAGTTTGGCTTGCAGTTGCAGAGTGGCCCCATTGAAATCAATAGGCAAGTTTGACAGGTAGTGCTGTCTGTCAAACTCTGCAGGCTCCAAGATGTCCATTGAGCTCAGTGCCTCTGACAAGAAGTGAGAAGAGATACTGTGAGCTCATCCTCTCAGTCTGCTGCAAACAGAGTGAGCCAGCTTGTATTTAAAGAGTTTTTCTTTTTTGGGGGATTTTTTGGGGGTTTTTTTTGGAAAATGGGCATATCTTAAGGTAAGGGGCCTGGAGCTGCAGCTCCAGTAGCCCTTATGTTCAGTGGCGGTGCATCCATTAATGGCGCACGGGCGCCGTCCCTTCTCCCCAGCCACCCCCTCTGTATAGTATGGATAGATTCATTCATGGCTGGCTGCTGTACCCTCACCCCCAAATTACAGCAGCAGGGGGGTGTTTTTGAAGCACCTGATTAGAGCCATAGGCCCTAATAGGCTTCAAAAAAGGTGAACTGCTATAGTCCACCCAGGTGTGTTAGCAAAGCAAATGAATATTCGCTTTACTAACACTGATTCGCCTCTCAGCCAGTCAGGAGGCGCGAGTCTAATACCCGTCTCCTGATTGACTGAAGGCAGAGGCGCTCCGATTTGACGCCTAGCAGAAGGAAGAAGAAACGCACACATGGGAGGACAGAGAACGATGGAGGATGCAGGAGCATTCGCCTGACCCGCCACCAAGATGGGGTAAGTTTGGGCCGCTCAGATGGCGAGCGGGGGGGGCTGGGTGGGTGTCACAGAGGCTGCATATGATGTTAACAGAAGCTGCATATGATGGACACAGGCTGCATATTATGGGCACAGGCTACATATTATAGGCACAGGCTGTATATGATGTTCACAGAAGCTGCATATGATGGGCACAGGCTGTATATGATGGGCACAGGCTGCATAAGATGGGCACATAAGCTGCATATGATAGGCACAGAAGCTGCATATGATGGGCACAGGATGCATTATATGGGCACAGGCTGTATGTGATGTTCAAAGAAGCTGCATATGATGGGCACAGGCTGCATATTATGGGCACGGGCCACATCTGATGGGCACAGGCTGTATATGATGGGCACAGAAGCTGCATATGATGGACACAGAAGCTGCATAAGATGGGCACAGAAGCTACATATGATGCGCTCAGGCTGCATAAGATGGACACAGAGGCTGCATAAGATGGGCACAGAGGCTGCATACAATGAGCACAGAAGGTGCATATGATGCGCACAGGCTGCATATGATGGGCACAGAGGCTGCATATGATTTAAAAGAAGAAAATTTAACAGTGAGGTTATCCCTAGTGGTTAGAAAGTGAATGACAAATAGTCCAGACATAACTGTGAGAAAAAAAATAGAGGAGGGGGAAAGAAAAACAGATTGGGAGGAAAGAGGTGAAGAGGGTTAGAGGAATAAAGGGGGAAGAAGATGAAGGGGTAGAGAGGTAGGGAATGGTGGAGATGAATGGGGGGTGGAGGTTGTGGGGTAGCGGGTGTGCAATAAATTTGAGAGTTCAAGTTGATAAAAAGAAATGCTCAAATGATGAGGGCAGAAAGTATGTGACCCAGGGGATCCACACCTTATGAGATTTGGGCAGATTGTCTTGTTGACTGACAATCAGCTTTTTGTGCAACATTCAGAGATGCATTTGTGATGAAAATGCTTCTATGGGGGAGGGGGTGACAGAGTTTTCCAAGCTTTGGGCAAAATCTGTTTAGCTGTTGTGAAAATGTGAGTGAGAAGGCGTATTTCGGTTTTAGTGCAGAAGTGTGGTGGTTTGTTTAGTTGCCTTGGGCAGAGCAATCCACAAAACAGTAAGAAGAAGAGGCAGAGAACACCTTGGCTATTCAGGTTGATACAAGATACCAGCCCTTCAAAAGTTTATCATTTGTTTTTGAGGCAAAGGCTTAGATGTAGTTAGCCAGATGTCTTTCCAGTAGGTTGATAACAAGGGTTGGTCTTTATTCCAGGGGTGCTCAACCTTTTGAAAAGCAAGGGCCACTTACAGTATCTCACAAAAGTGAGTACATCCCTCACATTTTTGTAAATATTTTATTATATCATTTCATGTGACAACACTGAAGAAATGACACTTTGCTACAATGTAAAGTAGTGAGTGTACAGCTTGTATAACAGTGTAAATTTGCTGTCTCCTCAAAATAACTCAACACACAGCCATTAATGTCTAAACTGCTGGCAACAAAAGTGAGTACACCCCTAAGTGAAAATGTCCAAATTGGGCCCAATTAGCCATTTTCACTCTCGGTGTCATGTGACTCATTAGTGTTTCAAGGTCTCAGGTGTGAATGGGAAGCAGGTGTATTAAATTTGGTAAAACAAATGTAGAGATACTAAAGCACTGATATGCTAATAAATAGTGAACTAGTGTAAAAAATCACATACACGGTGCAAAATGCATACAATACTGAAAAGGATGATAAAATATTGTGGTGACAAATATGTGAATATAAAAGACTAAAATATAGTCTCAACAATCCTTAATTAAGGAAATAAGTGAACAAAAGGAAAAAATAGACAAAAAACAAAATAATTAAAAGCTACTCTCATGTGAAAAAATGTGCTCTGATTACCACTAAAAACAATAATAAATATATAAATGAGTGCGCTAATAATTAACTTCCTATTAAAACGATGATAAATCCGTGAAGCTGTAAATTATTAGTAATCCTAATTAATACAAAAAAATAAAAAACATATATATGTGCAAAATATGAAGACAATAGATTGGATATCGTCATACATCCAAAATTCAAACAAAATACAGGTATAGAGAAATATACCAGCGACTACAACTCAGTCCTTAAACAAAATAGAAATGTTCACTTTATATTCAGCTAGGTTGGAACCAATTTTCTTCAATTCATCAGCATGGGGCTGCACACATCCAGCCTGCAGCTCTGAGGCTGACTAGGTGGTTGAATAATAGTCCTCCCAGTTCGTAATTTATATTGCAGACATGAATAAAAAAAAGGGAATATATCATTGCACAATGTAAGATAACTTCATGGGATAATCTGCATTGATAATAAAATTCACTCACATTGTGTAGGAAAAAACACAGACAGCGCTTGAAAAGCAATCAGAAAGCAGTGGCGTGTTATCTTCCTCTCACCGCTAACACTGTGTGTCAGGTGATGTCACTGGCTCCTCCCGATGCGTTGCGTCACATGTCACGTGACTTTAACAAGGGTCAAATTTGGTGTTATCGCTCTCACGCTTTTATACTGGTCACTGGAAGTTCAACATGGCACCTCATGGAAAATAACTCTTTGAGCATCTGAAAAAAAAAATTGTTGCTCTACATAAAGATGGCCTAGGCTATAAGAAGATTGCCAAGACCCTGAAACTGAGCTGCAGCACGGTGGCCAAGACCATACAACGGTTTAGCAGGACAGATTCCACTCAAAGCAGGCCTCGCCATAGTCAACCAAAGAAGTTGAGTGCACATTTTTAACATCATATCCAGAGGTCGTCTTTGGGAAATAGATCTCTGAGTGCTGCCAGCATTGCTGCAGAGGTTGAAGGGGTGGGGGGGTCAGCCTGTCAGTGCTTAGACCATACGCCGCACAGTGCATCAAATTGGTTTGCATGGCTGTTGTCCCAGAAGGAAGCCTCTTCTAAAGATGCACAGGAAAGCACCAGAAAGCACAAGATAGCCCGCAAACAGTTTGTTGAAGACAAGCAGACTAAGGACATGGTTTACTGGAACCATGTCCTGTGGTATGATGAGACCAAGATAAAAGTATTTGGTTCAGATGGTGTCAAGCATGTGTGGCGGCAGCCAGGTGAGGAGTACAAAGACAAGTGTGTCTTGCCTACAATAAAGCATGGTGGTAGGAGTGTCATGGTCTGGGGCTGCGAGCACTGGGGAGCTACAGTTCATTGAGGGAACCATGAATGCCAACATGTACTGTGACATACTGAAGCAGAGCATGATCCCCTCCCTTCAGAGACTGGGCCGCAGGGCAGTATTCCAACATGATAACGACCCCAAACACACCTCCAAGACGACCACTGCCTTGCTAAAGAAGCTGAGGGGAAAGGTGATGGACTGGCCAGGCATGTCTCAAGACCTAAACCCTATTGAGCATCTGTGGGGCATCCTCAAATGGAAGGTGGAGGAGCACAAGGTCTCTAACATCCACCAGCTCCGTGATGTCATCATGGAGGAGTGGAAGAGAACTCCAGTGGCAACCTGTGAAGCTCTGGTGAACTCCATGCCAAAGAGGGTTAAGACAGTGCTGGAAATAATGGTGGCCACACAAAATATTGAGACTTTGGGCCCAATTTGGACATTTTCACTTAGGGGTGTACTCACTTTTGTTGCCAGCGGTTTAGACATTAATGGCTGTGTGTTGAGTTATTTTGAGGGCACAGCAAATTTACACTGTTATACAAGATGTGCACTCACTACTTTACATTGTAGCAAAGTATCATTTCTTCAGTGTTTTCACATGAAAACATATAATAAAATATTTACAAAAATTTGAAGGGTGTACTCACTTTTGTGAGATACTGTAAGTGATTTGGTAACTGGTTGCAGGCCAGAATTGACAGTGAATGAATGGGAAGCACTCTGTGCTGAACGGCTTCCTGTTCATTCACTGTGCTCATTCACAAAAGGAAGGGTCTGTAAATGACATCCATGTCTCGCTCATCCATTTCTTTATGGACCTTGTTTGTGCATTGGTGCGCAGTCATGTTGGAACGGGAAGGGGCCATGCCCAAACTGTTCCCACAAGTTGGGGGTGTGAAATTGTACAACATATCTTGGTATGCTGACTCCTTTGGAGTTCCCTTCACTGGAATCAAGGGGCCAAGCCCATGCCTGAAAAACAACCCCACACCGTAATCCCCCCCTCCACTAAATAATTTTAACCAGTGCACAAAGCTAGGTCCAGAAAGACATGGATGAGCAAGTTTGGGGTGGAGAAACTTGAGTGGGCTGCACAGAGTCCTGGCCTCAACCCGATAGAACACCTTTGGGATGAATTAGAGCAGAGACTGTGAGCCAGGCCTTCTCATTCAACATCAGTGCCAGACCTCACAAATGCACTTCTGGAAGAATAGTCAAACATTTCCATAGACACACTCCTAAACCTTGTGGACAGCCTTCCCAGAAGAGTTGAAGCTTTTATAGCTGCAAAGGGGGGGCCAACTCAATATCGAACCCTGGGGACAAAAACCGGGATGCTATTAAAGTTCATGTGAGTGTAAAGGCAGGCATCCCAATACTTTTGGTAATAGTGTATATACCTTCCTCCTCAACAGCATTAACTCATTCCTTGCCAATAGGGTCATTCAAAATCAGCAGGGTGGCACCAACATGCTAGAAACGTGCTTGTTCTTACTACGCTTATCCACCTGTGCATTTAGCCCCTGCTGTACCAAATTTATCCACCCCGTTTTGGCTCCTATATCCCTGTCATTATTAATCCTTACCAATTAACAAATATGTTTAAAGGCACCAAGCATTTTTTAAAAAGGAATATAAAGGAGGGTACATCAGTCAAATGACACTTCACAAATGCAATCAGTATGATAAATGTAACATTTTAAAAATACATTTTTTAAAACTTTTCAATAAATAATCCTATATAAAAATATATTATATAAAACATTTTTTTATAAAAAAGAAATGTAAAAAAATAAAGAAAACAGTATCTACTAGGGACTATCAGTATTGGTATATTATCAGGTCTTATCTGTCACACCTTAATAATCACTAACAAAGCAGGTTATATTGAGTTTAATATTCAAACCCTCAGGTGCCAACGTCTGTAAAGTATACATTCATTTGGTTTCTTTCTTAGAGAGATCCCTCACCCTATTGGAGCTCCTCCAAGAGGGATAGACTGTATCTATGCCGTAGAATTGCAAGGATCTTAGAATGACAACATTTAAAATGGTCTGATACACTGTGATGTTTATACCCTTTCACAATGTTTTACATTTGTTCTGCTATCCTCTTTTTTAAGGGGCGTTTAGAGGATAGCGGAACACACAAAACATTGTGAAAGGGTATAAACATTACAGTATATTGGACCATTTTAAACGCTGGAAGCCCTGACGGGTGCCAGTCAAAACTGGGAATGTCACAGAACCCTGATTATTTCTATAAAGGCATGTGATAAAGGACATGGACCCAGGTAACGAAATTATCTTGGAAACCCTTTTGCATAGAATGTAGAACAAATAGCCTAATGGAAGTGAGTTGAAAGCCTTTTTCATATCTAAACAGAAAAGTGTGAAGGCTAGTGAACTAGATTTTGTGATTTGACTGAGATACATGAGCCTACAGATATTATCTCTAGCCTGTCTTAGGGCTAGTGATAGGGAAGGCCTTGGTTGAGCCTTGTGGCCAGTATTTTTGTTAATAGTTTGACGTCTTCCTTTAGGAGGGAAATAGTTCTGAAGTTGGACCAATTAATGTGGTCTGAATTTTGCTTCTGTTCAGAAGATATCTCCTAACATTATTAACCACTTCCCGCCCAAGGTACGTCATATGACATCATGGACTTTGAGTGGGGATATCTGAATGATGCCTGCAGCTACAGGCATCATCCAGACATTCATCTTTTTCAGCTTCTGTGCACAGTACGAACAATCATAGCGGCAGTTCAGCTGCTTGATCATTCTTACAGGCGGCGGGAGAGGATGCCCGCCACCCTTCGGTGCGATGGCGAGCCAGAGAACGAATCAGTCACCACTGGAAGTTGAGCATAGAGATTTCTGGTGACCAGATGGTCCCCAGTCATCTCTATGACCCTCAGAAGTAAACAATGCCGGGGACGTGGCTGGAAAGGCCAAGACAGTTTATTTTTATTTTTTTATTTCAGCCTTTCCAGCCTGAAGGAGAGATGTGGGGTCTTATAGACCTCATATCTCCCCATAAAGAGGACCTGTCACGCACTATTCCTATTACATGGAATGTTATAATAGGAATAAAAGTGATAATTTTTTTTTAAGAGAACGTGTAAAAAAAAAAAAATAAAAGTAACATAATAAAAAATAGAATTAAAAAAATGTAAAGCGCCCCCTGTTCCTGCGTGCTTGCGCACAGAAGTGAACGCATACGTAGGTCGAGCCCAAATATGTAAACGGAGTTCAAATCACACATGTGAGGTATTGCACATGCGTTAGAGCAAGAGCAACAATTTGAGCCCAAGACCTCCTCAGTAACTCTAAACAGGTAACCTGTAAAAATGTTTAAAGTGGCGCCTATGGAGATTTTTAAGTACCAAAGTTTGGCGCCATTCTATAAATGTGCGTAATTTTAAAGCATGACATATTAGGTATCTAATTACTTGGCGTAACATCATCTTTCATATTATGCAAAAGAAATGGGCTATCTTTACTGTTTTAGTTTTATTTAATTCATTAAACTGTTGTATTTTTCAAAAAAGAAAAAACGCGTTTGAAAAATCACTGAACAAATACTGCAAAAAGTTGCAACGACTGCCATTTTATTTCCTGGGGTCTCCGCTAAAAAAAATATATGTTTGGGGGTTCTGAGTAATTTTCTAGAAAAAAATGCTGATTTTTACATGTAGGAGCGAAGTGCCAGAATTGGCCCGGATGGGAAGTGGCTCCCACCATGTAATGGTGGGAGTAGGGATGAGCCAAACTGTCCTAGGTTTAGTTGGAGTAGGGTTTAGCGAGCTTCAAAACAGTTTAGATGTTGAACCTGAACCCCACTGAAACCAATGGTGGCTGAGTCTGCCCTGGGGAACATGTACCAGTATGAAACCAAATCCATTTGGCTGGAAGCATTGATTTTTTTAATGCACTAACATTTACAAAGGAAAAATGGTTTGTTTAAAATTGACAGCAGATGGCATTTCTCTTCTAGCTTCTTTAAAAAAAAAAAAAAAAAAAAGCCCACAAATCCCAAATGTCCACTTTTGGAAAGGGCTATGAGCCAATAAAAAAAGAAGAAGCTGGCAATAAAATGTCATTTGCCAGCAATTTAAACTGTATAATTTTTTTTTCTTTGTAAATGTCACTTTTGCTGTAGCACATCCTACAACAAGAATGAAAACAAAAAATGTGTGAAGTCCCCCTAAAAATCCATTCCGGACCCTTAATTCAGCCTGGCTGTCAAGGAAAAGGAATACCAGGACACTTTCTCTCAACATGGGGGTGCCCAGTGTTGATGAGGACAACGGTATCTTCCCCACAAACATGGCTGGTGGTTGTGGGAGTCTGTGGGCAGGGGGCTTATTGGAATCTGGAAGCCCTCTTTATAAATAAGAGGATCCCCAGATACTGCCCCCCTACATGAATGAGTAAGGGGTACATAGTACCCATACTCATTCACAAATAAAAAAATGTAACATATAAAGACACACAATCATTTATGCTTTATTAAAAAATACCTAAAAAATGTCCGCTGCCTGCTGACTTGCTGAAATTAATATCTGACGAACACAGTGCACATAACTTGTCCTGATTGTACTGCTCACCAAAAGACATCTCCCCTAGAGTACACCAGGCATTGCAGCAAAAACTTTTCAACAAGTGAATCCTCCTGTGTTTTGAAGAAAACCCTTCATTGCGGAGGGGGGTGGAGGATAGTTATTCAGAGAGCAATACAATTACTACTTCCTTTCAAAGTCTTACTGCATTAACTCATAGTCGCCCATTAAACATTTACTACCTATTTGTATTACATAACAACAGTTACCACTTATCAATCACCTCTACGTGGCATAGAAAAGTTGATTTACTATAGGCTAAAAGGCTGTTGACTTTGCAAGGGAATTTTCCCTTAGCGTAGTGAATGCCCACTTCCATCATCCAACCATGTTCAAATAAAGATAGTGTTTTTTTTTGTTTTGTTTTTTCCCTTGCACGGTATTGGGTATTCTTTGCAAAGTAAATTTTGACCAAATTCACTAAGCTAAGGAAAAATTCCCTTGCAAAGGGAACAGCCTATTTGCCTTTAGTAAATAACCCCAATGTATACTACCAGTCCCTCATAATCATAACAGAAGATAGATCAGTTAATACACAAGCTCCCTTCTCAATTACAAATAAAAGTTGATATAGTTGATATTAAAATCCATTTTTAATATTTTAGGATGCAGTGTTCTCAATCCAAGCATTTCCCCCCTTCTCTTTGATTGAGAAATTTAATTAAATCTCCACCTCTCAACTTATTCACATGGGTGTAAGGATTTGTACACCTGCGTGAGAGGCCATCTTCACCTGTTTGTGATGAATAGGTGTTCTGTGCATCCGTGTGCAGGCAGTTCCATTTATGCCTATTGGGACACCGTAGCTGCATGGACACAACCACTGGTCCCAATTTGACAGCAGTGCATACCTGCAGCCACATGGCTGTCCAATTAGGACTAGGGGCTGTGTCCATACAACTACTGCATCGAAGTAGACATGAATGGGACTGCCTGCATGTGGATATATGAAACATCTGGGCATCCCACGAGGGTGAGGATAACTTTTCACACTAGTGTACAAAACGATGCTCTTGTGTGAATGAGGTCACAACATCTACTTGCTGAACAGCTATCAATGTAAATTTACTTGTATCTTGAACATAACACTGTCAAATATGGTTCATGTTTTTATGTTCTTTTACAGTTTTTATTGTTCAAGACCTGTTTCTTCATTTGTCTGGCTAAAATGCATTTTGTGCATCTTACCTATTGAAACCCACAATTGCATTCAGAAGGGTAGACCACATTTCTCGCATCACACGTTAAATACTCCCTATAATTAAATACTTTACCAGTAACAATTGATTCAAAAGTAATCATATTTCCCTTGTAGGCTCATCAGTAAAATGTTTAATGCACCTGCTTTTTTAAACACAAACATGGGTTTAAATGGCAAAATGGAGCTTCCTCTTTTATTCTATCCACTGATTTATCTTTTAGAAAATTCTCTCTATTAGTTTCCAAAACATTTATATAGGCATCACCTTCTATTACTTTATTTTTGGATTTCTTTCCATCTTTGCCTTAAATCTTTGAATAGTGGTATAAAGGTCTCCCCGTTGGTAGAATTATGATAGTACCGTAAAATCTGTTCTTTGGGAACATCTTTTATTCAAGGTTTATAATGGCAGCAGTTCACAGGTACAAAGCCATTACAGTTTGTTTCCTTTTTGATACACATGCGTTTTAATCTCCCATTTACTATTTAAAGGCTCAGTTCACTTTTACAGAAAAAAACATTGAATGCACATATTTTTGTAGAAGTAATATTTTGTCCTGCAGGAGTCCTCCATCTTTCTGTTTAAAAGCCAGTGGACACTTCAATGGACTACAAGGGCACTCACCAGTGTCCTCTCAACCCATTGAAATTACATTGAAACTGCAGCAGAAACTACTGTCTGCTGCAGTGGAGATGGTACTTGTAGTTTATTCATGCATAGATGGTTTTAAGTCTATTGTATTGAATGGATTTTTTAGCACATGCACAGAAAAAGTGAGGGAGTGGCTAAAAGAGTTTGCAGTGTAGGTAAGTAAAAAACTTTGGGGCGAGGGGGTATAAATGAAAGGATAACTATATAAAAGCACAATGTAAACACTAATTTTAATGCTCAAGCCACTCCGAACACAAAGTATGCAGCATTTAATGTGAACTTTTGTCATTTTGGGGAATTGTATTTTGTTATTAAATTGATATATATGACCAGTTTCAAGAAGCCTCACCTCCAGTCATGCTGTTTACCCTCTCATTGATGCTACTGCTGGTCCTGCATTGTATATGATGACTTTGAAAGCCTGCTTACATTCCAAACAGGAGTGGATAAACAAAAATACAAATTCTTTTGACAGATAAAACTGCTTTCAGATTCTCTATGTATTTCATCTATTTGCTTAGTTGTTTTCATAAAATTCAGGATTGAGAACTTAGGAATTAAGCCTGGAGTTAACAATTAAGAACTCTTAACTGAAGAAGATCCAAAGTGATCTATGTAATTGCCATCTTTAATATTCCTCAACATAACCTTTAATTAAACCTGTTCCTTGGTTAAAAAAAAGAAAAGTTTAGCATCTTAGTTGTAGTTTTTTTGCTTCACACGTCATGAACCATATTTTAAGGCAGCAGGTCTACATCAGTCCTATCCATTTGTTACAGTTATCCATAACAGTATATCATATTCTGCATAGAGATGACAAAAATCAATAGAGACCAATGCAAATGGTCCCCTTGGTATTTACACTGACGTAAAAGGTGTCTTCCCTTAAAACCAATTTATCTCTAATTTAAACCATGAAACATGATATTGATATCCCTAATCCAATAAGACATTGAAAACTCATATTGTCTTGGGATAATATTAAGGTGATTTGTTGTTGCTCTGTAATAATTGAAGACAAATGCCTCAATTTCAAGGTATATCATTTGCTAAGGATAAAAAGCACTAACCTAATAAAGACTTACAAAAGGAACTAGAGGATAAGGTAAGCCCTGTCAAAACAGGTTATTTATTAAGATGCTGTTTGTTATCTCACTTCAGCCTTTTTATTGTGAAGAAAAATAATAAAACATATTTTTTTCTTTCTATTGTTTTAAATTTGTAGGTACGGTAGTTTGTGATATTAATGGGATAAAATAAATATGCACTTGCGCTTATGGCATACAAAGGAATCTATCTCCCTACAATTCCCAGCAGTTGCTAGTGAGTGTATATAAACCACTATAAAGTGAAAAAAACAATAGCAGCACTAATGGTCAAAGTGCTCAATATGAATCAAAGTGCTGAAACTACAAGCATCAACATTCCTTCATATAATTGTGCAAAAATAATAAATTAATAATATATAGGAAGGTCTGATGATTTACACTTTATTTCTTCAATTTAATATGTTTGCAAAATTATATGAAGAAGTGTTGATGCTTGTAGTTTTAGCACATTGTCACTTTCATTGATATTAAGCATTTTAAGTATTAGCGCAGCTAATTTTTTTTTTTTACCTAGTTTGTGATATTACCCTAAAAGTATGTTTTATGGATAAAAATGAAAAGATTAACACTTTAATAATCTGAATATCAACAACAGCTTGTAGCTGTTAATACCTGGAATTTAGGAATTTGTATTGTTTTGGTGCTTCTGTTATTTTCTTCTGGCAGCCTCCGTTTTTCACCATAATCCTAAAACATTGTTGGGATTGATTTGCTAAAGAAATAATGACTGTTCACTGGGCAGACTAAATGTCTACTTTCAAAGCGAGAGTTCACTGAATTTAAGAAATAAGAAACATACCAGATTTTTTTCACCTGTGCACAAATGCCATTGGGCACTAAACTGACAACCTGCCAGAAGTTGGAAAATGTGTACGCATGTGCAAAAATCCCAGCACGAGTGTGCATTAAACATGTGCAATTTGTTTACTTCCGAATTCGTTTTTTAACGAATTTGGACAAATTCGTTAATTCTGAAATCTCCGAATTTTTCAATTTCCGAAATTTCCGAATTTCGAATTTCCAAATTTCAAATTCGTAAATTCGAGTTCATAAATTTGGAAATTTGGAAATCCAAAAATAAGAATGAAAATCTTAAAATTCAAAAGAATGAAAATCCGAACATTCGAAAATCCTAAAATCTTAAATAATAGCTAACTAATAATAATAACTATTAAATTATAGGTATTGGAATTTCCTTTCAAATTTGGCTGTTAGTGAACTTAACGAGTACGAATTTATCCGAAGTTACGGAACATAACATAACATAACACAACAAGTTATGGAACATAAGAAATCGAAAAATAATAAATAACAATAATAATAATAAAACCTTTTTATTATTATTATTATTTAATATTAATTTGTTACATTAAATTTGTTTAGATGTGGCATTCGTTATTTCGGATAATTCGTAACTTCAGATAAATTTGTATTTGTTACGTTCACAAACAGCCAAGGAAATTGCAATACCTATAATTTAATAGTTAGTTATTATTAGTTAGTTATTATTTCAATTTTTACTAATTTTCTCTCTTTTTTTCAGATTTTTGGATTTTCGAATTTTTGAATTTTCGAATTTCGAAAATTTGAAAATTTGAAAATTCAGAATTCAGAAATTTTAAAATCTGAATTTTCTAATTTTCCAAATTCCAAATTTTCTAATTTCGGAGAAAAGCAAAAAAACAAATGAAACGAAAATGAACACATTTTTTGTCAGTGCACATGTCTAGTGTGCATGTGCGCTGCTGGTCTCTACCCAGTCCTAGAGACCAGTGGTTCATATGTGCATGCACTGGAGTTTTGAAGATGACAGTATAGAAGTGGAGCACAAGGAGACTGCATATCAAGCGTTTAATTCTCCTTTAAGATTTATCTAAAGCCAGAACTTTTTTTCAGCTTTAGAATAAGTAGAGAATGGCAATTCCTTAGACAGTTGTGTCCCCTCAAATGTCCCCATTGGAAATTTCCCCTCTATTCCTGTTCAAGTGACAACTCAAAATGTAGTATTTTCCCTCCATTTCAGTTCCTGTAAAAGTGGTCATCAGGTCAGATATAGAAAGTAACAAGGAGAAAAAAGAAAAAAAAAATGATGGGGAGACTGGGCCCAAGAAAGTTAGACTCATCTCACTGAACTCCTTACACAGTGACATAAGATTGACACTAACTGCAACCTACTACTAGGCACAGGATGAGGATACCATCATGACAAGGAGAGAAAAGACAGAGAAGGGTCATGTAAACGGATAGATGTCTTTGTACTATAAGATGTGGCCAGAGGGCAAGATGGTGCCTGTTGATCTATTCCTCAACTAACGCGCACTCCTTGTTTAACCTTTTGGACATCTAAGACACACTCTTAGAACCAGGAAAGAGGACATAGATATAGATGCAGATCAGGTAAGAAATTCCCCCACCGCCACTCTCCACGCCTCCTCTTCTCTGAGTGCCTCCATAGGAAGCCAGCTATGGGTACACTTGTGAGCTGGGCTGTGTGCTCCTATAGACACACACAGCATGGCTTGGCCATGCCCCCCACCTCACGGGATTTGATTGACATCTGCAGAAGCCAATGGCTCCCACTGTTCCCAAGTCTCGTGTAAGAAGAGAGAGAGGGTAAAAGAGCTGCTGCAGATAGGCATAGTGCTGAATTGAGATCTGGCTGTCAGAAACCATGAAATCAGACCGAGACAGAAGTACAGTTAAAGAGGAGGTCCGCTGAAAAAAAAATATTAAAAGCCAGCAGCTACAAATACTGCAGCTGATGACTTTTAATATATGGACACTTACCTGTCCAGGGAGCCTGCGATGTCGGCAGCCAAAGCCGATCCTTCCTTTGGCTCTCAGCTGCTTCTGCAGCCATCCTCAGTAAGGGAATAAGGAAGTGAAGCCGTACGGCTTCACTTCCTGGTTCCCTACTGTGAATGCGCAAGTCGTGCTGCACGTCCTCTCGGGTCCCCGCTGTGTTCTGAGACCTGTGTGTCTCCCAGAATACAGCGGGGGAGGACGGGGTAAGCGCCGGAAGTGGCATAGATCGCCGCAAGCTCCGCAGTGATCTATGCCAGGAAGTGGGAGCAAGTACCTGTATTAGACAGGTATCTGCTCCCTCCTCCCCCCTGAAAGGTGCCAAATGTGATACCGGAGGGGGGGGGGGTCCAAAAAGTGGAAGTTCCATTTTTGGGTGGAACTCCACTTTAAATCACACTTGTTTAATAATAAAAGTAAAAAGAACAAACGTAATCAAAACATAGCCAAAGTTCAGTTACCGGAACAGATAGTCAGCCAAGCAGAAGTCAGGGATAAAAGTAGTGGAACAGCAAGCAGGATCTGGAGCCAGAAAGGATGTCAGCAAAGCAACGTCTTTAAACAGAAACACAGGAGATATTTACTTGTGATGTGACCAAGGCGAATGCAGAAACCCTCTGGACTGGACGGCTTAAGTAGGCAGGACTGACGAGCAGGATCATCAACAGCTGAGTAACTGTGGAGAGAGATGGGAGCTGGCAATTAGGCGTCAGCTGAGCGCCCAGCTCAGAGAAGGAAGGGCTGAGCCCAGCCCTGACACTGGCTCAGGTAAGTGTTGGGGGGGGCGTCACTAGGGGGAGCAGCTACTAAAAGGCTTTTTTAGCTTAATGCAAAGAATGCCTTTTATAACCACTTTAAATTGTTCAAATCGTTCTAATGGCTAATCTCTTTCCACCATTACTAATATGCTACCTGTTCATAGACACTGCCAGCATAACATGTTCAAATCTTAAATATTACCACAAAAGTGGATCTCTATCCCCCTTAATAGTGACAGAAGCGTAGCGCTGCGTCTGGAGCCCCTGTAGGACCCACAATGTTTATTCTGTTCTCATCCTTGTTGCATGTTTTTCTTCACCTTCTTTGAGTTCCAGAGTCATGTAAGACATACAGTACATCATCAACAAATACAATATATTTCAAGTACAAAGAAATTGACTACCTTCTGAACCTCTGTGTGATACAAAATTCTACAGGCCTAAAGGTACTGACAACTTTTCAATAAGTAAGCCGTCCAAAATATACACCTTTTTCTCATTACTCCACTCTTACAGGAATGGTACTACAAATAGTATCTATTAATACCGAAGGATTCCCTATAAAAGAATTATACATTGGGAAGAAGCAATAAAATTTCACTGCAGTACTCTATCTGCACAAGAAACTAATTTACATGCCTTGAAACAACCAAAATGTACTCACATTTTCCACGCATTTCCTTTGCCAAAGCCTAGTAAAAGAAAAACATTTTTTATTAGTGGTCAAAAACTAATTTTCCATACAACTCCACAATCTGTTCACCAATCTCAATGGCAGATTTAACATTTAACATTTAACATTTAATGTTGTGACATTAACAAAATCTGTAATTCAATTGCAAACCTTGACACCCCAAACTGACAACTTCTTTTTTTATATTCTCTTTTAAAAAGTGTAAGGAAAGTACAATCCAGATATCTATTACTATGTAAAGATTTCAATGCTGATACAGGCAAAATGATAGATCCCTCCTCCCCATCCTGCACAGCAAATAGTATTTAAGTAAATTTTACATAAAAAAATATCTAAAATATGATGTATAGAGGTACAATTTTTAGATAAAGACTTTCCTTCTACTCCCATCCCTTTATACTATATTTAAACAAACACTTGCTATAAAAAATCCAAAACTCAAAAATAAATACTATCACTTGGTTAGGATTAAAAACACAAATGTGCCAAAACTCCTACCTATGGTGTAACAACACTTTCGGAATGTCTAATCTTAAAACCCATAAACAAGTAACCACACATCTTAATGACAATGATAATGATAACTTATTATTATTAACGATAAATCATCTTAAATTATCTTTCACAAGTGTGCATTTCTTTGGTGAAAATAACCCAAATCAGTGTATATTATTTAGTCTGTAGGAAAGTTATGGCGTCCACAAACTATGGTATATACAGTATGTGTGTGTGTGTGTGTGTGTGTATATATTATATACAAAATTAGTGAGATAATCCAACATGAGCCAAAAAGATAATATAGTCCAAAAAAAGAATATATATATATATATATTCATTTTTTTGGACTATATTATCTTTTTGGATCATGTTGGATGATTTCATAATTTTTGTGTATAAATTAATGATTTAGCGCTGCACTTACAACATTTTATATGTTATATGGGAGTTGTATGCTTGCTCTTATGTGCTATCAGCTGTATTTTCTTTTTTATCTTGCGCTCACTTTATAAACATTTTTTGTGGTATATATTTTTTTTTTTTTACAATTAAAAAAAATAATATTTTTTATTATTTTTTTCATTTTTTTTACATACTGTGATCAGAGTAATACAGTGCTACCATAGTAACACTATACTACTCTGGGGAGGTGATCAGGATTTTTTTTTTTTTTACACACTATTATTGCTTATAACTGTGAATTTTACAGTTATAAGCAACCATTTTTCTGAATGAAAACAATTCAGTGATTACTATTGTAATTAGCTGTGATTGTCCACAACTAATCACATGTACAGATGGGCTGTGTTTGACCCTGTCTGTACCATGTGATCACTGCGACCAATCACAGAACCGATCACAATAGTACGCAATGAAAAGCATGAATCAAAGCCTTTCATTGTGTCCAATTGTCATGTAATCTGCTGTGATTATTCACAACGCTCAATTGGTACTGGCAGCGGGCAGGTGCAGTGATCTGTCATTGGCTGTGTCTGATGGACACAGCGGGTGACAGATTGCGCTGGAGCACAGCCAGCGAGGCACGTTCTGGGAAGCACGTCATATGACGTCCTCCCAGAACAATAGGGCTCCCGGCTCAAACGGGAAACGGTTAAAAAACGTTAATTCTCCTGGCATAGATATCTTTATTTTATGTAATGCCCATTTAACATGCATCAAGGGAACTATGATAAGATTGAATGTAAGGGAAAAGAAAAAGAGGATGCAGCAAATATTTAAAATATCTAAATATCTAATCAAATAACTAACTCGACTCCCATGCTTGCTCACAACTTAAACTCCAAATCTCTTATATATGGGGTAATAGGGAAGCCCTATATTTAAGAATCAATTTAACATCCTCTTTCTCCCTCCTTTACACACATAGCTATGACCCATTGCTTTAAAAATTTCAATGAGAAGTCCTAAATTTAATCATATCAGAAACAACATGCGTGGGGAGAATCGCAGTGTCACGTACATAGTGGAGAAGCCTGAGGTGATGAGGACGGCCTCTCTTAAAAAACTTAGGGCCCCTTGTAAAGTGAACAGGTGGCAAAAGGGCATTGAGTGGCATGATTGTCTAAAAGCTCATGCCAGCAGCTGGTACCAGTCAGCACTGAGTAGCTTTCCCACAGTAGATGGACCAGGGAGACCAGGCCATATTCTGTGTCAGCAAGCGGCAGTTACAGGAACAGCAGACAGGTGGTAGATTGTCATGTAGGCTGAGACCTCAAGTAGGTGTGCAGAGAGGAGAGTGGACTGGGAAACTGCTGGTTGGAGATGACCAAAGCACAGAGACTCAGACATGGTATAATAGACAAGTAGGTCAGAAACAAAAGTAGTAGAGAGATACCTTGATAAAGTCAGGCATGAGGAAACATGTTGGGCTGTGACTCAGTGTAACCATTAAGAGAGATTGGCAGCAGTGACGAGACTGGACTGATAGTATAAGCACACAGGTGGCTGAATATGATGGTGAGAACCCATCAGCCATCTTTATGAAATGCTGGTCTTGTTACTGGAGATTGAGTTCTGTGGAATCTGTTGATGTGTCTGTAACAAGAACATTTCTGGTGAGATATACTTTATTTAAATAAAGATTTTACTTTAATTATATTGCACTATGTGGAGCACTTTTTCTTTGCATGTGATCCCTACTTAACACACCTACTTTGGAATTGTGGAATGGAGTAAGTATCGAACAGGATTCGTTAAAAGGGGTGTGGAGATTGCTTATGTGAAGCTGTAGTTCTTGTCTGTGAAATGACAAGCAATACCGTCGGTGAATGTTCTACCTTGATTGAGATAAGGATTTTGCACAGCGTTATCATTATTGGTGTGGTTGAAGAGGATATCTTGATCTACATTTGATCTTTTAATGTTTATTGGACTCATAGATACACTATTGCATTTTGAGGACTCTAATATTGTTTGACTAACTTCTTGTAACTTCTCTTCGTGGGTTACTTTTTGTATTTTGAAATAGGGATTTATAGAAGCAGCAGTGGTGTTATAAATAATCTTACCTTAACACATTTAATATTTTATTTTATTTTTGACACATATTTTTGGGTAACCTTAGCACAGAGTAGGTTTTTATTTTTTATTTTTTTTAAGTAGCAGAGAGAACTGTATTCTAGGTGCAGCCAGGGTCCATACAGGCAGGTATCACAAGTGTATCAATGTAAGCCGCGTCAGTAATGGGTAGTCTGATTCATAGCCACAGATTGCAGGTATCACAGGAGTACTGTAGACAAGACAGCATTGGTCATGTGCAGCTGATCAGTTTAAATAGCATGTTTGTTGCAGCACTGGTGACAGTCACACACCTCCACTCAAATCTGTGCCACTATGTACCAGCCTGCTCCAGCATGCAGATACAGTGCCTTCAAAAAGTATTCATATCCCTTGAAATTTTCCACATTTTGTCATGTTGCAACCAAAAACGTAAATGTATTTTATTGGGATTTTATGAGATAGACCAACACAAAGTGGCACATAATTGTGAAATAGAAGGAAAATGATCAATGGTTTTCAAATTGTTTTACAAATACATATCTGAAAAGCATGGCATGCATTTGTATTCAGCCCCTTTACTCTGATACCCCTAACTAAAATCTAGTGGAACAAATTGCCTTTGGAAGTTGCCTAATTAGTAAATAGAGTCCACCTCTGTGTAATTTAATCTCAGTATAAATACAGCTGTTCTGTGCCCTTGGACGTTTGTTAGAGAACCTTAGTGAACAAACAGTATCATGAAGGCCAAGGAACACACCAGACACGTCAGGGATAATGTTGTGGAGAAATTTAAAGCAGGGTTAGGTTATAAAAAAATATCCCAAGCTTTGAACATCTCATGGAGCAATGTTCAGTCCATCATCCGAAAATGGAAAGAGTATGGCACAACTGCAAACCTACCAAGACATGTCCGTCCATCTAAACTGACAGGCCAAGCAAGGAGAGCATTAATCAGAGAAGCAGCCAGGAGGCCCATGGTAACTATGGAGGAGCTGCAGAGATCCACAGCTCTGGTGGGAGAATCTGTCCACAGGACAACTATTAGTCGTGCACTTCACAAATCTGGCCTTTATGGAAGAGTGGCAAGAAGAAAGGCATTTTTGAAAGAAAGCCAAAGTCCTGTTTGCAGTTTGTGAGAAGCCATATGGGGGACACAGCAAACAAAAGAAGCTACTCTGGTCAGATGAGTCCGAAATTTAACTTTTTGGCCTAAAAGCAAAACACTATGTGTGGCATTGAACATCACCCTGCACACACCATCCCCACCGTGAAACATGGTGGTGGAAGCATCATGTTGTGGGGATGCTGACCTTCAGCAGGGACTGGTAAGATGGTCAGAGTTGATGGAACGATGGATGGAGCCAAATACAGGGCAATCTTAGAAGAAAACATGTTATGCTGCGTACACACGGTCGGACTTTCCGACGTAAAATGCGCGATCGGAGTTTGTTGTCGAAAATTCCGACCATCAAAAATTATGCGAACACGTGAACCCTGTTAAAGTCTATGGGATTCGAACGTGAAAAATCAAAAGTGCTAATTGTAAAGGCTAATATGCAAGTTATTGTCCTAAAAAGGGTTTGGGGAGCCGGGCCCTGCTCCAGGGGACATGTATCAATGCAAAAAAAAGTTTTAAAAACGGCCGTTTTTTCGGGAGCAGCAATATTAATAATGCTTAAAGTGAAGCAATAAAAGTGTAATATTCCTTTAAATATTGTGCCTGGGGGATGTCTATAGTATGCCAGTAAAGTGGCGCATTTTTCACGTGTTTAGAACAGTCCCTGCACAAAATGACATTTCTAAAGGAATAAAAGAAATTTAAAACTGATTGCGGCTGTAATGTAATGTTGCCCCCCAGCCCATTACCATTCCCTTTGGGTCTGGTATGGATACTAAGGTGAACCCCGCACCCAAATTATACTCTGCCCTATATACTCTGAACAGCAGCAGTATACAGGTGGTCCCCGGGTTACAAACAAGATAGGGACTGTAGGTTTGTTGTTAAGTTGAATCTGTTTGTAATTTGGAACAGGTACATTTTGTAAGTGTAGCTCCAGCCAAAAAATCTATTTTTAAGCTTTTTGGATAACATAGGGAAGGGTTCTCATCACCCCTGTAACATTTGTTTTGCTGTCTGTGCCCCTGTTCAGAAGATTTCACCTCACTTTCTATCCCAATAACAATTGGATTTTGAAAATTTTGGGTTATTAGGGAAACAAGGATTGGTGATACAGCAACAGTGGAGACACCTTTTTCCTATATTAACTCTTACAGGAGAGAATTTCCCTTCCTAGGGGTAGATTTCCTCTCACTTCCTGTTGTCCCCCTCCATTTCTAAGTAGGAGTCGTTTGTAAGTTGAATGTTTGAAAATAGGAGACCGCCTGTATATACTATACGGCCTGCCCTATACACTCTGCGGAAAATTGGGCCTTAGGTGTTGGTGGTACCAGAACACTGTAAGCCCTCACAGTTACTCTTGGTGGGCACTGGAATGGGCTCTGCTGTGAAATATTATATCAAGAATTGTAATTACCCGCCCCTGTTAAACAGGGGCAGAAAAATTGGGCCTTAGGCGGTGGGGGTGGTGGCAAAACACTGTAAAGCCTCACAGATACTTTTGTTGAGCGCAGGAACAGGCCCTGCTGTGAAATTTTAGATCAAAAATTGTAATTACACGCTTCTGTTAAACAGGGGCAGAAAAACTGGGCCTAAGGTGGTGGTGGTGGTGGTGGCACAACACTGTAAAGCCTCACAGATACTCTTGTTGTGCACAGGACCGGGCCCTGCTGTGAAATATTAGATCCAAAATTGTAATTACAATTACAGTGCAGCCGTAGTGCAGTTGCTACCACTTTTCTGGTGGTGTACACAGTACACAATACAGTGTAGTGCGGTGTAGCAAAACAAAATATACATCATGTCCAGAAGGCCACCAAGGAGAGGCAGGCACTCACAGGACACTAAAAGAGGGCAAGCAGGCTCTGTGTCTACAGTCAACAGTGCTGGTCATGGACATGGTACATCCTCTGATGGTGGCCGCGGGGCACACTTGTCCTTTTTTTCTGCTGCTGGCCGTGTTATTGAGCCAGAACATGCAGAAGAGTTGGTGGAGTGGATAACAAAGCCGTCCTCATCCTCCTCATCCTCTGTCACCCAGGCTCAGAGTAGTTTTCCTTCCTATGCAGCTGCCAAAGCGACCTATTCCACTGGCTCTTTGTCCACACTCACTCCTTCTGTAGCCCAACCATCATGCACAGAGGAGTCCCCCAAACTATTCAACCACAGTGTCAGGTACATGCTGCTGAAGGATGCGCAGCGATTTAAGGGTTCCGATGTTGGTTCCCAGGTTGAGGAAGGGAGTAATGTGAGCCTAGAGAGAGGGGGTGCTCAAGAAGGACAAGAAACTGGCAGTCATGTTCCCCCAGCTGCAGCATAGTGCCAAGTTTGCTCCAGTGATGAGGAGGGAGGGGATGATGAGGTCACTGACTCTACTTGGGTGCCTGATAGAATAGAGGAGGAGGAGGCACAACTCCAACGAGGCAGGATGTCCTCTAGGGGGCAGCTTAAGGGCAGCCACCCTACTGCATCACACCGCAGAGCTCCGCAGGTGCAGGGCGCTGCTGATTCCCCGCTGATTTTGAAAAGTTCCTTGGTGTGGGCCTTTTTGGACACGTGTGCAGCAGATCGCACCGTTGCTATTTGCAACCTATGTCTGAAGTGGATCAAACGTGGCCACAACAGCAGCCGCTTGGGCACCACATGCTTGACCAGACATATGATGACCTCCCATACAGTCTTTTTCCCGTATACTATATTTGAGATTTAATAGCTCGCAGATATGATTTGGGTTAAGAGAGAGTTCTTTGACTATGAGTGAAAGCTTTAACACAATAACACTTATTGGTGAGTAGTTGAATGTCTAATACACAACCATCTATCTATAGTCTACACCAAGAAAGAAAATATTAGGTTAAAATAAGAGGATTACATTAAGGAATACAGAGTATATTCCTGAAAACATTAATCTGCAAATATATTTAGTTACAAGTAAAACGCAGACCTTTCCCATAATTACCCTTTGCACCAAGGTTCCATTCTGATGGTTGCTCTCCCATTATAGTGTGTGTTTCCCTCCCATCTAGTCTGTGTATATCATTACATGCTGATGCCTCATTGGTTGGCATAGCGTGGCTCTGATTGGTGAGCTTCCCTGTTCCTGGTTAAGGACTGGCTACATATCCAGTCCCTATACTTTGCATAAGTCAGCCCCTTTTAATGCAAATCCTTGTGACTATTCTGAGCAGGAACTTAACTTGAATTTTCCCGGGAAGTTAAGTATTGATTACGAGTTGGCATCCCTTCATTGCATATCCCAGCATGGGATCCTTTGAAGCAAGTATGTGTAAAACAATGAGGTTTGAATCCCATTGTTTGTATACACAAGCCTAGGCACCAACTTGTCTGGTCTACCAGAGATTTCTGTGAAGATAATATGTTCCGCCCTACATAGATAAAAGCTAAATTAAATATATGAATTAAATATAAAAGATTAAAAATAAATTAAATATAAATGAACTATATTTATTAAAATAAGAGGATTACATGAAGGAATACAGAGTATATTCCTGAAAACATTAATCTGCAAATATATTTAGTTACAAGTAAAACGCAGACCTTTCCCATAATTACCCTTTGCACCAAGGTTCCATTCTGATGGTTGCTCTCCCATTAAAGTGTGTGTTTCCCTCCCATCTAGTCTGTGTATATCATTACATGCTGATGCCTCATTGGTTGGCATAGCGTGGCTCTGATTGGTGAGCTTCCCTGTTCCTGGTTAAGGACTGGCTACATCTCCAATCCCTATACTTTGCATAAGTCAGCCCCCTTTAATGCAAATCCTTGTGACTATTCTGAGCAGGAACTTAACTTGAATTTTCCCGGGAAGTTAAGTATTGATTACGAGTTGGCATCCCTTCATTGCATATCCCAGCATGGGATCCTTTGAAGCAAGTATGTGTAAAACAATGAGGTTTGAATCCCATTGTTTGTATACACAAGCCTAGGCACCAACTTGTCTGGTCTACCAGAGATTTCTGTGAAGATAATATGTTCCGCCCTACATAGATAAAAGCTAAATTAAATATATGAATTAAATATAAAAAATTAAAAATAAATTAAATATAAATTAACTATATTTATTAAATATAAATAAATTAAATATCAATTAAATATATTCCTATTTACAATATTCGTTGGCAACAGCACTTGAAAGACCCACATCAAAAAAACAGGCGGACTTCTCCTTGCTCCTCATCTGGAATCTCCAACCCTACTCCAGTCCTCTCGAAAACCTGCGCTGAGAGGAATGAAGGTATAGCAATAGGTGTCCTAAGTACTTGCAGCCAATCTGCTAGCAGTACACCACCATCTAATTTTAGCAGGCAAATTTCCCTACCCCAGTTGCTAAACCGTAAAAAGAAATTTGGTCCCAGCCATCCACATGCTCACAGTCTGAATGCTAGCTTGAATGCCAGCTTGGCTAAATTGCTAGCACTACAACTACTGCCTTTTCAGCTGGTAGACTCTGCCCCCTTTCGTGAATTTGTGGAATGTGCTGTACCTCAGTTGCAGGTTCCAAAACACCATTTCTTTTCATGGAAGGTAATTCCAGCTGTCTACTGGCATGTGGAAGGCAATGTTTTTGTATTGGTGGACAGGGCGGTCAGCAGTAAGGTGTATATTAGCACAGACTCAGGGTCTAGCAGGCATGGGCAGCGATGTTACCTTTCCTTCACGGCGCACTGGGCAACTCTGCTGGCAGCTGGGAAGGATGCAGGACAGAGTTCAGTATTGTTGGAGCTTCTTCCGCCACCACACATCTTCAAAATGTTAGTGGTGATTCTGCCACAGCTCTCTCCTTCTCCCCCTCCTCTTCTACTTCCTCTATGGCCTCTTCTGCAAATTTGTTCTCTGAACCAGCGGTGCTCCGTAAGCATTCAAGGGGCTACGCAAGCACTCAGGAAAAAAGATGCCAGGCGGTGCAGGAGTTACATAGTTACATAGTAGGTGAGGTTGAAAAAATACACAAGTCCATCAAGTCCAAGCTATGTGTGTGATTATATGTCAGCATTACATTGTATATATGTTGCGGTCGTTCAGGTGCTTATCTTTCTTGAAACTATCGATGCCCCCCGCTGAGAGTGACCACCGCCTGTGGAAGGGAATTCCACATCCTTGCCACTCTTACAGTAAAGAACCCTCTACGTAGTTTAAGATTATACCACTGCTTAGGGGATAGGAGCCACACTGGGGTAGAGATTCTGTCAGCTCTGCAGGGGCAGGTTCAGAGGTGGTTGATGCCATGCCAGCTTCACCCAGGAATGGTTGTATACGACAATGGCACCAAACTTCTCTCCGCCCTCTGAGAGGGACACTTGACCTATGTTCCATGTTTGGCACACATCCTGAATTTGGTTGTGCAGCAGTTCTTGAGCAGGTACCCAGGCTTAAAAGATCTCCTGAGCCAGGCCAGAAAAGTCTGTGGTCATTTCCAATGGTCATACAATGCCAGTGCTTGGCTGGCTGACATTCAAAGGGAATGCAACCTGCCCACCAACCTCCTCATTTGTGACATGTCCACCAGGTGGAAGTCAACGTTGGCAATGCTGCAGCGGCTGTACATGCAGCAGAGGGCCATCAATGAGTACCTGTGTGAGTATGGCACCAGGACAGGGTCAGGGGAGCTTGGCTTCTTTTCGTCACGCCAGTGGCTACTGAACAAGGATGCATGCACTGTCCTGTCACCATTTGATGAGGCCATGAGGATGGTGAGCAGCGACAATGCATGCATCAGTGATACTGTCCCTTTTGTCCTCCTGTTGGAGCACACGCTTCATGGAATAACGGACAGGGCACCTGAGGCAGAACAATGTGAGGAAGAGGAGGACTTCCTTACCTCTCAAGGCCCCCTTTATCCAGATATTATTCCTGCAGGCCCGCCAACACACACAGGAAGAAGAGGAGGAGGAGGAGGATTGTGTCAGCATGGACGTGGAGGATAACACTCAGCAGCAGTCTTCAAGGGATGGTTTTCAGTTCCCAGAAACCCAAGGAGTTGTATGTGGCTGGAAGGAGGTTGTTACGGATCATGTGATCCTTAGTGACCTGGATGACTCTGAATTAATTGCCTCTGCAAACTTTCGCAGGCTTTTCAGAATCAGGGAGGCCATGCAGCGTAAGGACCCTAGGATTCATGTTATCAAAGAGAAGGAACCATTACTGGCTGAGAACCCTTCTTGATCCACGTTACAAGGGTAAAGTTGCAGAACTCATCCTGTCTTCACAGAGGGAGCAGAGGATGAAACATCTTCAAGAGGCCTTGAAGAAAGGTTTGTGCAATGCATTTCCAGACCCTTTGAGGTTACAATTTCCTGGCGCTGGACAACGTGTTGCTGAGACTTCTGTCAGGTCACCTGAGGCCAGGTGACAGATGCACACCGTTGGGGTCAAGTGTGCACTGCAAAGGTAGTGGACCCTACGGCTGACTGCTGCAGATGGGAGTCTAGGTGGTTAGGGAAGGCAGGTCCGCTGGAACACCAACAAGGATCCCACAGGGACTAGAGCATAAGATTCCCCAGGGCGCGGAGTCTAAGAGGCAGCAGGTGTTCACCAGAACCTCTAGTGGTGAGGATGGACTGGGCTGCAACTGGCTCCAGGTTGCGAACCCCAGGGTCTCCCAGCTCATGCCCACAGTAGGCTACGGGAGGACAGAGATAGTAAGGGAATGAGCCAAAGGTCGGGGTCACAAGCAGGCAGGGATAGTCAACAACAACAAGCCAACAAGCCAAGATCGGTAACTGGAATCAGACATAAAAGACACAGCAAGATGCACACGGAAGCTAAACACACAAATGCTGATCAGCAAGGCAGGGTTGTAGTGCACAGGTTAATATAGAGTTCCCTGATAGGGGCTGGTGTGGAAGCATGCTTTGAGGAGAGATTATTTAAGTAGCCAGGTGAGAGTGGCTGGCCTCTAAAGGTGAACACATGGAGGAGAGGTAAGCTGACAGATAAAGATTACTGCTTAACAATAACAGCTTTGTTCAGTCAGAGGAAGAACAGTGGAGAAGGTGGCTGGCTGACCGATGCCTTTAGACAATTTTTCAGTCCTCAGCGCCAAGGTCTGATCGGTTCAAGCAACCATCGCCAGCATCTGCATTACATGGTGCAGGAATATCTAGGGGCAAGAGCAGACTTGGAGACCTTTCCATCAGAGCATACATTGGGTTACTGGGTCTTGAGGATGGACCACTGGTCAGAACTTGCTCAATATGCAGTTGATCTACTGGCCTGTCCTGCATCCAGCGTTATTTCTGAATGCACATTCAGTGCTGCTGGAGGGTTTGTATCAGATCATAGAGTGCGCCTGTCCACAGACTCCCTTGATAGGCTCACATTCAAAAAAATGAATCAGTCTTTGATCAGCAGCAGCTATCAAGCACCTGATGCTGATGTAACTGATTGATTTTTCTATGGATGTGGGATCCCTTGAAGACTGCCTATGCTGAGTGACTATCCTATTCCTCCTCAATCTTGATGATGCTAGCTTCCAACAATATTTTTGGTTTAGGGCATCACCACCACTGCCTAAGGCCCAATTTTTCTGTCCCTGTTTAACAGGGGCATGTAATTACAATTTCTGATCTAATATTTCACAGCAGGGCCCATTCCTGCGCCCAACAAGCATATCTGTGAGGTGTTACAGTGTTGTTGCACCACCACCACCAAAGGCCCAATTTTGTCTGCCACGTCCCAGCAGCAGAAAAAAAGGACAAGTGTGCCCCACGGCCACCTGCAGAAGATGCAGAGCCTGCTTGCCCTCTTTTTGTGGCCTGTGAGCGGCCTTCCGGACATGATGGGGATTTTGTTTTGCAACACCACACTACACTGTATTGTGTACTGTGTACACCTCCAGAAAAGTAGTAGTAACTGCACTATGGGTGCATGGTACTGTGTACACCAACAGAAGTGTAATAACTATGGGTGTACTGTATTGTGTACACCACCAGAAAAGTAGTAGCAACTGCACTATGGGTGCACAGTATTGTGTACACCACCAGAAGTCTAATAGAAACTATGGGTGCCCTGTATATATTGTGTACTGTGTACACCACCAGAAAAGTAGTAGCAACTGCACTATAGGTGCACGGTACTCTGTACACCAACAGAAGTGTAATAACAACTATGGGTGTACTGTATTGTATACACCACTAGAAAAGTAGTAGCAACTGCACTATGGGTGCACAGTATTGTGTACACCACCTGAAGTCTAATAGCAACGATGGGTGCACTGTATGTATTGTGTACTGTGTACACCACCAGAAAAGTAGTAGCAACTGCACTATAGGTGCACGGTACTCTGTACACCAACAGAAGTGTAATAACAACTATGGGTGTACTGTATTGTATATACCGCCAGAAAAGTAGTAGCAACTGCACTATGGGTGCATGGTATTGTGTACACCACCTGAAGTCTAATAGCAACTATGGGTGCACTGTATGTATTGTGTACTGTGTACACCACCAGAAAAGTAGTAGCAACTGCACTAAAGGTGCACGGTACTGTATACACTGCCAGAATTATATTAGAAAGCGTACACACCAGGAACGGCCTGCAGTCAGATCTAGCTAAACTGTATGCAGTGGATATATATATATATATATATATATATATATATATATATATATATATATATATATATATTAAATACAATGCAGCTAACTGAATCACCTGCCTGTCAGAAGTATATTAGAAAAAGTACACCAGGAACGGCCTGCAGTGAGATATAGCTAAACTGTATGCAGTGGATATATATAAATACGAGACTGACTGTATATATATATATATATATATATATATATATATATATATATATATTAAATACACTGCAGGTAACTGAATCACCTGCCTGCCTGAAGTATATTAGAAACAGTACACCAGGAACGGACTGCAGTCAGATCTAGCTAAACTGGATACAGTATATATAATATATATATTACACTCTCGCTCCGTCCACGCCAACTACACACTACACGGGGCAGACGTGCAGGTGGCCTTTTATAGTGTGGGGCGTGGACTTAGTCCCCCTGAGCCATGATTGGCCAAGCGGGAGCCAAGTTCCCCTCAGTCAGCTCCATACCACAGACCGAGAAGGATCCGATAGCCTCCGCCACTACCAACAGGTCCGGTAAGCAGCATGGAGGGTGGGGGGGCCCTCTCCCGCCACAGATAAAAGTGATCTTGATGCGAAGCAATATATAGAAAATACAAAATTTACTACACTAAAATGACTTTGCCACTGTCAGCAGTGAAACACAAACCAAAAATCAATAGAATCTAAACTGAAGACTACATTACTATTGCATATATATTGCATATATATTGCATATTACAATTAAATAAGCAAAAACAAAAACTATTAATTCAGTTTTGGTAGATACTAGAGAAAAACATCTAACAGCATCTATATCAGTGAGCTCTTTGCACTTATTAATCAACTTATTTATAAATGTAAATTGTTTTTAAAAATACAGAGAATACAGCAGTAAAAGTGGGAACATCCAAAAACATTCCTTTTGCTCCTTTAGTACTTCACATTGGGTGGAAAGAATATGCTCACAGTGAATAGGTTCACTGTTCTTTTAGGTAAAGGTACAAAGTAACATTTTCACAGTTTATAGTGCTAAAAATTAGATCCAACTCGCTGCTTTCATTGTTTTATTGAGGAAGGACAAATCAGGTTGCAACAAGTTATGACATAGGCAAGCAGTCACTTCGAGCCCTAAGAGGCTTCCTGTGGTAAAAAGCAGCAAGGACAATGGTATTCCAGGACTAGGAGGATGCTGCCCTCCTCAGATGGGTAATCCAATAGATACAAAAACAAAACAAAATGCAAGGCGCACGCACCTAGTGCATTACCAAAAAACATATATTAAATAATAAAATCAGTAGAAAGTGAACCATAAAACCACACTGTGTTGAGTTTATAAAGTTACGACACATGATCAATCTTACCTCAGGTTACCTACATGAATTTAGTAAAGTAGGTATAGCAGTAATACTCAGACCATGTTATAAACAATAGTGAAATGCATTTCAGCTTGACAAAATACGCCTTTAGTGTTGCATCATACTAGAATAATGAGCTCAGGATTTTTTTCAGTGTATTTCAATTTTTTAAGATTAATGGTGAAGGTTCACGCAGAGGCATTCAAGTGTGGAACAACAATGGTTGAAATACAAATAGTTTCATGACTACAACTTAATTGGTGCACTGCTGTTATTACTCAGAAAATATGTTTTATGTTACTGCATTAGGTTACACGGCAATTAGGAAAAGAATTGCTTTCATTTTATTGTTGCTTGATTCATGAAAGTGGTTTTGTATGAAGTATATAAAAATACACTTTTAAACAATGAACTGAATATAGAAAAACACACTGATAACAGAAGACAGAGAGAAAGTAGATAAGCTTAAACTGGGTACACACTATACGTTTTTTTTTTTCAATCAACACGGGCTGAATGAAAAAAACTTTCAGATCGCCGTACTAACACAAATGATATTCGTGCAGCGATCTCCCCAACTGAGCTATTGTGTTCTGATGGGGGAATGCCCCCCTACCAGGAAACACTGATCTACCCTCGCAGCCATTGGCTGTAATCCCTGATCAGATGCTGGTTTTACAGCATGCTTGTTCGACATAAGTCAATCATGAGACCAACTTCTGTCGGACAGGGAGCTGTACACACGGGCTGAAAGTCATCCGGTTAATGCCAAACCGACAGTTTACAGATGATTTTCGGCCCTTGTGTACCCAGCCTTAGTATCAGATCTGGTATTATAGGTACATATATGGTAAGTTATGTGTAAGTATCTCACACATTCCCCTTGACAATGCCTTAATCTAATTTTCTCATTATCTTTGTTCGGGCAGGGTCTGCAGGTTTCTTAGGCTGAGATGCTGGTTTGGAGTTGACACACTCATGTAAATCCTAATGCCTGCATATATCTTGGCTGTGTTTCTAAATATAAAGTAGTGCTCCCGCCTCATCACTATAGGTAATTAAAGAACTAACTGCTTCAGACACCCATAAGCTAAATCCATAGCCAATGGAATGTAAAATGAATTACAATGTGTGGTGCTGCTCTGTCAAAAGGGACCCATAGAGGTAACTGGAATTTTCTGCTTGAAAGAGCCACCAGCTGGGCTAACCATAGGAGGGTCAATCGAAGCCATTGGAATTTCACCAAGATCAGTCACATATGCTGTTTCCTTACAGCAGTAAGGTGAGAGGCCAATCAGCACAGAGGTGTCACTGCACTGAAAGAAGTGACAATTGCCACATTTTGCCTTAATTTTGCACGTTTTTAAGTATTTATCACTTTTGTCATTACCCATATTGGACTGATTCCAGGACTTTTATATGACTAGTTTTCATTCTGTCACGCAATTTAAATGTTCACTTTAAGCATGTAGTGTTTTTCCTTAGTTTTTTCCGTTATTTAGAACTGTTTTTTACCTTCTTATTAAGGAGCGTTTTTTTTTTTATCTTCTTATTTGTGCATTCATCAATTTTGTGATATTTTTCTACTACGTATTTATACACCGGAGGTACTTCTTTTTTTTCCATAAACGTTTTTATTTTGTTAAATGATAACAAGGTATACGAAGAGAACTGCATCTTAAGACTGCTTTTTAGGTGACAACCAGGTAGAAGAGGAGTTGGATGGATGGATGGATGGAGCTTACAGAAGTTCCACTTGAATACCGGGCAATTAGCTCCAAAAGAACTGGGGAATAGATATCATAGAAGTGTAGAGAAGAGGAAGGAGATGGATAAGATAAGAAAAAAGACGGAGGAGGGGGGGGAGAACAAAGGAGGACGTATAGGGGAAGAATTATGGGAGAATTAAATCTAGAGGGGGGGTGGCTGTTAGAGCTGTGATAGTGGGGGGAGGTGTTAGGGAGTAATGGTAGGTCGTTCTCGTGTGGCCCCGCTCTCTTTCTTCCTCTTTCTTCCTCCCTGGCTACCGAGTAGCCAACAAGGGATGAGTAGATTCCTTGTAGGGCCTATCTTATGGGACATATTGGAGGTATCGATCTGATGAAGTAAAGTGGTTCCAGCAAGCCCAAGTAAATGTAAAATTGTGCATTCTGTCTTGGGATATGTAGATTAGTTCGTCCATGTTTTTTTATGTGTGAGATTCTCGCCAGCCATTCCCTGATCGATGGCGCGTTTTTAGAGTGCCAGTGGTTTGGTATGCAGAGTTTGGCTGCATTTACCATATGCATTGCTAAGGATTTGTAATGTTTTTTTTTTTTCCCCAGGGAAGTATGGTGAAGGAAGAACTGTGCTGGGGAGTAATCTAGGGTAAATGTGGTGATATGGGTTATAAGGTTATGAACCTCTTTCCAGAAAGGTTGTATCTTGTCGCAGCCCCACCAGATGTGGAGCATGGTGCCTTCTGTTTTCTCGCATCTCTAGCAAATTTTGGGAATGGAGGGAGAGAATTTATGAGGATGGGACGGTGTCCTATACCATCTGGTTATTACTTTGTAACAATTTTCTTGAATGGCAACATTCAATGAGCATTGGTGACAATATTCATAAACCGTTTTCCATTCCTCTCTGGATAGAGGTGTTTGGAGGTCCCTGTTCCAAGCTATCTGTGAGGGATGCAGTGTGGTATCAGTCTCCTCTGAAAGGAGTGTGTAAAGAAGGGAAATGAGATGTCTTTGCGGTTCTTTATGATGTCTTCAAAGGGTGTGAGCTTTCTTGTCCAGTTGGTTCGCTGCGTATGGGTCGCGAGAAAGTGGTGTATTTGCCTAAAGGTCCAAAAGGGGAAAGAGGCGGTTTTAGAGATATCAGTTAGTTTCTCTATGGGGATAGGAGAACCACCTGAGAAAAACTGAAGTGATAGAATGTCTTCATATGGCCATTCCTGGCGAAGGAAGTGTTGAGATTCTCCCGGAGGAAAAGCGGGATTCCCTCTTAGAGTAGTCAGGGGACCCGGTATGTGTGCAAATATCTAGATTGTGAAGCTTTTTTGAAAGCCAGTAAGGAGGGATAGATAAGTGGATGGGAAGAAATATCAGACGGCCAATGTTTGTGGGGTAGCCAGGGGATCAGATGTAGGGGATTGGGTGTAAAGGAGTTTTCAAGATGAACCCATTTCTTTTTAAGCATGTGTATATTCCAGTCTGCTATTCTGGTAAGGTGACAGGCCAAATAATACTTGTGTAGGTCTGGCAGCCCAATACCCCCTTTGGTCTTGTGAAGTGTTAGACGGAAGTATGTAATACGCGGTGGGGCGTTCTTCCATATAAAGGCAGAGCAAGCTTTCTGATAGTTTGAAAAAAAATTTGGGGGTAGGTATATCGGTACTGATTGGACTAAGTATAGAATACGTGGGAGGATTATCATTTTGTTTAAAGCTGAGCGCCCAAACCATGAAACGTTCAAACCCATCCATTCCCTCATGTGTTTTTGAGCTTTGAGAAGGGCAATGTGGAAGTTTTTCATGTATAGATCAGATAGGCAAGCTGGAATTTGAATACAGAGATATGTGATTGCTTCCTTTTCCCATCTGAAAGGGAAAGATTCTTGGCAGTGAATTACTTCTTGTGGAGGAAGGGTTATGTTTAAGGCGTTTGATTTCGCATGATTAATTTTGAGGTTGGACAGGACACCAAAGGAGTCAATGTCTTTGAGAGGATTGGGTAATGAGGTTTGGGGAGATGACAAGCAGCCACTTTGTATTCCTTTCCTTTCACATTAACTCCTTTTATGTTTTTATGTCGGGGTTGTTTTGTAGCCTATTAAGAAAGGGTTCAAGGGTTAGCACATATATTAGGGGGGGATAGGGGGCATCCCTGGCGTGTGCCATTGGAGATGGAGAAGACGTTCGACAGGTGACCGTTGACCTTAACGGCCGCCATGAGGCAGGCATACAGAGATAGTATATGTGTCAGCATGCGCGACCCAAGACCAAGGGCCGTGAGAACTTCGTGCATGTAGTCCCAGGCCACCCTGTCAAATGCCTTCTCCGCATCCAGGGAAATAAGAAAGCCTTGAGATTTTGAGGATGTCAACCAGTGATGAATGTTGAGGGTGCGTATGGTATTGTCCCTAGCCTCCCTGCCAGGGACGAATCCCATTTGATCTGTGGAGATTATACCGGGCAATAAGGGAAGCAGTCTGTTGGCCAGGATTTTCGCGTATAATTTGATGTCTACATTTAGGAGGGAGATCGGTCTATAGCTCGCTACTTGGGCAGGGTCCTTACCTTCCCTAGGGATAACAGAAATATGTGCGGACAACATTCTTCCCGGAGAGATAAGGGGATCTGCTAGGGCATTAAAAGTAGAGAGGAGTTTTGGGGAAAGAATATCATTAAACGCTTTATAATACTGGAGGATAAATACGTCCGGACCTGGGCTTTTACTGGGCTTCATTTGCTTAATGGCTAATTCGAGTTCCTCTCCGGTAAGAGGATTCTCCATCTCTTGGATCTGTTGGGAAGTGAGTGGTTTCGGGCTGTATTTTGCTAAAAATTCTCTAATGTTGTTAGTGCGCATTTCAGCGGGGGTCTGGTTTTTTGGACTAGGGTGTAGGTTATAGAGTTTTGAATAAAATTTCTCGAATTCTCCCGCAATATCTTCATTTTTGGCCAAAGGAGTTCCCGGAGTGTCACAAATATGGTGAATTGTAGAGGAGAGTTTGGACTCTTGGACCGAACGGGCAAGTAGACGTCCACATTTATTGCCATGTTCGTAGAAAATCCTCTGGCCGAGAACATATCGCCGCCTTGTGAGTTTACCTAGTTCTTCCAGAAGTAAGGAGCGTGTATGTACTAGATCCTGGAGGGTGGAGTGCGCTCGTGTCTGTTTATGGATTAGTTCAAGCGACTTGATAGTCTTAATTAAAGTATTTATCTTCGTTTGAGATTCTTTTTTGGTTTATGCTGCTAAGGCTAGCAGTTCACCTCGGACCACACATTTATGGGCTTCCCAGAGTGAAATAGGGGAGATTTCCGGGGTGTCATTTTCTGTGAAGTATAATCGAATACGCTGGCGTATATGGTCAATAGTTGTTGAATCCTTTAGTAGGGAGGGGTTTAGTCGCCATATTTTTGTTTTCGTGCAAATTTCAGGGAAGGATAGAGTAATTGTGATAGGATGGTGATCGGAGAGGAACATGGGTTCTGTTGCTGTAGGTATGACAGATCTTGTTGAGAGAGGAAAAAGTAATCGATCCTGGAGTATTTCTGGTGAGGGGCCCAGAAAAAAGTGTAATCTTTGACTGAAGGGGATAGGGTGCGCCAAGCGTCATGTAATGTGAGTTTCTGGAGCTTGAGCTTAATCTGGCGTAGGGCTCTGTATGTTAAATTATAAGTGCCCGACGAGGAGTCCAGGACTGGGTTTAACCACTTCAGCCCCGGAAGGATTTACCCCCTTCCTGACCAGAGCACTTTTTACAATTTGGCACTGCGTCGCTTTAACTGCTAATTGCGCGGTCATGCAATGCTGTACCCAAACGAAATTTGTGTCCTTTTCTTCCCACAAATAGAGCTTTCTTTTGATGGTATTTGATCACCTCTGCCGTTTTTATTTTTTGCGCTATACACGGAAAAAGACCGAAAATTTTGAAAAAATTGATATTTTCTACTTTTTGTTCTAAAAAAAATCCAATAAACTCAATTTTAGTCATACATTTAGGCCAAAATGTATTCGGTCACATGTCTTTGGTAAAAAAAAATGTCAATAAGTGTATATTTATTGGTTTGCGCAAAAGTTATAGCGCCTACAAACTAGGGTACATTTTCTGGAATTTACACAGCCTTTGATTTATGACTGCCTATGTCGTTTCTTGAGGTGCTAAAATGGCAGGGCAGTACAAAACCCCCACAAATGACCCCATTTTGGAAAGTAGACACCCCAAGGAAATTGCTGAGAGGCATGTTGAGCCCATTGAATATTAATTTTTTTTGTCCCAAGTGATTGAATAATGACAAAAAAAAAAAAAAAAATTACAAAAAGTTGTCACTAAATGATATATTGCTCACACAGGCCATGGGCATATGTGGAATTGCACCCCAAAATACATTTAGCTGCTTCTCCTGAGTATGGGGATACCACATGTGTGGGACTTTTTGGGAGCCTAGCCGCGTACGGGGCCCCGAAAACCAATCACTGCCTTTAGGATTTCTAAGGGCGTACATTTTTTTATTTTACTCCTCACTACCTATCACAGTTTTGAAGGCCATAAAATGCCCAGATGGCATAAACCCCCCCAAATGACCCAATTTTGGAAAGTAGACACCCCAAGCTATTTGCTTTGAGGCATGTTGAGTCCATGGAATGTTTTATATTTTGACACAAGTTGCGGGAAAGTGACAAATTTTTTTTTTTTGCACAAAGTTGTCACTAAATGATATATTGCTCACACAGGCCATGGGCATATGTGGAATTGCACCCCAAAATACATTTAGCTTCTTCTCCTGAGTATGGAGATACCACATGTGTGGGACTTTTTAGGAGCCTAGCCGCGTACGGGGCCCCGAAAACCAATCACCGCCTTCAGGATTTCTAAGGGCGTGAATTTTTGATTTCACTCTTCACTGCCTATCACAGTTTCGGAGGCCATGGAATGCCCAGGTGGCACAACCCCCCCCCCCAATGACCCCATTTTGGAAAGTAGACACCCCAAGCTATTTGCTGAGAGGCATGGTGAGTATTTTGCAGCTCTCATTTGTTTTTGAAAATAAAGAAAGACAAGAAAAAAAATTTTTTTTTTTCTTTTTTCAATTTTCAAAACTTTGTGACAAAAAGTGAGGTCTGCAAAATACTCACTATACCTCTCAGCAAATAGCTTGGGATGTCTACTTTCCAAAATGGGGTCATTTGGGGGGGGGGTTTTGCCACCTGGGCATTCCATGGCCTCCGAAACTGTGATAGGCAGTGAAGAGTGAAATCAAAAATTTACGCCCTTAGAAAGCCTGAAGGCGGTGCTTGGTTTTCTGGGTCCCGTGCGCGGCTAGGCTCCCAAAAAGTCCCACACATGTGGTATCCCCATACTCAGGAGAAGCAACAGAATGTATTTTGGGGTGTAATTTTACATATTCCCATGGCATGTTTGAGCAATATATCATTTAGTGACAACTTTGTGCAAAAAAAAAAAAAAAAAATTGTCTCTTTCCCGCAACTTGTGTCACAATATAAAATATTCCATGGACTCGACATGCCTCTCAGCAAATAGCTTGGGGGTGTCTACTTTCCAAAATGGGGTCATTTGGGGGGGTTTTGAACTGTCCTGGCATTTTATGCACAACATTTAGAAGCTTATGTCACACATCACCCACTCTTCTAACCACTTGAAGACAAAGCCCTTTCTGACACTTTTTGATTACATGAAAAAATTATTTT
This sequence comes from Aquarana catesbeiana, assembly GCF_042186555.1. Lineage (NCBI taxonomy): Eukaryota > Metazoa > Chordata > Amphibia > Anura > Ranidae > Aquarana > Aquarana catesbeiana. Next base: position 504,942,172 of record NC_133328.1, read on the forward strand.
TTTTTGCAAGAAAATTACTTTGAACCCCCACACATTATATATTTTTTTAAAGCAAATGCCCTACAGATTAAAATGGTGGGTGATTCATTTTTTTTTTTCACACAGTATTTGCGCAGCGATTTTTCAAACGCATTTTTTGGGGAAAAAACACACTTTTTTAAATTTTAATGCACTAAAACACACTATATTGCCCAAATGTTTGATGAAATAAAAAAGATGATCTTAGGCCGAGTACATGGATACCAAACATGACATGCTTTAAAATTGCGCACAAACGTGCAGTGGCGACAAACTAAATACATTTTTAAAAGCCTTTAAAAGCCGTTACAGGTTACCACTTTAGATTTACAGAGGAGGTCTACTGCTAAAATTACTGCTCTCGATCTGACCTTCGCGGTGATACCTCACATGCATGGTGCAATTGCTGTTTACATTTGACGCCAGACCGACACTTGCGTTTGCCTTAGCGCGAGAGCAGGGGGGACAGGGGTGCTTTTTTTTTTTTTTTCTTTATTTTTTTGCTTTTTTATCTTATTTTTAAACTGTTCCTTTCATATTTTTTTTTTAAATCATTTTTATTGTTATCTCAGGGAATGTAAATATCCCCTATCATAGCAATAGGTGGTGACAGGTACTCTTTTTTGAAAAAATTGGGGTCTATTAGACCCTAGATTTCTCCTCTGCCCTCAAAGCATCTGACCACACCAAGATCGGTGTGATAAAATGCTTTCCCAATTTCCCAATGGCGCTGTTTACATCCGGCGAAATCTAAGTCATGAAATGCTCGTAGCTTCTGGTTTCTTAGGCCATAGAGATGTTTGGAACCACTCTGGTCTCTGATCAGCTCTATGGTCAGCTGGCTGAATCACCGGCTGCATTCTCAGGTTCCCTGTTGAGACAGGAGAGCCAGAGAAAAACACGGAAGACGGTGGGGGGGGGCATTCCCTCCCACTGCTTGTAAAAGCAGTCTAGAGGCTAATTAGCCACTAGGATTGCTTTTACATGAAAGCCGACCGCTGGCTGAAAAGAATGATACCAAGATGATACCTAAACCTGCAGGCATCATGCTGGTATAACCACTCAAAGTCGTGAATGGCGTACCTGAAGACAAAAAAATGGTTAACAATAAAGCACAGTAAACGGTAAAATATAAAAAATTGCATACCTGAAAAACAAACATGATAAAACATAATAACAATAAAACATTGCAGAATAGAATACAGTAAAAAAGAGCAGAACAATAGAGAGAATAGAGAGAGAGAGAACAATAAAACGACAACTATTTTTTTTTTATTTTATATTTTTGTATGTGTTTTTTTTTTTTTTTTTTTTTTTTTTTTTACACTTTTTTTTGTAACTAACTTTTATAACTGTAACCGGTTCCAGGTTCGGGTCTCTCAAAATGTGATGGCATCTTGGGAGACCCTGTGAAAGTGTGCCTAGTCTGTGCAATGCTGTACCCTACGCTAATACTCAACTAGTGAATGGTAGCATTCAAAACATTCACCAATGCAAAGACCAGGATTGTCAGGACAGGAGGGACAATAATAGCGGGTGTCACGCCTATATCCGCGCTTGCTGCAGACACGACATCTTTTTTGGGGGGGTTCGTTGGGTAGGGGTACTCGGGAGGACATAAAAATGCCTCTCATGCAGCCGACTGCATTTGGTTGGGGATGTGAATGAGGGAAGTACGGGCGCTGCAGAAGTGGTCGGTTCCCAATTAGGATTGGCGAATGCAGCAGGAAGGGCATTATGGGCACGACGGGCCTGTGTTTGTCTTTTTGGTGGCAGCGGGACACTACTTGTGCTTGCCACCTCACCAGCTTGAACTGCATTTATGGGACTCGCCACGTCACCAAGTGTTACTACAGTGCTGGTTTGACTACGAATGGGGGTGTACTAGGCCGCTGGTGCTTGCCAGTTCACCAAAACGCTACCAAAAAAACTGTTAGCGATCGCAAGGATCAGGCCTGACTCTGCGAACGCTGCAGTTATGCGTTTAGTGTTCTGTAAGTGACAGTGATCGATCGATACTGCACTTGGGTGGGCTGGGCCGGGCTGGGCCGGGCGGAGGGGCAAAACGCAGGTGCTAGCAGGTATCTGGGCTGATCCCACTAACACTGCGTTTTTGGGAACCCTAAACTGCTGGGGACGCTAGTATAGATCTGATCAGATCAGGTATTGATCTGATCAGATACTATACCACTAAGGGAGGTGTACGGTGCGTGCGTGGGTGTTAGCGCGACTGGCGCTAACCTGACGCTGCCTGGGGCTGGTGCTTGCCAGTTCACCAGAACGCTACCAAAAAAACTGTTAGCGATCGCAGGGATCAGGCCTGACTCTGCGAACGCTGCAGTTATGTGTTTAGTGTTTTGTAAGTGACAGCGATCGATCGATACTGCACTTGGGTGGGCTGGGCTGGGCTGGGCCGGGCAGAGGGGCAAAACGCAGGTGCTAGCAGGTATCTGGGCTGATCCCGCTAACACTGCGTTTTTGGGAACCCTAAACTGCTGGGGATGCTAGTATAGATCTGATCGGATCAGATATTGTTGCGTTCAGATACTATACCACTAAGGAAGGTGTACGGTGCGTGCGTGGGTGTTAGTGCGACTGGCGCTAACCTGACGCTGCCTGGGGCTGGTGCTTGCCAGTTCACCAAACGCTACCAAAAAAACTGTTAGCGATCGCAGGGATCAGGCCTGACTCTGCGAACGCTGCAGTTATGCGTTTAGTGTTTTGTAAGTGACAGTGATCGATCGATACTGCACTTGGGTGGGCTGGGCTGGGCCGGGCGGAGGGGCAAAACGCAGGTGCTAGTGGGTATCTGGGCTGATCCCGCTAACACTGCGTTTTTGGGAACCCTAAACTGCTGGGGACGCTAGTATAGATCTGATCGGATCAGATATTGATGCGTTCAGATACTATACCACTAAGGGAGGCGTATGCTGCGTGCGTGGGTGTTAACGGTACAGGCGCTAATCTGACGCTGCCTGGGGCGACGCATATCACCGCCGGGCGATCAGGGGGCTAAACCTTTATTCGGTAATAAACGGCGGGTGCCCTGACACTATGAAAAATAAACCAACTAACCAGCGTCACCCGTAACGGTTATACGGTGATCAGTGGTGAAAAGGATAACTAGGGGGCAATCAAGGGGTTAAAACATTTATTAGATAGTATATGGGGGTCCCTGTCGCTATAAAATGCTGACGGCGAACCTAAATATTTACGTTCCTAACTAGCGTCACCAGTGACACTAATACAGCGATCAGAAAAATGATCGCTTAGCGACACTGGTAACAGGGGGTGATCAAGGGGTTAAAACTTTATTAGGGGGGGTTAGGGGGGTACCGTAGACCTAAAGGGGGGTAACACTCACTGTCCTACCACAGTAACTGTCACTAACTGACACCATGCAGTAATCATAAAAAAAAAAAAAAATACTGCTTGGTGTCAGTGTGACAGGGATCGGGGGGCGATCGGGGGGGATCGGGGGGCGATCGGGGGGGGGATCGGGGGTGTTTTGTGTGCCTGGCATGTTCTACTGTGTGTGTGTGTTGGTGCACTTACATGTCTTCTCTCCTCGGCGCTAGAACGGAAACTGCCGAGCCGAGGAGAGATGACATCACATCCTCTGCCTGTGTGTACTATACACAGGCAGGGGATGTTCCTCATTGGCTGGGAGCGATCGCGAGGGGGGGGCCACAATCGGATGGTCTCCCTCTCGTCTCTCATTGCTCATAGCCAAATGCCGACCGCCGCTGGTACCGGGGGGGTCCGATCGGACCCCCCGCCCGCGGGAAGTCAATCACGTATGGGTACGTGATTTTGCCTGCCCGTGCCATTCTGATCACGTATATATGCGTGAGGCGGTCGGCAAGTGGTTAAGGGAATATTGAAATCCCCTCCAAGAAGTACCATTCCCTTCTGAAAAGACGATAGGAGATCGCAAGTGTTTCTAAAAAAAGTGACATGATGTTCGTTTGGGCAGTATATGTTGGCTAACGTTATTGGTTTTGAGGCATATGTGCCCTTGAGGAAGATGAATCTACCTCAAGGATCTATAAGAGAGTCGCAGAGTTGGAAGTCAGCATGTTTGGATATTAGGATCAAAACCCCTTTCGTTTTGGAGTCCGGGTTTGTGGAGTGGAAGGCAGAATGGTATATGCGGTTGGATAATTTGGGTATGGAATCCGAATGGAAATGTGTTTCTTGTAGGAAAATGAAATGGGCCTTGTGTTTCGTGAGGGATGACATAACTTGGGATCTTTTTTCCGGGAGATTAAGGGCTTTTGCATTTAGTGATACGCACTTCAGGGTCCGGTAAGAAGAGGTGAGTGTAATATTTTTGCATGGTGGCATACGAGTGCACTGTCTAAATATATGTCACTGGATCTCAGGAAAGCAGAAGATTTCCAATTTGAGATGATGGGTAGTTACTTAGGAACGGGGCCACACGAGAAGGAGATGGTTGGTATTAGGGGAAGTGTGGGAGTGGAGAAGGGAGGATTATATGGGGATTTAGTAGAGGTAGTGGGGAAAGAAGATATGGATCAGAATAGACGAAAGGGTAAGTAGTACAGTAGGGAGTAGTAAGGGAAGGACTAGAAGATGGAATGGAAAAATACCAGAGGTGAAAGTAGGCAAGCTACTTCACCTAAAGAGAAAAGTGCTGGGGGTGTCAGCAAAGTCCAGGGTCTCTGCGACTCGGGGAGTGTGAGTAAAGAAGCCTAAGAGATTTTGCGAAAGTATGTAGTGGGGGACCGTCCAAACCAGATAGCAATTAAGCAGGTATAAACCCAAATGTAAAACAAATAAACATTAACAGAGGAACACCCATCGAACAGTTCTGTCTTATGTATGACAGCTAAATGTCTATAAACTGGTATGGCAGGAAATTCAGTACCTATCAACCAGTCTAAGATGTATAATTATAGCTCGCACAAGTAAGTTGAGTAAGATAAGGGGGGATATGTCAAGAGAGGAAATAAGGTGTTAAAATAAGGTAAAATAAATGAGATAAAATAAAATAAAATGATATAAAATAAAACAAAAAGGAAGTTGATACGGGGGGAATGGAGGTGGGAAGGGATAGGGGAGGGAGAGGGAGGGAGAGAGATGGTTAGGGGGTATGGGAAGGACAGAAGAAAAGAGGCAAGCAATTTAAGGATATCTAAGGTAACATATAGCCTCACTAGGTCAATGGATGTTCTAAATTCCAGTTGAGCAGAAGGAATTTGCATTCCGCGAGGCTAGATAGAAGATCTAGGGTGATTTACAGCTATTCTGTGCATTTAGACGTGTTCAAGAAAGGGTGATATCTTAGGAGCCTGTTGTTTCTGGTTCCTGCAAATTTTGGCTTGCAAGTGAAAATAAAAGTAAGAACCATGGAAGTAATGGTTTACTACATGCATAAACTATTAGCATGTCCGGTTTTGTGTTGTGAATTGAAAAGTTGAGGATTTGGAACTGGTCATGTGATGCGAAGAGGACAGTGTGTGATCGTGTTCCATGTACCCTTTCCCCCCGGGCTCCCGAGACAACCCATACCTCACATATCCATCGGAGACACAAAGATACATAAAGTACACTATTTGCACCAAATAATCTAAACTGTATGTTCCTTTACTCAAAGAAGTAATAACACGTAGATATATCTGGATTATCACTGAGTCGGCCGGTAGACTCCGTTAGTGATGAGGGAGAAGTATAGATGACAGGATCCAGAATAATTCCTTGTGGCAAATGTTCATTTTTGCATCCGCTATAGGATTACCAGCAGTGGGGAGATGGCAACTAAAAAGGATGCAAATTAAGGCGGTTGAAGTAACTACATTAGGTACAAGGGGTCAGATCGGATATCTGGAGTAAAAGGTAAATCACATTGACTCATTAAGACAAGTGTGAGGAGATTTTGCTGTGAGCATTGTCTCTACTGATTTCCAGCCTCAACCCCGCTCGCAGTAGCTGCATGCGAGTTTGGTGTAGGCCCAATGGAGCGTGAGTGGATGTGATTGACACAATGTGATGCCCACGCTGTATATGAGTGAGAGCTTTAAGTCAAGTTACCTTATGATGGCATATCAATTCCCGCATGGATGATTTTTGTAAGCCATCTTATTGTAGGAGAGCCAGGAAAATAATCCAGTCATAAGCAGTATGAAAAACAAACAGAAAGGGGAAAACTGAGGGAGGGTAAAAGTGGGGCCAAAGACCTGGGGCTAACAGAAGGTTGAGGCACTTACTTAAGAGTCAGTCCGTGGCTAAGTGGAGAATTGAAGTTTTAGGCTGTGGGTCGGTCTCTCTTCGTGGATGGTGAAGAGGGGGATCCCGGGCTGCGCAGGTAAAGATCCCGTCAGGATGAACGGGCATTCGGAGATGGCTGGTGTGGCCTTTGCTTGCGTGATCTCTGGCGTTGGGCTTTCGGAGATGGGTTGGTTGAAACCGGAAGCCATGGTTCCTGGGGGAAGTAGAAGGCGTACCACTCCGGAAGTTCAACTCGCGGGAGATCGAGTTGTTCACAAAACAAATGAATGTCTTTTGGTGTACGGAGTATTGCAGAGCGCCCTCTAGCTGAAGCTGAAAGTGCAAAAGGAAATTTCCAGCGATATTGTATGTTCCTAGCATGGAGCAATTCCAGCAGGGGGCGCAGCGCTCTTCTGTTCTGTAATGTGATTTGTGAAAGATCTTGAAAGAGTTTGATCTCTGCTCCATTGTGGAGGATGCGTCTTCTCTCTCTAGCTTTACAGAGGATTTCTTCCTTCAGTTGGAAATTAACAATGCAGCATATCGCATTTCTAAAACGTAATCTTGAGCATTTAAATCTATTCACACATAGTGTAACATATAATATACGATGACAATATATATCAAATAGATAAAATAAAATAAAAATGTATAGTAAATAATTGTAAAAAATCAGGAGTAATACGATGATTCCAAAATCAAAAAAATAAGTGTTCCAAATAGGTGCAATTAAGATGCAAGTTCGTGAGGTATATAGAAAAAATGGCTCTGTCTTGCCTTTCCAGAATAGTAAGGTGACTCAGTGTGGGAATAAACAGATTGGCCAGAATTCGTGCGGATCTTCATATGGAGTAATTTCACAATAACTTTAGGCTCTCAGAACTCTCACCTTAATAATGATGGAAATGAGCATGATGGTATAATATCTGTTAATTACGTCACTATATTCTCCTGACCGTTCTCCTCCACTTATCCTGGCTTTATTCCATTCCTCTCCACCAGTAATATGGCTAACTGCCTGATAGAAGATATTAAATCTGCAACAAACAAGGTTTCCTGAAAGGCCACCCGAAGCTGTAGTATATACCTTAAAATAAACCACAGTGCTGCAAAATGACAAATTACAAAATATAACACATCTCCGTGAAAGAAAATATATAAAAAACAGAAGAAAATAAAAAGTTCAAAAAATGTGTTTGAAAACAAAAAACGCTTGAAAAGCGCCACATTCAGTTCGTGAAAAACGGAATTACAAGAAAAAAACGTGGGTGAAGAAGATGAACCGTTCCTTTAGTGTATCACATCAAGGTGGGAAAAGGTAAGAGGTATAAGAACACTTCCAAGCCACCGATAGTTGCGGGAGAGTAGTAATGGCTGTACTCTTACCAAACTTGTTGGACCTCCTGTGTAGCGAGGTCGTACGAGCTTGCAGATATAGCCCTCTGCAGGGACAAGTGGGAGACGATGTCCTGGTCCTGCTCACAAGCGTCACCCGCTTCCAGAAGTTATCTCCGTTTCAGCATCAGGGGGGAGACTCCTGTGATGCTGCATTGGTTTTCATTTTAAGTACTCATGCACACAGGGCTTAAAAACACCACTTTCTTTCTCGAACATCACGGGACGTGATGTTCGAGAAAGAAAGTGGTGTTTTTAAGCCCTGTGTGCATGAGTACTTAACCACTTGACAACTGGGCACTTAAACCCCCTTCCTAACCAGACCAATTTTCAGCTTTTGGTGCTCTCACATTTTGAATGACAATTACTCAGTCATGCAACACTGTATCTATATGAAATTTTTGTCCTTTTTTTCACACAAATGGAGCTTTCTTTTGGTGGTATTTAATCACCGCTGGGTTCTTTATTTTTTGCGCTGTAAAAGAAAAAAGACTGAAAAATCTGTAAAAAAATACATTTTTCTTCATTTCTGTTATAATATTTTGCAAATTAGTAATTTTTCTTCATATATTTGGGCCAAAATTTATACCGCTACATATCTTTGGTAAAATTAACCCAAATCGGTGGATATTATTTGGTCTTTGTGAAAGTTATAGAGTCCAAAAGCTATGGTGCGAATATCTGAAAATTGATCACACCTGAAGTACTGACGGCCTATCTAATTTCTTGAGACCCTAACATGCCAGAAAAGTACAAATACCCCCCAAATGACCCCTTTTTGGAAAGAAGACATTCCAAGGTATTTAGAAAGATGCATGGTGAGTTTTTTGAAGTTGTCATTTTTTCCCACAATTCTTTGCAAAATCAAGGTTTTTTTTTTACTTTTTTTTTTCCCACAAAATTGTCATATTAGCAGGTTATTTCTCACACACTGCATATGCATACCACAGATTACACCCCAAAACACATTCTGCTATTACTCCCAAGTATGGCGATACCACATATGTGAGACTTTTACACAGCGTGGCCACATACAGAGGCCCAACATGCAGGGGAGCACCTTCAGGCGTTCTGGAGCACCCAGGCCAATTCTGACATTTGTCTCCTACATGTAAAAATCATCATTTATTAGCTAGAAAATTACATAGAACCCCAAAACATTATATATGTTTTTTTAGCAAAGACCCTAGAGAATACAATGGCAGTCGTTGCAACTTTTTATCTCGCACGGTATTTGCGCAGCAATTTTATTAACGCGTTTTTTTTGGGAAAAAAAACTGTTTTGTGCTTTACAAAAACCAAAACAGTAAAGTTATCCTAATGTTTTTGCATAATGTGAAAGATGAAGTTATGCCGAGTAAATAGATACCCAACATGTCACCTTTCAAAATTGCACGCGCTTGTGGAATGGCGCCAAACTTTGCTACTCAAAAATCCCCATAGGCGACGCTTTAAAATTTTTTACTGGTTACATGTTTTGAGTTACAGAGGAGGTCTAGGGCCAAAATTATTGCTCTCGCTCTACTGATCGCAGCGATACCTCACATGTGTGGTTTGAATACCGTTTTCATATGTGGGCGGGACTTACGTATGCGCTCGCTTCTGCAGGGGCACTTTAACAGGGACAGGGGCGCTTTAAATTTTTTTTTTTTTTTATTGTTCATTTTACTTTATTTATTTTAGTTTGATGCTTTTTTCCAAAAAAAAAATTTTTTGACCACTTTTATTCCTATTACAAGGAATATAAACATCCTTGTAATAGGAATATGGCATGACAGGTCCTCTTTACAGTGAGATATGGGGTCAATAAGACCCTAGATCTCACCTCTAGGCTGGGAAGCCTGAAATAAAAAAAAAAAAAAAAACGATCCTGGCTTCGATCGTAGCGGTGAGTCGGTAGAAGCGCAGGAGGGGGGGACATCCCCTCTCGCCTCCCGTAAGAACGATCAAGCAGTGGAACAGCTGCTATGATCATTCTCATGGTGTAGGGAATCGCTGGCTGAAAAAGCTGATATCTGAATGATGCCTGTAGCTGCAACCATCATTCAGATATCCCCGCACAAAGTCAAGGATGTTGTATGATGGCCGGCGGGCGGGAAGTGGTTAAAACGCTTTTTTTTTTTTAACACAAAGTTGTCCATTTATACAATATTTCTACCACATAACATGTACATACCAAAAATGACACCCCAAAATAGATTCTCCTGCTCCTCCTGAGTACGGCGATACCACATGTGTGAGACTTCCACAGCCTGGCCACATACAGAGGGCGAGTACAACTGAGCATGGCTGGGTATGGCAGGGTATGGCGGGGTATTGCGGAGTATGGCGGGGTATTGCGGAGTATGGCGGGGTATTGCGGAGTATGGCGGGGGCGGGGTATTGCGGAGTATGGCGGGGTATGGCGGGGTATGGCGGAGTATGGCGGGGTATGGCGGAGTATGGCGGGGTATTGCGGAGTATGGCGGGGTATGGCAGAGTATGGCGGGGTATGGCAGAGTATGGCGGGGGCATGGCAGAGTATGGCGGGGGCATGGCAGAGTATGGCGGGGGCATGGCAGAGTATGGCGGGGGCATTGCAGAGTATGGCGGGGGCATTTCAGAGTATTGTGGGGGCATTGCAGAGTATTGCACAGCATTGCAGAGTATTGTGGGGGCATTGCAGAGTATTGTGGGGGTATTGCAGAGTATTGCACAGCATTGCAGAGTATTGTGGGGGTATTGCAGAATATTGCACAGCATTGCAGAGTATTGTGGGGGTATTGCAGAGTATTGAACAGCATTGCAGAGTATTGCACAGCATTGCAGAGTATTGTGGGGGCATTGCAGAGTATTGCACAGCATTGCAGAGTATTGTGGGGGTATTGCAGAGTATTGTGGGGGTATTGCAGAGTATTGCACAGCATTGCAGAGTATTGTGGGGGCATTGCAGAGTATTGCACAGCATTGCAGAGTATTGTGGGGGTATTGCAGAGTATTGCACAGCATTGCATAGTAGTAGGGATGGCTGAGCATGGATGGATGGATGGATGGATGTCTCTGTGCAGCGCTGTGGGCACTACACATACAGCCCACAGCGCTGCAGACATCCATCCATCCCCCTCCCCGCTCACTGTGTACCGATCGGTACACAGGAGGGGAGGAGAGGAACCGGCGTCATCAGATGACGCCGGTCTGTTTACATGTGATCGCACCGTCATTTGACGGCGCGATCACATGGTAAACGGCCGCGATCAGCGGCCATTTACCGGGATCCGTGATGCGCCGGGTCCTCTGGACCCGGCGGTCACGGATGTGTTCGGGTGCGCGCCCCAGGGGGCGCGCAAGAGGGGAATTCTGGGAGGACGTCATAGTACGTCCACCCAGAGTTATCCAACCGCCCTGCAGCCGTCATTCGGCTATGGGCCGGTTGGTAAGTGGTTAAAATGAAAACCAATGCAGTATCACAGGAGTCTCCCCCCTGATGCTGAAACGGAGATAACTTCTGGAAGCGGGTGACGCTTGTGAGCAAGACCAGGACATCGTCTCCCACTTGTCCCTGCAGAGGGCTATATCTGCAAGCTCATACGACCTCGCTACACAGGAGGTCCAACAAGTTTGGTAAGAGTACAGCCATTACTACTCTCCCGCAACTATCGGTGGCTTGGAAGTGTTCTTATACCTCTTACCTTTTCCCACCTTGATGTGATACACTAAAGGAACGGTTCATCTTCTTCACCCACGTTTTTTTCTTGTAATTCCGTTTTTCACGAACTGAATGTGGCGCTTTTCAAGCGTTTTTTGTTTTCAATCACATTTTTTGAACTTTTTATTTTCTTCTGTTTTTTATATATTTTCTTTCACGGAGATGTGTTATATTTTGTAATTTGTCATTTTGCAGCACTGTGGTTTATTTTAAGGTATATACTACAGCTTCGGGTGGCCTTTCAGGAAACTTTGTTTGTTGCAGATTTAATTTTAATTTTAATTTTATTCATGCCAGCGCACATTTTAAGTTTATTTATGGTTTATACACTTTACTGATATTTGAAGTATATTTGTTGCAGCTGCACTATGCACTTTTAACATTCAATTTATTGGCTGTTTTCTCATGAGCGCAGGTTTTTTACAAAATTGATAGAAGATATACCTCCAAGGCACAGCGGCCCGGTGGGGGAGAGAGGAAGAGAAAACAGAGGGGCTCCAATAGTGTAGTACGTTAATTAAAAAACAGTATTTTATTAGGGGTTTCAGGGTGGTCTCTTACATTAAAAGGTTAAAAAACAAGCGAGTACAGCTAAATGGCGTTGAGAGCTCCTCCTTACTAGACTTCCGGTTACGCCTGTGCTCCGCCACTCCCTACGTGTTACGTCACCGCTCGTGACTTCATCTGGGAAACCGGATTGGTCGGAGAAGAGTGTGTTTTATATAGCGATGCCGGAAGTGTTTTAGCGGCCATTTTCTCGTAGCCCACTGATATATATCAGCGCGGCCATCTTATAGGAGGTGAATCAATATGTATAGTGGCCATTTTTTTGTAGATCGAGCTCATAATGTCATCAATGATGGTATGTGGCAGTAATACGAAATGTGTGTTGGACTTTACATTTAAATAAAGTATTTTAATAAAATTAATTTGAAAGGGTAATTTAGAGAGAAGTGACATCTGAATAAAAATATTTAGTGTGGGCGTGTCAGTCCTATACCTTCGTACATAAGGAGTTGCCCTAATAAATACATATTATTAATAAGTGCTATGTAAAAAAACATATAAAAAAAACATGAATATAATAATATAGATGTATACTTAATATAATCTGGTAAAATAAATGATATATAAATATATATTTTAAAATGGTCAGTAAGCTACATAAAAAACCTGTATGTCATATATATATATATAGCCATTACATAAAACCAACATATTATATAATTGATTAAAAATTGCTGAGAAAACAGTTTAAGTCAAATTCAACATTAATACCTCTAGGTGTTAAATTGCGCATGGTGTGCATCCAATAGTACTCTCTTTGACTAATGGTCCTTATTTTGTGGCTGCCCCTCCATGACCCTTTATATTTTTCTATGCCCCAAAATTGGAGATGTGTGGGGTCCTGATTGTGTACTAATGCAAAATGTTTGGATACATTTATGCTTAGGTTTTCCCTTTTTGATGTTTTGGATGTGTTCTTTTATTCTAACTTTGAGGGCTCTCTTGGTTTTCCCTACATATTGGAGGTTGCAGCTACATTGTAGCACGTATACTACTCCCTTTGTATGGCATCCAATAAAATTATTAATTTTAAATGTCTCTTTTGTAGTAGTTGCTGTAAAATCTGTTCTTTTACCCTGGAATCTTTTAGCATGTCTACATACATAACAGTTTCTACAGGGAGTAGTATATGTGCTTTGACCCAACTTTCACTTACTTTGACCCAAGCCCAGTCCATGAACAGGGTGGGGAGGAGTTCATGGACCAAGAATTGGTTACTCCAGCGTGACCAATTCTCTCATATGCCTTTGCTGCTGGAGATCCAGGAGAATAACTCTGATGGTTTCAGGAATTTTCGCCAGATGACGGACCCCGTTTTTCACCGTTTGTTGGCTCACCCCTTATATTACGAAGCAAGACACCTGCATGCGGCAAGCCATCACTTCCGAGCAGAGGCTAGTCGCCACGTTGCAGTATTTGGCGATGGGGAGAAGTCTACAGGACCTCAAGTTCTCTACAGGCATCTCCCCCCAGGATCTGGGGATCATTTTTCCAGAGACCTGTTCTGCCATCATTCAGGTCCTGCAGAAGGACTATATAAGGGTAAGTTTTCTCCTTTAACTTCACATTATATGTATTTAATGTTTGCTAATGTATTGTATTTCTTTCATCATTCCATAATTAGCTTGATTGTAATATGCTATGAATGTCCTCTTTATTCTCATGCATGCTGTAATCTTTTAATGCTCCTTTTTTTGTGCTTCATGCATATTTGCCTTCACTAACCTCCCCAGAATGCTATCCTGGGCCCATATACATCTAGCCTAGTCACTTAACAATGTATTTTGTCAGCTCCATTGTAGTGCTTTACCCTAAACACCCACTAAAATGTTTCCAAATGTTATTGTTGTCCTTAAATTCAGGCAGAGTGCCAGAGGCTTTTTGTTGGCTGCCAAACTCATTTAGAACCCCTCTCTAACATTTTTACAATGGGCCATCAGAGGGGGTGAGGAATCTGATAAGTGAAACTTATATTTTTGTCATTAAATACTCCTTAAAATAAATGTTATACTGATGTTGGCCAAGAATGGTTGTGTTCACATCAATTCAGTGACACCCAATCTAATACATCAGTATCTCATAACAGTGAACTATACAACTTATAAGTGTCCATAATGATGAATCCAAGCGTATTAACACTACAACAGTGAAAGTGAAAACATAGATGAGTAAATGAAAAGTGAAATGAAGATATCAAAAATAATAATGATGCACAAAGTCCATGCAAAGCACTGTGTTTCACATAGCATTAAGTGAATAATCTTCCTATAATCCAAATTTCCTTCCTCCACACCGATAGTGATTGTGATCCACTCCTTTGAAACCGCACTCACCACAAAGATTTGCCTTGCTCGGCATGTAAGCTGTTAAAAACCCAATCGAGGTAAATTACACTCTTCAATTTCCAGCAGTGCTCAGCATAAGGAGATGTATCCACATAAAATGAAAAAGATGCCTCCAATAGCGTGATAACATAAAAACATTTATTAAAATAAACACATGGAATGCACAACCATTGTACTCACATCCTTCCAATATTTAAAAAGCATTTCAGGGTAAACTCATGTAACAAAGCTATGGCGGTGTACTGTGGTCATGACAGACCCGGGATACAGTTTTAAACCTCACCCTCCCCTCATTGGTTCCTTGTCACCACAGGGCAGTCACAGCCGAACACAGCAGAGTGTCACACGTCACACATCACACGTCACACGTCACATTATTTAAAAATATTTTTTTTTCCAATCATTTTTATTTAAGTTGGCAGCTTTAGGGATTTACACTCATATACAGGCGCAGTGGTGAAACATCAAGTCTAGTTGCGCGGAACTTGGTGACCATTAGTCAAGAATGGTTGTGTCTAATCTGCACATGTTTATGTGCAAAATTACTATTTTTTTTTGGTTTGACTCCACAGTTTCCTTCAACACCACAGGAATGGCAGACTGTGGCCTCCCATTTTGCTCATTGTTGGGACTTTCCCAACTGTGGAGGGGCAATCAATGGAAAACACGTATACATAGTCCCACCACCCCATTCGGGGTCATACTATTTTAAATATAAGGGGTTTCATAGTAACGTGTTGATGGCGGTGGTGTCGGCGACATATGAGTTTCTCTATGTGGATGTGGGGAAGAATGGCTGGATGTAGGATAGTGAAGTCTTTGCCCAGACCGGGCTCTACGGACATCTCCAAAGTGGTGGCTTGGGATTGCCACCTGCTGAAGAGAACGTGGAAGGACTCCCATTTGTTTTTACAGCTGATGAAGCATTTGGTCTGGGTGATCACATGATGAGGTCATTCCCCCAGAGGACCTTCACCCCAGAGAAGAGGGTTTTTAATTACCGGCTGGCCAGAGCCTGAAGAGTCGTGGAGAATACCTTCAGGATAATGGCCAGCCGGTTCCGCTTATTTCTAAAAGCAATTAACATGGCGGAGTACAAACTTAACCACATTGTTTTATGCTGATGCATGCTGCACAACTTTTTAAAGTGAAATGCACCTGGTTATGTTGCCACAGTTGGGCCTGAGGCTGGACTTCATGAGAATCCAATGACGGCCCTGGGAGCTGGCCGTCCTGGCTTGCCCCCCCAAAGCACCCGCGAAGTGCATGAAAAATATGTGGAATATTTTACGGGTAGGGGGGCCATTGCTATGCCAGCTAATTTTTAAATATTTTCAAAACAAAAAAAATTGATATGATGAAATCTTGATTTGGATTTACTGCTTGTGTTTCTTTTATCTGTCTCCTAGGTTCTCCTAGTGCATTTGTAGTGCCAAGTGGTTTTAACATTATTATACCAATTTAATACAAAAAGTGTTATTGAGCATTGAAAGAAGAGCCACACATTGTTGAGTAGAAAGCCTTTTACTCCATGCACATTCACATGTGCGTTCTAAAACATTTTGTGGTAAAAAAAAACACATTTTTTTTTTTTTTTTTTTAAGTTTTACCTTTAAATTTTTAAAAAAGTACAGAAACAGGCATGTTTACAAAAATAACATACACAACTCTGGAACTTACAAAGTTCAACATTGCAAAAATGAAGGCAATATCAGACATTATAGTGTGAAAAATGTCTTGATCTTGCCTTCATCAGATGGGGTGAAGTCACCCCTGTAAAAGCCAAATTTAGAAGATGCACACAAATTGTGAGTCAAAATGGGGATTTCCTTTCTGATTCCATACCTAATGTCAACATGTGCTATCTCCCATCATGGAGGATCAATGGACGTGTTTTGGGGGTGCAACCACTTCCTCACACCTACTAGAGTTAGGAGAAAGGGGTTGCACCCACAAATCGTGTACATTGAAATCCCCTGATGGCAGATAGCACATGTTGACAAACTGTGTGCATCTTCCAAATTTGGCTTTTAAAATGTATTAAAACTTTATTAGAGAAATTTGTCAAAAAAAGGTGTACCCTTTTTTGGATTTAGATTCTCCCTAGTATATCAATCATGTTGCTCTGTATTTGTTCAATCTCCTTGGTTTTTTCGTTGATAAGGTCTAAATCCCGAGTACACCACATTATGTCCCGGATAAGCCGTTGTGCACTGTCACTGTTGAAATTAGTAGATTGTTCTTCCACAACCTGCACATCACCTAAAATAAAAATACACACCATGTATTATAAATATGCAGGCATACATCTATTACCTGAATCTGTGGTGTCAGACACTGACCTGTTGTGGTGACAATTTCAATCACTTCTTCCACCTCTCCTTCCTCCACATCCTCAGATTGTGGTGTCCTCTGTTCCCCTTCTTTCGGGGGTGGGGGTTCCTGTTGTCCTCCGACGTCCCGAGTCTTTTCTCCCCTATGAGAATGAAACAAAAGGTATACTTAGCACACAGATATTTGTGGCCAGAAATAAGAATGTGAAACATTGCTTGGAAGTGGGGTTCAATTGTCTGTTTGGGCAGAGTTCCAAGTTGAAGACATGATTAATTTCCTTAACCAAGCTTGAATATTTTCCTTTTTTGGACAAGTTTCACACATGTAGACACCCCAAGTATCCATTGGAGTACCTGTGTGGGACACCATAAAAAGTTTGTTCTTGTGTCCCACACTAGTGCTCCTGAGTCCAGTTGTGTAAACAGCTGCTGAGTGTCCTCTTCTTACATTACACTGAATCAAGTTTGCAATTCCTTCTAGTTACAAACACATCTAGACAACAATGTCCTAAACTTCTTTTAATACAAATTAGCATGACCAAATCTAG
Organism: Aquarana catesbeiana; assembly: GCF_042186555.1. NCBI lineage: Eukaryota > Metazoa > Chordata > Amphibia > Anura > Ranidae > Aquarana > Aquarana catesbeiana. The sequence continues at coordinate 504,959,294 of NC_133328.1, forward strand.
TTAACCCTGTATCTGCCCACAACATCGTATTTAGTTGGCAAACAAACAATGTTTCTTACGACCGATTACTGTGCCCATGAACATGAAAGTAGCCATTTTAAACTGTACAACAGTAAAGAAAAGCACATGGAGCAGCATGCAAGTATAAATAATAATAGGAACACACGACAACTACTTACTTTTTAGAAGCACTTTCTTGATCCTTCTGTACTGATCCTGTTCCCTCAATTTCAGGTCTGACCAGCGTTTCCTCAATTGCTCCTTGGATCATCGTACCCCAAAATTCTGACGCAGACTCTTCACAACTTTAGTCATGATCTTGGCCTTTCTCACATTTGGATTTAGGTACGGTCCATACTTCCCATCATAGTCGGCCCTCTTCAATATGTCCACCATCTCCACCATCTCACCAAAGGACATATTGGAGGCCTTAAATCTTCTCCACCGGGATCGGGACGTTTCTTGCTCCAGGCTTTCCTCCTCCTCGTTACTGCTATTATGCACCTGCTGTGTCTCCGCAATGTCGTCTCCCACTGTGCCGAAAGAGAAGGGCTGGGGAATATTCTAGAAAGAACGTCAGGGGCGGGCGACGCTGGTGGAGTTTCACGCATGTGCAGTGTATATAAAGCTAACACGCATGTGTCGTACGTACGATCTGTGAGTGGAGGAAGTGCCGAACGTTATAACGAAGGTAACATTTTAATTTGGGACATCAGTGGCTTATACTCATTCAAGATTGAGGCCTATATTGGGATAAGAGTAGGAGAGTTTAGCCTGATATTAGTGTTTTGGTCTTGTGTTTTGTCTTTCAGCAAATATGAAACAATTCAAAGACCCTGAATTCACGGGCCAGTTCATAGACAGATACAGGGATATGAGAAATTTGTGGAAGGTTAAAAACCCCTTATATCGCAATAAACCAGCTAGTAAGGCATCGCTGGAGAAACTGCTGCAATTTGTGAAGACGCAGGTCCCCGACGCAGACGTCGAGTTTGTGGAGAAGAAAATTGGTAGCTTGAGAAGCACATATAGGAAGGAGCTTAATAAGGTCCAGGCTTCCATGAGATCAGGAGCTGCAGCAGAGGATGTGTATGTACCCAGTCTATGGTGCTACAACAGGATGTGATTTCTGGAAGACCAGATGGAAGCCAGGGAATCACTTTCTACACTTCCATCCACCCTTCCCTCAACCCTTCCCTCAACCCCAGCTGAGGATTCTGAGGACCAACCTGGGCCTTCCATCCTGGAACAAGTTGAAGAGCCCAGCTTGAGCCAGGTATAGGATTTTTTAAAAATATTTATTGTCCAAAAATGATTGTTGTTAACTAGATGTTATTACTGCTAACAAATTAATGAGTTAAGAAAAAGTGTTTGACATATCAATAGACAGTAGGGGCTAAAAATGAGTGTGACAAGAATGAAAAATGCTGGGGTCAGAATGATAGTCTTTTCTATTTATTAACATTCAATTTGCAACAGTCATGAGCTGAAAATTGTGTGTGATTGATGAACCAAAAACTAAAACTATGTCCCTTTTTTAAACACAGGAAGACCTCAGCCAGGACGAGGCTCTGGAATGTGGCAGCCAGGAGGAGGCGAGGGTAAGTGTCAGCCAGGAGGTGGCCAGGCCCAGTAGCCTCACCCAATCCCAGGTGCCTCCCCTCCGCCTTACAACAAAAAGGGCCAGGAAGGGGAGTAATGTGGAGGAGGCAGCACTGGGCCTCATTAAGGACGCTAAAGTAGTCCTGAAAAGCACCCCCCGACGCTGAATAGGCCTATAGCTGCTATGTAGCTGCTAAATTGCAGCAAATGGAGGAGGGTCAACACTTCAGGTGTGAGAAATTTATTTTTGAGGCCATTCAGAGGGGGTTGAGTGGCCAAATAAGCGATAACATGCACTTATGTGTACTTGCCCATCCTCCTGCCGCAAGTCCACCTCCAGAGCCACAACCTCCAAGGAAGGCTGCAGGGAAGACAAGAAAGTGATGGCCTGGGTTCAGTCTGGTCTGACAGAAGACGCAGGCTGTGGTAGTACCACAGCCTGGGGACATATATTTTATCTGCTGCTGTTCATGATCTCGGGGAGTCCAGGACCAGATTGTGCTCCCCATTATATGGACTTCTCAAGTTACCAATTTTATTTTCAAAATTGTTGATGTGTGCTCTGGGGTATTTATTTATTTATTTATTTATTTATTTATTTATTTCAGGTACTTATATAGCGCCGTCAATTTACGCAGCGCTTTACATATACATTGTACATTCACATCAGTCCCTACCCTCAAGGAGCTTACAATCTAAGGTCCCTAACTCACATTCATACATACTAGGGACAATTTAGACAGAAGCCAATTAACCTACCAGCATGTCTTTGGAGTAGAAAGGCTTCGCAATTTGCAGCAGTTTCTCCAGCGTTGCCTTCCTCTTTATTTTGTTATCAGCCAGAATAAATGAAGATTTTTTTTTTCTGAAAATACTTGCCTATGTGTTTTTCTTCAAATAGGACAGTTTGTGAGTAGGCAGGTACATTTCAAAAATACAATGTCAAATTAACAAGAGACACCAACCTCCTTGAGCTTTAAAAATACAAGATAATAATGTTGTTGTGTAAACTTGACACACAAAAAAAAAATATTATGGAGATGACTAGAAAATAATTTAAAAATATTCCAAAAAAAGGAGTTCTTGTTTAAAAAAAAATTGAAAATAAAAAATAATTCCAAACATTATTATGGAGATCTGACTTTAAAAACAAAAAAGATTATTAATGAGATCACGAGAAATAATAAAGAAAGAAGTTTGTGAGAACTCTGTGTGAATATGAGCAGCAAAAGAACTTAATTCTTCTAGCATTATAAAGAAGAAGAGCATGCGCTGCATTAAACTATTGAAAAAATGTCAGCATGACGAATGTGGCATCTCCATTACGAATGGTAGTTTTATCAGAGCAAGCGCTTCCGTCTCGTACTTGAATCTGAGTATAGAAGGCAGGAAGACCACTCACAGGACACCTAACACTAAGCCAATATAGGATACACTCCCACAGCCACACAGGTGCCGGCTCTGCACGATTATTAGATTGTAAGCTCTTCTGAGCAGGGCCCTCTTAATCCTATTGTATTGTATTGTATTGTATTATAACTGTATTGTCTCCCTTTTATATTGTAAAGTGCTGCGTAAACTGTTGGCGCTATATAAATCCTGAATAATAATAATAATAATAATAATGAGTAGATGATGAATAGAAGAGGTCTGGATAGCTGCACAACCATGAAAAAGCACCTTTATTTCATTAAAATGTTGCAGGTCACATCAAGGTGGATACATAGGACAGAAAGCAGCTAACGCGTTTCACATCAATGGATGCTTACTCATAGCTAAAAGACAGTTATCACAACTGAGGTATAAAGCGAGGTGATTCATCAAGAGCATGTGTAACACCTGGAGATTAAACTTTAAACCAAGCGGATAAAGACCACATCTCTCAGAATTCATACAAGTTGTGATAACCTGTGAGTGCACATTTACAATGACAAACAGACACAGAATTAGTTGAATATAAGAAAGATGGGGTTAAAGAACATATATGCATTTAGGGATTTACATGGAATGAAGTAACATGAAATGCAATCATGCAAGATTGGGCAATCACAAAGAAATAACACGATGTAGCAGTACATAGTAAAAATAAATAATGAAAGTGAAAAACCAATAATAAAAGTGAAAAACAAACATATAAATGGTTGCATTTATAATGAATGGTGTCATTGTAGCAGTCATGATCTGGACCCTTGTAAATATAAAAAAGTAAAATATTTTGAAGATACGTCCGTCAAATGAAGCACCATTAAACATCATGACATCAGACATGCTAGGTGGTATTATTCTTCATGAACCAAAACCACCGCACACCAGACAATTATCCAAAGACACCAATAGCATAACGCTGGCGTTAGGACATATCGGAATGGGATTGCCAGAGATCATCGGAAGACCGATATAGTCAGTGGCAACCCTTCCCAGATCAAGTATCCTAAAACCATATTAAAACTATATCTAAATTAAACTAAGGGATATGCCGAAGTGCGGGGAGGAACAGAACAATCGAACAAATAACCAGGATATACTTTGATATTTAGAAAAACAAAAGCATATAAATGCATGAATGTATGGCCCCAAAAGGTAATAATACGCCAAGAACAAAAAAAGAAGAAAAGAAAAAACTATGTGTATATACTGAATGGCCAAACTAAGCACAAATTCTATATATGGTACAACATTCACAAGTGTAAAAAATGTGGCAGAGATGGTCAGACCGTATAGTCTGTAGATTATGTATTATGGTCAATGAAATACAACTCGGAAGAAAAAAGCTACAATACAGCTACATGAAAAAGGAACAGACAAAATACCAAAAAACCCCAAGCCAAAAAGACCAAAACAGAACAAAAACACAGAACAAGCAACAATACACTAGGTTGAAAGATCCGTATGTATGGAAAAGATTACTAAAGGATTGCGGGCTGTGTATTAAAAAGCCAAACTGCAGCGCTGCGGAGCGGGGAGTCTCGCTTTGCACGCTGCAGGCTTTAATTGCAAAAGAGCCCATTACCTGAAGTGTCTCTATCCTAATATACCATGGCAGGGATCCGTATATGTGAAAATGATTGCTAGAAATTTGCAGGCTGTGTATTAAGGGACCAGACTGCAGCGTTACGGAGCGGGGAGTCTCGCTTCACGTGCTGCAGGCTTTGATTACAGAGAAAACCCATACCTGAAAATGTCTCTGTCATAATACACCACAGCAAGAAAAATTCTACATTATATGGCTTTATAACATAAGATGTATTAAATGCAGATACTGAGTACAACACCGACAACAACAACTTAGAAATTGTGTCAAGAAACTGGAGCGACACAGACAGAGGAAAAATGTGTTTAATCCGCTACAGGCATAGCATATAGAGCTAGAAGAGATGGGAAATCACAGGCTATAGACTAGAGGACAGGGCTACAGCTCTAAGAGGAGGAAATCTCTCCTCATGTGTTGTAAACCCTGGTAGCCAGAAAACCAACGCAATGTCAATTGAATCTATATGTAAAAACTGGATGTGAATATAAATGTAAAAAATCAAACAAAGAATAATAAAAAAAAAAAAAAAAAACATATAGTATTTTGATATAAGCGTGATCATATAGACTGGACGGGAGTGGAGAACCTCAAATGGTGAGTTAAAGCACAGGATTGCAATGCTAAGGAGAAAGAAGTCTCACTTCATGTGCTGCAATCTATAGTTACCAAAAATCAAGTCATTATTAATGAGAACTATATGTCAAGATTAGGTGTGAAAACTGAGTCAAATGTCATTATGGACAACTAATAAAAATGGGATACATCCCATTCAAAGTTTAGTCCGGATGGTTGGTGGGTGTCTAAAAAGAAGATCCATTTAACCTCCTGTCTACACAAAATTTTTAATTTGTCTCCTCCTCTGGGTGGTCTCTTGATTTTCTCTAAACCCTGGATACCAAGACTGGTAGTGTCCTTCTGATGGTGGACATTCCAGTGCCGTGCTACATTGGTTGGATGATTCTTAGTGATGTCGTATAGATGGTCATAGAGCCTATCCTTTAGCCTACGGGTGGTCCTGCCAACGTACTGTACTTGGCATGCTTTGCAGGTGATTGCATACACGATGTACCGTGTGTTGCAATTTTCTGTTCCTCCCCGCACTTCGGCATATCCCTTAGTTTAATTTAGATATAGTTTTAATATGATTTAGGGATACTTGATCTGGGTAGGGTTGCCACTGACTATATCGGTCTTCCGATGATCTCTGGCAATCCCATTCCAATATGTCCTAATGCCAGCGTTAAGCTATTGGTGTCTTTGGATAATTGTCTGGTGTGCGGTGGTTTTGGTTCATGAAGAATAATACCACCTAGCATGTCTGATGTCATGATGTTTAATGGTGCTTCATTTGACGGACGTATCTTCAAAATATTTTACTTTTTTATATTTACAAGGGTCCAGATCATGACTGCTACAATGACACCATTCATTATAAATGCAACCATTTATATGTTTGTTTTTCACTTTTATTATTGGTTTTTCACTTTCATTATTTATTTTTACTATGTACTGCTACATCGTGTTATTTCTTTGTGATTGCCCAATCTTGCATGATTGCATTTCATGTTACTTCATTCCATGTAAATCCCTAAATGCATATATGTTCTTTAACCCCATCTTTCTTATATTCAACGAATTCTGTGTCTGTTTGTCATTGTAATTGGGCACTCACAGGTTATCACAACTTGTATGATTTCTGAGAGGTGTGGTCTTTATCCGCTTGGTTTAAAGTTTAATCTCCAGGTGTTACACATGCTCTTGATCAATCACCTCCCTTTATATACCTCAGTTGTGATAACTGTCTTTTAGCTATGAGTAAGCATCCATTGATGTGAAACGCGTTAGCTGCTTTCTGTCCTATGTATCCACCTTAATGTGACCTGCAACATTTTAATGAAATAAAGGTGCTTTTTCACGGTTGTGCGGCTATCAAGACCTCTTCTATTCATCATCTTGAATCTGAGTATGTGTGAGTTTTTGCGTGTCGGATTTGCATACACACGAACGCATTTTCGGATAGGAACTTTTTTCGACCGAAAAATTGAGAACCTGCTCTCAATCTTTTGCTGGCGGGAATTCCGCCAGCAAATGTCCGATGGAGCATACACACGGTCGCATTTTCCAACCAAAAGCTCTCTTCGGTCTTTTGCTGGCTCAGTTTCCGATTGTGTGTACGCGGCATAAGACTGCCACAGCTCCTGCAGCTCCTAATGATTCCTCACAAGCAAACAGCAGGGATCACTTATGCTGAACGAAACTCAGAGTCCAGTCACCTTAGCCAGGATTCGGGGCCTACAGCATGGTACATCAAATACAGCAATACCTGCCCAGACATGCTTATAGCAGACTTAGAGACTAGGGAATTCTCAGGCACCTTAATCACTAAGCTGAACTTGGCTATTTCTACTTACAAATTAATGAGATCGTAAAGTACGAACTTAAGGATATGAAAGAATCTCTCTGTAGCCTCAACACATAGGTAGATACCATTGAGTCTGCACAAACCAGTCTGGAAAGTTGACTAGCCATCCTCAAGGAGGCACATAAACAAAGAGAACAACATCTTTTATCCCTTAAAATGTACCAAGATGATTTGGAGAAAAAAAAAACTTAAAATGAATTAAATCTCCCAACACCACTGACATGGCAAGGCCCAGAGATACCTGTTTTGTGTGCACTTTTATACAGTTAAGGAGGAGCTTCTGTGCAAAGCTTGGTTGAAAGGGACTGTCAACTTTGATGGAGTCCCAATATAGATCCTCTTTGATCTCTCAAGCTACACATTACAAATGCACCGTATGTTGAAACTGCTACTTTAAATAATCCATTAATCAGGAGGAAGCTATTGCTGGGGTTATCTCTTCCACCAGCAAATCTGAAAGGACAACGGAACCTCAATACTTCAGACACCTAGACAATTGCCAGACTTCTTCAGCTTCTTAAAGAAAGCTCCCATGGCAAATCCAGATTGGACAGCCTTAGACACCTTCACATCCCTACCATTGCTGCCCCAGAAACAGAGGATCCATTCACAAGCTAGACGCAGACTCAACAGAATGAAGGACACTGTGGACCCTCGTTACAGAGAACCTTAAGATATATGTCTTTTATATTTTTCATGTGTAACACATTAAGATCTCTTAATATCTTTTTGGCCCATTTATAAACACACTCACCCTGGATTCCATCTGCAAAGGGTTACTTTTCTGCATTAATGAGGGCCCTTTCCATAAATAGAATAGCATACTGTTTAATACCTCTAAAAGGGATGGGGACATTTTTGCCAACGTAACATGATGGTCTTGGATTTACCAAGAGTTTCTCTAAGCAACCAACAACAAAGACTCCACTTAAATCTTCCACACAGTGCCACTGGGCTATCAACTCAATCACTCAAGCCAGCACTAACCTACCGGGTACTTTCACGGCTTATGTTCAACACCTCCAAGAAGTCCTATGCTATAGGGATAACTGCCACTCCAAGGTACTAATCACAATCATGCAATGCTGGACTTTATGTCAGCTAATTGTTACTTTTATACCTTGGGCAATGCAACAACAGTTCTTGTTTATTACATTATGGTTAAGATAATGTTAGGCGTGGTGGGATGTTACATTGCAACCCAAGCTTTAAAGTAGTTGCCAATAAGTTTACACTTTGCTTTTGTAATATTATAATATAATGCATTTACTGGCCCCTTCTCCACTCTCCATCCTGATGAGGGTGGGCCTGGATATCACACAGGTGGGCAGTAGAAATAATCTGGCTAGAAGGAGCGACGGGGTGGCAGAATACAGAGGAACCAATCTCTTTATTTTCCTTCTTCAGCTGCTGAATGCCTGCTTCATCTCCAGTCCCTTATGCAGGCATTCAGCAGCTGCAGGAGAAAAATGAAGAGATTAGTACCTTTTGTATGCAGCTGCCCCGCTGCTCCTCCTATCCGGGTGTACAGGGGGAGCCACATGGGCCCCCTGGAGCATGGGGCTGGGTCATGATTGCAACCCCTCTAGGTACACCCTTGCTCTCAATGAAGCTTTCTGAAGGTGTTAAAGACCTCCACTGAAACACAAAATATATCTGACCATGCCCCAGTGACCCTCAGCATCACCCTAAGTGAACAGACACTAAAAGCCTGGCACTGGAAGATCAATGACTCTCTCATAAAGGAGGGACTGCTTCAAAAAGAGATTGAGAGTGAGCTTGGAAACAACTTCAGAGAAAACCAGAACCAAGACACCCCACAGGCTGTGTATGGGAAGCTAAAAAACGTGTGCTAAAAGTTGACTTTATTCACAATGGCACCGCTTTGAAAAAAGTGAGGCTCCAGGAGACATCTAAAATTCTTGAATTAATTATTTAGTGTCCCTACATAAGAAAATTTCTTTTGACTGCATTAGCAACCAAGCTAAAATTGCAAGGATAGAAAGTTTCTTCCCCACTGTTATACAGTATATAAAGCTAAAGCTTAAAACGGAACTTAATACTTCCATAAAATTGGAAGTTCTGCTCATTTACCCCCCCCCCCCCGCCATTAATAGAAAATTTTTCCCCTCCGCCCTCAACCTTAACCTCCTGGGACATGTCACAGGTCCCAGGAGACCATGGGTATATTCAGAAAGAACAGTGCAACTCATGTATGAGCAGTGGTGCTGCGCTTTCTGACCCGGGTAATGACAGTGCTGGATCGCTAGGCTGGTGAGTACTTGTTTAAGACCAGGCCAATTCTGACACTTTTTGTTTACAAGTAAAAATCTGCATTTTTTGCTAGAAAATTACTTAGATCCCCAAACATTATATATATATATATTTTTTAGCAGAGGCCCTAGAGAACAAGATGCCCGTTGTTGCAAGTTCTTATCGTATGGTATTTTCTGAATACAGTGTTGGCTTCCAATGGCGGGAGGTGATCACAGAACAGGGTAAAGGGCCAATCACAGGGGGCCCTTTACCACGTGATCAGCTGTCATCTAATGACAGCTGATCAGGAAGTAAATAGAAGATCTGTACTGATAAGCGTGAGGAGAATGTATAAAGCCGGTAGCCGGCTTCTGTTACAAGGACATTGGTCCCGATCTGTGCTGGTAATCAGTGCCCACCAGTGCCATCTATCAGTGCCCACCAGCACCACCTTTCAGTGCCAAATCAGTACCCACCAGTGCCACCTTTCAGTGCCAATCAGTGCACACCAATGTCACATTTCAGTGCCATCAGTGCCACCTATCAGTGCTGCCAATCAGTGCCCATCAGTGCCTCATCATCTGTGTCACCTACCAGTGCCTATCAGTGTCCATCAGTGCCACCTATCAGTGCCACCTCTCAATGCCCTCCAGTGCCGCCTATCACTGCCCACCAGTGCACCTCATCAGTGCCCATCAGTGCTGCCTCATCATTGCCACCTCATCAGTGCCTATCAGTGCCCATCAATGTAGCCTCATCAGCGCACATCAGTGAAGGAGAACAATTATCTGTTTTTTTTTTTTGTATTTTTTTTTTCAAAATTGTTGGTCTTTTTTGTTTCTTTAGCAAAAAATAAAAAAAAACAGCACTAATTAAACACCACCAAAAGAAAGCTCTATTTGTGTAAAAAAAATGATACAAATTTTCTTTGGGTACAGTGTTACATGACCGCACAATTGTCATTCTAAGGGCAACAGTGCTGAAAGCTGAAAATTGGTTTGGGCAGAAAGGGGGTTTAAGTGCCCAGTAGGCAAGTGGTTAATACAAAAAAAGCACAAAATATAACCCAATCTTTTCAGCGCTTTTGCAATTTGAATGACAATTGCGCGGTCATGCAACACTGTAACCAAACAAAACTTTTATAACTTTTTTTTTTACACAAATAGAGCTTTTTTGGTGGTATTTAATCACTGCTGTTTTTTTTTTTTCATTTTTTTTTTTTGCTAAAGAAACAAAAAATGTAGAATTTTTTTTTTTTTTTATAAATGTTATAAAATTTTTCAAACAGGTCATTTTTCTCCTTCACTGATGTGCGCTGATTAGGGTACACTAATGGTCATTAATAGGCTGCACTGATGGGCTGTACTGATGGGCACTGATAGGCACCGACAAGGTGGCAATGATGAGGCGGCACTGATGCCCTAAATGAATCCTGCTACACACTTTCTGGTCTTGTGATAAGCTTGGGGATTTTTGCCAAGTTGTCTGCAATATAATAAGGACATTAACAGATATAGACCTAGGAACTTAGCCAGCTACATATCTTCTTCATCTCTCACACCTCCTGAGACACAGATATAGCTGTTAAATGTGGCCAGGACATGCATTCTGACCCTTTGGAGAAGGAGCCCCCCTCCCTCTCTTAGTTTACTGATATTTAAAATAGACTAGATCAAGCTTATGGAATACCTTGTGGCCTCTCTTTTACACCAAGAGGAAAAATTCAGACTCCGATGGGTGGACAGATTGCCAGTTCACCTGTTCTCAAAAATACAAGGATCTTCTTTCTAATGGCTGACATTCAACAATGTGTTATTACATACTGTATCCCACCTCCCCACTGCTTACACAGCGCACATTTCACTTTTACCCTTTTAATCCCATATACTTGTCCATTCCCTTGCTCCTGTGACCCTTCCTTTTTGACCTGTTAGTTCCTCTTACAAGCTCTTGAACCAGATGCTCCATCAATCATTTTAATTAACATGTCTAATGCCGTGTACACACGGGTGGACTTTTCGACCGGACTGGTCTGACGGACAATCCAACCGTGTGTGGGCTTCATTGGACCTGCAGCGGACTTTTTCGGTCAAAAATCAGACGGACTTTAGATTTGGAACATGTTTCAAATCTTTACGATGGACTTGAGTCCGGTCGAAAAATCCGCTCGTCTGTATGCTAGTCCGATGGACGAAAACCAACGCTAGGGCAGCTATTGGCTACTGGCTATCAACTTCCTTATTTTAGTCTGGTCACTCATCATCACGTACGAATCCATCAGACTTTGGTGTGATCGTGTGTGTGCAAGTCCGTTCATTCGAAAGTCCATCGGAAGTCCGTCAAAAGTTCGTCGGAAAGACTGTCGGACCTTTGATGCCGAAAAGTCCGTCCGTGTGTACACGGCATAAGTTAAAGAGAAAAGTAAAGATGCAGGGACTTAACCTATAAATCCTTTTTTTTTTTGTAATTGCATTTGTATTGGTTTCAACAAAAGCACAAAAATCACAAAGTGGAGTTTACAAAATGTAGAACACAAAGAGAACATAAAGGAGAGATAAACTCTCTGCAGATGTTACATGAAACATAGGTACAAAGATCACAGCGTAAAGCCTATGCACAAATTACTGGATAGAGAAATGCTTCTCAACCTGATACAGTGTAAAGGAGGTCATAGCGAAAGCAGATACACACTATATATAATTGGAGGAGTCAGTTGACAATGGTATAAACCATAGGGGCATAAATCAGGGTGGCTGGTCTCTGTATTTAAACTGGTCCCAGATTTACCAGATTTTATTAAATTGAGGAATGACATAATATACAGAAGCAGTTAGATATTCCATTCCCCCCGATTTCAGCTATAGGTTGTAAAAATATTGGTTGAGGTGGTGGGTTGGTTGACAGCCAACATAATGGGACGGCTCTCTTCACAGCCAGGAGAATGTAGGAAATGAATCGTTTAACCTGTTTTGCTATATCATAGAAGGGTAGTCCCAGTAAATAATGGATAGGATCAAGTAGGAAGGACAGGCCCACCACCTTCTGGAGCAATAACATCACATCAGACCAAAAGGGCCGAAAATATATGGAAGTGTGAGCCTATTGCTAGACCACAACGCCAACACAAAGCTGAGTGGAACCTATAGATCTAAAAATCTGAAACAGCATCAAAATCTGAAACAGTATCATTATTATTAGATGATAGCTACTCTACAAAGGAGCCAACCACAGAATTCTATGGAATGTAAAAGGTCTAGGTAATTTATATTGAAGGTACACTGTGTGAAAATATGATGTGTTTATGAGTCATGTCACCTTGAATGGCTTCTACGTACCAATCAAAAGGTGTGTCACTTAGTAGCTACTTACAGTTACTTACCTGATGAATTGATTCTTGTAAAAACAAAATGAAAATTTTGCAAAAAAAATAGGTTGGGTTTTAGGGTTTTGGGGTTTAACTTTTGGGGGAGGTGCATTTTATTTTGCTAGGGTTTTTTTTATTATTATTTTGGGTGGTGCAACTTATCCTTGTTGCTAACATAGGCAAAGCTGCCCTTTGTAGAACATAATACTTTTGAGGTAAAACAGTGTGCACCAAAGCACCACCATATATGTCAATCAGGACTAAAGTGACAAGAGGAGGTCTGCATGCAGAGGTAGTAGGGGGCGAGTAGGTTCTACAAGACAAAGTCGTGGTCGGGTAGCACCATCTAGAACCAGGGCATGTCTGCCTTTTCTGTCTCAGATAGGCGAAGCTATACAGTCACAGCACAAGTAGGAGGTAGTTGCGTGGCTGACAAAGCCCCCCCCCCCACACACACACATTTTTTTCTCCTCTGAGAAGCACAGCAGCCAGTTGTCTTCAACTGCTGCCAATTTGCCCTCTTCTTCCTCCTCCTTTGCTAATCCTGCCTCAGGCCCACAAACTGGCAATGAGGAATCAGCAATTATGTGAACACTCAATCAATTACTTTCTGCAAGTGTATGATCTTGGTCATGCGCAAGCTTTTATCTTTTCAGGTATTGAGTCTGAGGTAATAACTACAATGACCATAGAGGGAGGGGTTGTTTGCCAGGGAGCAGCAAGAGACAGTCATTTTTCAGTAGCTGGAGTATTCTGCCAAGTGGGCTACAGGAATGAGGAGGGCGTGGATTATAAAGTGGCAGTCCATGATGTTAGAGAAATTTGGTTGTACGCAAAGCACACAGCCAAATCTCCTGTTTCTAATCATAATAACAATTTCGTCTAATGATATAAATGCATCTCACCTTTTGATCATATATCTTTCCTTCTGATGTAGACCCTCCTCTGGTGTGTGTGTGTCTCATGCTCACAAATAATCACATCCTCCTGCTTCCGGTTCCAAAAACACACTGCCAGCCAGCCTCCCTCAGCTGTCTGCGTGAGCCACTTTATTAACATATCAATAGGAGGTCCCGAAGCTCGAGGGTTCGGCCTCCAACAGCCAATAACACCTCTTACAAAGCTTGTGACCTCACAGGAGATCAATGACCATATAAGGATTTAACACAGGAAAATGCAACAACCAATGAACAATGACTACAGGAGTCTTATGGGTGTGTCTGAGCAGAGACAGGGTGCCTGTATGTTTTTAGAAGCCACATGGCTTTCAAACATTAACCCTGTATCCAACCAGAACCCAAAAGACTCCCATATTTCCGTTGATAGAAATCCCTATTATACATTGTTCCAGAGAACAATGTATACCTGGATTATTCTGCTGTCTTTGTGGACGAGAGATTATCGGCAGGCGTACACTCATTGGGCCACAAGTGTGTTGATCAGGCACACAGGGGCAACACGAGAGCACACTCGTTAAACCGATAATGTCTTTGCAGAGCGAACACATCCCCACCAGACGATCGTTCTGTGCATCGCACAGGGGCCCTTAGCTGGCGGACATGTCCCCACTCCGCAAACATTTCTATACATCCCCAAAGAGCTTTTCACTACCAAACGGATCTCAACTAGCGTTGGTCTGCCCCAGTCAGCTATTAGAGCGGGCTGTGATTGAACACACACTGGGAGACTTATGACAATACATTAATATAAAATTTTCCACAACAATGAGTGCCACCAATTGGAGAGGAGGCAAGTTCTAAGATAGCGACAGAAAAGCAGCAAGAGAGGATTTTGTTGAAGGGCAGCTTCCAGAGGAGTTAAAGAAGCAGCTATATCAATCCATCTGGCAACACTTCCTCACAGTTATAAAAAAAACTCTATCTAGAGGACCATTCCGCTGCGGTGTGGCCCCTTTTTAACATATCTGTTACCTCTGCCTGTAGCATATCAACCATGGTAAAAGTACCAGTCATTTGGGTACCACATACATATAAAAACACATGACCCTGCACCGCAGAACTAGTGGGAACAGCACCTCAATGAGACAAGTTGACGTCAAAATGCCTGCAGTCTTCTTCCTCGTTCTTTACATTCTACATCTCATCCCACTCCACAACATTCTCCTGCCTCCTTCACAACATCTGTGGCCTCTAGTGACAGGGAAGGAAGTCACCAATGAGTTTCAAGGGCTTAGGATAAACATGTCAAGGGGGCAAAAGGGTAATTCGAGCCATTCTGAGGAGGGTCAAATGCAGGGTATTTATGGCCTATGCTACATCACAGTGACAGCTAACTAGCTGCCTTCATTTTGCCTAAAAAGCCATCGCTGCCTTCCACCAGCATCCGAATTGTAATGTGTCTGCTTGGTCCTTGGTCATGTTACTAGACAGCACTGACAGTTTTTTTTTTTTTACTTATTTTTACTGTACCACTGCTGTTGTCACAGTTTTATGCCTTAACACTTTCTACATATAATTGTTTCAGTTACACTTTCGAACACAATTGAAATGTTTGCCATGTTTGTTTCATTGTAGTGACTTATGAAACACTAAATCTGTTCTGCATATACTTTTTTTTATTAAAGTAATTTCCAAGAATGTTATTTGTCTTTGGACAAACTTATAAACAACATTCTTTAAGTGTCAAAGAGCATTACAGACATATGAAACCTTCCCTTAGGACTAGATGTAGTGAACTTTTTACGTACTAATATTCTAGTAATTAGACATGAGTTAATGGTTTAGTCCAATGTGTTGGACCAAACTTTGGCTTTTCAGACACTCAGCCTCCTGTTTGGGAGCCATGAATTATATGTAGAAATGGTATATTTACCTCTTCGATTTATGACAGCTTCTTGCTGTCAATGGTTCCCAAGGAAGCAGTGGGTGCTGGCACCCGCTGCATCCCTAGCAACTGCTACTGATTATACACATGGGAATCCTCAGCTGTGCATGCAAAGGTATGGAGTTAGCAATTACATCACTGCTCGAATATGGTCACAGGCCATATTTGGACAATGACATTGAACAAACACGACCATGGCCATATTTGGTCAATAATGTTACTGCTATCCCAGCTTCCTCCCTTATATAGCTAATGACAGCTTGGGAAAATCACAGATACTCTAGTTGGAGCGCAGGAATGAGCCCTGCTGTAAATGATTGCATCACAAATTGTAATCACACACCCCTGTTAAACAGGGGCAGAAAAATTGGGCCTTAGGCACTGGTGCTGGTGCCACAACACTGCAACCCCTCACAGATACTGTAGTTGAGCGCAGCAACGAACCCTCCTGCAAAATATTGCATCAAAAATTGTAATTAGATGCCCCTGTTGAACAGGGGCCAAAAAATTGGGCCTTAGGCACTGGTGCTGGTCCCACAACACTGCAACCCCTCACAGATACTCTAGTTGTAGTGCAGGAATGAGCCCTGCTGCAAAGTATTGCACCAAAAATTGTAATTACATGCCCCTGTTAAACAGGGGCTGAAAAATTGGGCCTTAGCCACTGGTGGCGGCGCCCAGAACCAAAAATGTTCTTACAAGCTATCAGCATGATCATTGAGGAGGAAGAGGATAGTCACTCAGCATAACAGGATAGTCACTCAGCATCAGCATAGGCAGTCTTGAAGGGATCTGACATTTAAAAAAAAATTATTCGGTTACATCAGCATCAGGTGCTTGGTAGCTGGTGGTGATCCAAGACTGATTCATTTTTATGGAGGTCAGTCGGTGGACAGGCGCACCCTGTGATCAGTTACAAAGCCTCCAGCAGCACTGAATGTGCGTTCCGATAGAACGCTGGATGCCGGACAGGCCAGTAGCTCAATTGCATACTGTGCAAGCTCTGGCCAGTGATCCATCCTCAAGACCCAGTAACCCAGGGGATTTTCTGCAGGAAAGGTGTCCAAGTCTGATCTTGCCCCTAGGTATTCCTGCACCATGTAAAACAGACGCTGGCGATGGTTGCTGGAACCGATCATACCTTGGGGCTGTGGACTAAAAAATTGTCTGAACGCATCGGTCAGACGGCCACCTTCTCCCCTGCACCCCCTTTTACTGACCGAAGCCTCAGCAACACATTGTCCAGGAACAGGAATTTGTAACCTCCCAGTCTCTGGGAATGCGTTGCACAGACCTTTCTGCAAGGCCTCCTGAAAATGTCTCATCCTCTGCTCCCTCTTTGACGGCAAGATAAGGTCCGCAACCTTACCCTGGTAACGTGGATCAAGGAGGGTTGCCAGCTGGGCATGTGGATGGCTGGGAGTGAACTTCTTTCGGCGGTGCAGCAGCTGGGGCAGGGAAATTTGCCTGGTACAATCTGACGTCGGTCTACTGATAGCCGATTGCCTGCAAGTACATGGCTGTGACACACCTAATTCTACACCTTCATTCCTCTCAGTGCAGGTTTCAGAGAGGACTGAAGGTATAGTGGGGTTGGAGATCCCAGCTGATGAGGAGCAAGGAGAGGTCCGCTTTGTTCTTTGGTGTGGGTCTTTTAGGTACGCTTGCCAACGAACTGCATGTCTGGTCAAGCATGTGATGCCTAAGCGGGTGATGTTTTGGCCACGCAAGATACGCTTGAGACATATGTTGCAAATAGCAGTGGTGCGATCTGATGAACTCGTCTCAAAAAAGGCCCACACCAAAGAACTTTTGGAATAACGCACAGAGACAGCAGCGCCCTGCACATGTGGAGCTCTGTGGTGTGATGCAGTTGGTGTGCCGTCATTAAGCTGGCCCATGGAGGGCATCCTTCCTCACTGGAGATGTGCCTCCTCCTCCTTCTCCTCTCTACTATCAGGCACCCATGTGGAGTCAGTGACTTCCTCATCATCCCCTCCCTCCACATCACTGACAGTATGCTGCAGCTGGGGGAACATGACTGCCAGATTGCTGTCCTTCTTGCGCACCCCCTCTCTCTGGGCTCACGTTACAGCCTTCCTCTAGCTGGGTACCATCATCGGAGCCTTCAAAACGCTGGGCATCCTCCTGGAGCATGTACCCAACACTGTGGTCAAACAGTTCAGGTACTCTTCAGGAGGACATGGTGGGGCTAGGGAAGGAGTGACTGATGCCATTGAGCCGAGGGAAGAGGCCGCGTTGGCAGCTGCTTTGCCAGACAAAGTACCCTGAGCCTGGGTGAGAGAGGATGAGGAGGATGAGGTCATCCACTCTACCAAGTCTTCGGCATGTTGTGGCCCAACGTGGCCAGCTGCCGAAAAAAAGGGCAAGCATGTCCCATGGCCACATGCTGATGAGGATGCACCGTGTCCACGACCAGCACTGTTGCCGCTAGACACGGAGCCTGCTTGCCCTCTTTTATTGGCTTGTGACTGTCTGTATCTCCTTGTTGGCCTTCCAGATATACTAATGGCCTGCAGTGAGATGTAGCTGCACAAAGCTGGGATGTATATACAGTAGGTGACTGTGATATTGTGTCAATCTTGCCGTTGTTATCGGCGAGATTTGAAACCTGCAAGCCCCGTCGCGGGAGCCAGGACCGAGCTGGCTCGCTCATCTGGAAAGGAAAACTTTTTTTTCCTTTCGCGATGAGCGACAGGCAGTGCTGACATCTGTCTGGTATGAATTATGAGGGGGAACACCGTGCCAAATTTAAAATTAAAAAACGGCATGGGTTCCCCCCAGGGGCATACCAGGCCCTTAGGTCTGGTATGGATTTTAAGGGTAACCCCCTACGATGATAAAACGGTGTGGGGGTCCCCCCAAAATCCATACCAGACCCTTATCCGAGCACGCAGCCTGGCCGGTCAGGAAAGGGGGTGGGGACGAGCAACCCCCCTCCTGAACCGTACCAGGCCGCAAACCCTCAACATGGGGGGTGGGCGTTTTGGAGTAGGGGGGAGCCCTGTGGCCCCCCCACCCCAAAGCACCTTGTCCCCATGTTGATGAGGACAAGGACCTCTTCCCGACAACCCTGGTTGTCGGGGTCTGCGGGCGGAGGGCTTATCGGAATCCGGGAGCCCCCTTTAATAAGGGGGCCCCCAGATCCTGGCCCCCCCACCCTATGTGAATGAGTATGGGGTACATCGTACCCCTACCTATTCACCCGGGGGGAAAAGTGTCGATAAAAAAACACACTACACAGGTTTTTAAAGTAATTTTTTAGGCAGCTCTGGGGGTCTTGTTTCGACTTTGGGGGTCTTCTTCTGATTTCGGGGGTCTTCTTCCGACTTCTCCGCTCTCTCCGGGCCTCTTCTCCCGGTGTCTGGATCTCCTGCCGTCTCCTCCGCTATCTTCTGCACTTTTGCCGCTCTTTTGCTAGCGGTGGCCTGGTCTTCTCCACCGTCTTGTTCCTTCTTCTCTTCTTCTGATGTTGACACAACACTCTCTCCCGCTGTAATGCTGTGTGAGCGGTGCACAATGACTTAAATAGGCATGGGGCATGGTCACCGCGTGATGTCACCGGGTGACCCTGCCCCTTATGACATCACAGTCCCATCATGCCCCTGGACTGTGACATAATAACGGGGTGGGGTCATCGCCCGGTGACCACGCCCCATGCCTATATAAGTCATCGCGCACCACTCACACAGCATTACAGCGGTAGAGAGCATTGTGTCAACATCAGAAGAAGAGAAGAAGGAACAAAACGGCGGAGACTAGCAAAAGCGCGGCAACAGAGCAAAAGATAGCAGAGGAGCACGGCAGAAGATCCGGACACCGGGAGAAGAGGCCAGAGAGAGTGGAGAAGTCGGAAGAAGACCCCCGAAGTCAGAAGAAGACCCCCGAAGTTGGAAGAAGACCCCCGGAGCTGCCTAATAAATTACTTTAAAAACCTGTGTAGTGTGTTTTTTTTATTGACACTTTTTCCCCCAGGTGAATGGGCAGGGGTACGATGTACCCCATACTCATTCACATAGGGTGGGGGGGCCGGGATCAGGGGGTCCCCTTATTAAAGGGGGCTCCTGGATTCTGATAAGCCCTCCGCCCACAGACCCCGACAACCAACGCCCAGGGTTGTCGGGAAGAGGCCCTTGTCCTCATCAACATGGGAACAAGGTGCTTTGGGGTGCCCCAAAACGCCCACCCCCCATGTTTAGGGCATGTGGCCTGGTACGGTTCAGGAGGGGGGGCGCTCGCTCGTCCCCACCCCCTTTCCTGACCGGCCGGGCTGCGTGCTCAGATAAGGGTCTGGTATGTATTTTGGGGGGCCCCACACCGTTTTTTCGGTGTAGGGGGTTCCCCTTAAAATCCATACCAGACCTAAGGGCCTGGTATGCCCCTGGGGGAAACCCATGCCGGTTTTTTATTTAAAATTTGGCGCGGCGTTCCCCCTCATGATTCATACCAGACAGCTGTCAGCACTGCCTGTCGCTCATCGCAAAAGAAAAAAGTTTTCTTTTCCCGATGAGCGAGCCAGTGCGAGATGCACAGTACCCTGTCGCCAAGAACCACACATTCTCATGGTCAGGTACTGTATATACTGATTATACTGCAGCTAGCAGAATCAACTGCCTTCCTGTAGTATTATTAGTATGAGAACACCAGCAATTGTCTTCAGGTAGCTTTAGGTGAACACTTTGAAGAGGACACAGTACACTAACTGTAAATACTGCAGCTGCCTGCCTGTGGTATTAATAGGATCAGAAGAACACCAGCAATTGTCTTCAGGTAGCTTTAGGTGCACACTGTGCAGAGGACACAGTACACTAACTGTAAATACTGAAGCTGCCTGCCTTTGGTATTAATAGGATCAGAAGAACACCAGCAATTGTCTTCAGGTAGCTTTAGGTGCACACTGTGCAGAGGACACAGTACACTAACTGTAAATACTGCAGCTGCCTGCCTGTGGTATTAATAGGATCAGAAGAACACCAGCGATTGTCTTCAGGTAGCTTTAGGTGCACATTGTGCAGAGGACACTGCACACTAACTGGAAATACTACAGCTGCCTGCCTGTGGTATTAATAGAATCAGAACACCAGCAATTGTCTTCAGGTAGCTTTAGGTGCACACTGTGCAGAGGACACAGTACACTAACTGTAAATAGTGCAGCTGCCTGCCTGTGGTATTAATAGGATAAGAAGAACACCAGCAATTGTCTTCAGGTAGCTTTAGGTACATGCTGTGCAGAGGACACAGTACACTAATTGTAAATACTGCAGCTGCCTGCCTGTGGTATTAATAGGATCAGAAGAACACCAGCAATTGTCTTTAGGTAGCTAGCTTTAGGTGCACACTGTGCAAAGGACACAGTACACTAACTGTAAATACTGCAGCTGCCTGCCTGTGGTATTAACAGGATCAGAAGAACACCAGCAATTGTCTTCAGGTAGCTTTAGGTGCACACTGTGCAAAGGACACAGTACACTAACTGTAAATACTGGAAATACTGTAAAAACACCTGCCTGCCTGTCAGTATATTAGGAAGAGAATAACAGGAATGGATCTAGCTAAATTGAATACAGTGTATCTATCTATCTATCTATCTATCTATCTATCTATCTATCTATCTATCTATCTATCTATCTATCTATCTATACACACAACACCTAGGATGCATATATACACAATACACTGTAAGTGCAGCTAACTGACTCGCCTGCCTACTCTATCTAACTTAAATCAAATGACACTGTCTCTCTGTCTATCTCTCTCCACCGCCGCAGCACACTACACAAGGCCTCCACGCAGGCGGCCTTTTATAGTGTGGGGCGTGTACTAAACCCCCTGAGCCATAATTGGCCAAAGCCACCCTGAGTTTGCCCAATTACGGCTCTCTGTATAGATGGTGCTGTGATTGGATGCGGGTCATAGTGTATGCTTGGCCAATCATCAGCCAGCAATGCACTGCGATGCCGCAGGGAATTATGGGCCGTGATGCGCCACTCGAATTTGGCGCGAATGGTCTATAACATTCGCAATTCGACGAACAACCGAACAGGCGATGTTCGACTCGATCTTGAAGCTCATCCCTAGTCAGCACTGGAATGCTGCACAGTGGCTTGCAAGCTTGCCAAAATAATAAAGCTGTGATACTTTCATATTACCTTGAGAGCTCACCCCCAATATAGTTCCAATATAAGTGGAATATGTCAGAACAAATGGGAAAGCTGCAACTGCTGATTTGTTTTTAAAGGTGCAGATATAGAACTTACCCTCACTTTGCTATGCAAACCAGCCCTTCAAATAGGGGTATATTTTTAAAACAGTGAATTTGACATTCACCGAGCAATCGCCATAGATGAATGTTCATGCTGCATGTATTTTAAATGACAGTGATTGAATTACCACCAGTGAATGTCTGATGAAGATCACATTCACTGCTTAATAAATATGCCCCATAGTGTTGATTCAGCTTTGTGAAATATATAAGTAGAGCTGGAGATAAAGACTTCGAAATTTTGGAGAACCTGGAAAAGCCCCCTTCACATGGGGAGATAAGCTGCAATTTTTTGCCCCATGCAGGGCCGTCTTTTACCGGCATGGGAATGCACAGGAGACACATTCATCCTCATACTGGCAGTCCCATAGATGTCTATTGGGACGTTTGACTGCATGGACACAGCCTCTGTGTCCCATTGTGACATCCTTGTGGGTGCATGTCCCCAAAACTCACCCTGGATGTGTTAGGGGCCATGCACCCGCATAGATGTCACATTGGGACACAGCAGCTGTATCCATGCAGCCATGTGTCCTAATAGACATTTATGGGACTGCAAACACGGGAATTCATGCAACACTAGTGTATCCCTGTGCTGTTGAACAATTGTGGAAAGGTAAGATCCCTTTTCAGATTTATTTTGCTATCTGAGGCTCTGCTAGAGAGATTTACCATCACTTCCTGTTCTGCATTTACCGGACAGGAAGTGAAGGTAACTAAAACAGGCACACAGACAGTAATAAAAATTCTTTCTTTAGTAGAGTGAAGAAGGCTAGAACTCTGGTTAGATTGTTATTTTAAGAAAAAGGAGATGTGACACAGGGGACTTGAATCTATTTTTCTATCAATTAAGAGGTATTGGTTGGGCTTCAAAACATATCCTCGGCAGAGGCCCCTGAGAGGCAAATCGCCTCACCTCAGCTGAGAAATACAAGTGATATTGACAGCAAGAAACCCAAATGCTTGTTCCATTGTACCATTGATACAAGGCAGGATAGATCCATGCTTTCATGTTGTTTATGCCAAATTCTGATCCTACCATCTAAATGTTGCAGCTGAAATTGAGACTCATCAGACCAAGCAACGTTTTTCCAATCTTCTATTGTCCAATTTTGGTGAGCCTGTGCTAATTGTAGCCTCAGTTTCTGGTTCTTACTGTAGCTGACACGAGTGGCAACCGGTGTAGTCTTCTGTTATTGTAGCCCATCTGCTTCAAGGTTCGATGTGTTGTGCATTCAGAGATGGTATTTTGCATACCTTGGTTGTAACGAGTAGTTATTGGAGTTACTGTTGCCTTTCTATCATCTTGAACAGTCTGCCTATTCTCCTCTGACATCAACAAGGCATTTTCGTCCACACAACTTACGCTCAATGGATATTTTCTTTTTTTCAGACCATTGTCTGTAAACCCTAGAGATGGTTGTGCGTGAACATCCCAGCAGGTTTTGAAATACTCAGGACCAGCCCGTCTGGCACCAACAACCATGCCAAGTCCAAAGTCACTTAAATCCCCTTTCTTCCCCATTCTGATGCTCGGTTTGAACTTCAGCAAGTTATCTTCACCACGTCTACATGCCTAAATGCACCGAGTTGCTGCCATGTGATTGGCTGAAAAGTAATGTTCAAAAGCAATTGAACAGGTGTACCTAAAAAAGTGCTTGTGAGTGTATATACAACACACTCATCAGTGCAGCAGTGTTTTTTGTAATATTTATCCCTGTATTAACTTTCACTGGTGTAATTAAAAGGTTGTTTAACTCTGACCTTGTACATTATCATTAGCTGCAGTTATTTGGAGAAGTCTGGATCATAACCTTTATTTATTCTAACAGTGGAACAATCTGAACTGATGAGTAGCTACTGAATGCTCCACTATTGCAGTATTATGACTTATCTACTGTGGTATTAGAATTTGTTAGTAGTTGTGATGACATGAATTTTTTTACTGCATGTGTCATCACACTTCTCAGCTCTGTTTTAAGAATATTGTAATCCAGAACCATAATGCTTTGTTATGGTTAGAAGATTGCAGATGTTACGAGATACTCTAGATGGAGATACTTGGATCATTTGGCTGGTATTCAGCAGTCCTAGACTATACAGTGACATCACTGAGGATCGTAACTTGCATAATACAGTAGTTACAAACAGCATTCCAGAGGATGTAGCACAGAGATTAATAAAAAAAAGCAAAAGGCATTGCGTTGATCTAGTCCTAAGAAAGCAGTACTAATGACAGAAAAAGAAAATATGTGTATATATTAGGGTTGGAAAATATTTTCTCCATGTCTATTACTAGTTCCTGGAAGGAATATTTTAATAAATTAAACACAAAAATATATGCTCTTTAATTACAAATACAAATTACAAATACTAGATTTTCTACAGAACAAGTCACTAGATTCAAGTCAACTGCATTCATTTCCACCTATGATAAACAAGTGTTGTGAAGTCATCATGGTGGAAGTACATATTCTGTTTCCTGAAACCATAACATAAGGAAATAGCTTAATCATTCATTGCACATTGATGTCTATGAAGGTCTTCTTACATTGCTGAAAAAAATAGTGGAAGGGTGCCAGGTTAGGACTCTATGGTGGATGTTGTAGGGTGGTAATATATCTCAAATGCTTACGAAGCAGGACTCATCAGATGCTGTAATAGGTCAGACACGCTTTGTCATACAATTTAGATACTTCCTCCTTGACACCTTTTGCACAGCAAAGAACAGTGGTCACATCAGCACAGATATCACCATAAACAGCTTGCAGGTGGTGGCAATTTTTAATTGGAGCAATACCAACCATTGTCAGAAACTCAATCACAGCACATTACTTAAAGTGGAGTTCCACCCACCTTTCAAGGGGATCGGGTATCTGTTTTTGACAGGTACCTGTCCCCACTTCCAGGAGATTGCAGCACGATCATTCTGAAATTCGGTCCCCCTCCTCCTTCCCCCGCCACCAGGCCATTCAGAAAGTGCAAGGCTTCACTGCCAGGTTCCTTTACCATGAATGGGGGCGGCAGCACCAGAGAGCCAATGGAAACATTGGCTGGGGTGCTGACATCACTGGATTCCAGGACAGATAAGTGTCCTAATATTGAAAGTCAACACCTACATTATGTGTGGCTGTTGACTTTACATTTTTTGCTGGGGCAGCGGAACTCTTCTTTAACTACTTCCTGACCACCTACTGCAGATGTACTGCGGTGGGTCGACTCTTTTGCACGAAACAATGTACCTGTACGTCATTTTGTGCAATAGACACTGGGGATGTGCGCGCTGATTGGACAGGGGGGAGCCAAACAAGGCAGATCACATTTCTGATGGGAGAAGATAAAGATCTTGTGTTCCTGCTAAGCAGGAACACGGATCAGTGTCTTCACCCAGTCAGACCATCCCCCACACAATTAGCAAGCACCCCCTAGGGACACACTTGACCCTTTGATCACAATTGATGTTAACCCCTTCCCTGCTAGTGTCATTATTACAGTAACAGTGCATAGTTTTAGCACTGATCACTATAATAATGTCACTGGTTCCCAAAAATGTGTCAAAAGTGTCAGTTAGGTGTCCGATTTGTCTGCCGCAATGTCGCAGTCCTGCTAAAAATCGCTGATTACTAGTAAAAGATAAAAATAAATAAAAATTCCATAGAAATATCCCATATTTTGTAGACTCGATAACTTTTGCACAAACCAATCGATATACACTTATTGGGATTTTTGTTACCAAAAATATGTAGCAGAATATATATTGGCCTAAATTGATGAAGAAATTTGATTTTTTTTTTTTAATTATTGGATGTGTTTTATAGCAGAAAGTAAAAAATATAGATTTTCTTTCAAAATTGTCACTTTTTTTAAAATGTATAGCGCAAAAAATAAAAACACCAAATACCACCAAAACAAAGCTCTATTTGTGGGAAAAAAGGGCATACATTTTATTTGGGTACAGCATCGCACGACCGCGTAATTGTCAGTTAAAGTAACTCAGTGCCGTATCACACAAAATGTCCTGGTCATTAAGGGGGTAAAACATTCAGGGGCTGAAATGGTTAAAGTGTTTGTTAACCCAATACTTCATATTCCTGATATGTGCCTGATGTACCATGTACTTGTATGAGAAAGTAACCTGTTCTCTTTGTATTGCTTTCTTTATGTGAAATCCCTGGTATTCCTGTAAGTGCCTTTGCTTGTTTTTCTATATCTATACAAAAGTTGTTTTACAAGGTGATTGTTTACCATAACTTTATGGGTGAACTACACACATTTGTAAAAAAAAAAAAAAAAAAGAAAAGTTAGCAGCTACAAGTACTGCAGCTACAGGCTTTTAAGAACCACTCACCTATCCAGGAGTTCAGCGCTCTCTTCACCTGGGCTGGTGCTTCAACAGTCTTTGCATACCAGGAGCCACCATCATGGCTGTGGGAACTGGCTGTGATTCACAGCCGGCTCCACACTGTGCATGTGCAAGATCACACTGCACTTTCAAACTGGTCCTGTCCCAGGAGATTGTGGGCAGAGAGGGGGACATGCCAAGCATCTGTGATTCTTGCCCAGACAAGAAATGTGGAAGTGGAAGCAAATAACTGTCAGAAAAAGGTACATGTTCCCAGGGAAAAAAAGTGCTAATAATTTTACTATAGGGGGAAGGAGAAGTATGTGCGAAACGTTTACTGTCAAGTGAAATTCTGCTTTATGTCAGACTGACAAGGGTCTTACACAGGCTTCCATTCCACAAAGAGTAGCAAAACAACCAATCATTGTAATGACCTGACACAAACCAAGATGATAGAGAAGAACCTAAACAATTGTATATATCTATAGTGAGGCTAGTGAGGCATATACAGGGTGTGTACATATATGTACATATATAATATATATATATTGGGATGCCTGCTTTATACACACATGAACTTTAATGGCATCCCAGTCTTATGCCCTGTACACACGATCGGACATTGATCGGACATTCCGACAACAAAATCCATGGATTTTTTCCAACGGATGTTGGCTCAAACTTGTCTTGCATACACACGGTCGCACAAAGTTGTCGGAAAATTCGATCGTTCTGAATGTGGTGACATAAAACGCGTACATCGGGACTATAAACGGGGCAGTAGCCAGTAGCTTTCGTCTCTTGATTTATTCTGAGCATGCGTGGCACTTTGTGCATCAGATTTGTGTACACACGATCGGAATTTAACCAATCGGATTTTGTTCAAAACTGTACTACCACCACTGCGCTCTAAATGGTACAAGATGACCCAATTACAGCTGCCACTTAAGAGAAATGTGTATATAACCTGAATCCACCCCTTAAATGGTAAAAATGGATAGTGGCGCTATCCCCACTGGATGTGGAAGTGAGACAGGCGCTAGCACACACACTATTATCATGGAGTGAACTAAAAGTGCACTGAATCAATTAAAAAAATCCATATGGGATACAATATCATGAACAAACAAGTGTGAATCACCTTAAACTAGTGTTGAAGTATAAATAAACTTCTCAACCTCTATGGTGCGCTAGATAAGCTTATATGCAATATATACAAGTAAAAAATGCATAGAAACCTGGTGAAATATACCACAAAACACAGTGAATATATACGCAATAATAATGTAGGAAAAATATGACTGGAATACAAAAATATATATATATATATATATATATATATGCAACAATGATAACACCTCGTGACAAGTGTGTGAGACTGTTGTCATTATACCAGCAATGAAAAAAACCTCAAAAAATGAAAACATGAAATAAAGTGAAGTACAGTCCACATGTAGTGTGAAAAAAGAGTTCCAAGAGTGAGGGTATCTCCAATCAGCAATACTGTGATCCCAGTATCCACCACACCTCAGTGACGTGATTCCACTCCCTTCTGAAATTCAAACTCACCAGCTGTTATAGCCTCCCACTCTCGTGTTTGGCCAACAAATGCCTCAACCCACTCACATGGGGGGTTAACATGCGATCTTTAATATCCACTGCTGTATAGATCGAACACTCTCCTTGAGGCAGTGATTCCATATATGAGATAAAAAGAAATACTCCAATAGTGTAATACCATTCAGATAATTTATTTAAAACTGAACCAACACCAATGCACTCACATTGTAGATAAAATCAGTAGGCAAATCACTTCACAGCAGTCAGAACATCACAGCAATACATGCAGCAGTAGTAACACAGCAACAAACGGCCACGGCGGACTCAGGGAGTATGGATACTGACGATCGTCACACCCGTTCACAGCAAACATTCCCCCACTGACCACCGCTCAGTATCCCGTCGCTCCTTCCTCTAACACACGTATGAGATTGCCGTGAAGCCACGCCCCGGCATGTTTCTTCACTGGGACTTAATCATGGTGATCGGATTTTGTTGTCAGAAAATTTTATAGCCTGCTCTCAAACTTTGTGTGTCGGAATTTCCAACGGAAAAAGTCAGAGTTCCCCCAAGTTCCCCAAGTTCCTGCTGAAAAAAAGCCCTGTGTATAAGTACACAGTACTAAAAACTAGAAATGGTTATTGTCAGCAGTGCTGCCCCATTCCCCAGGGCCATATCTATTTTAGATAGTGTAGCGTATGAGCTGGAAAAATAGGAGTACTGCTGTCCTTTTGGATTCCGAGTTCTCCAAATGTCATACAATCCTACTTCTTCCACAAATTGGCATAGGCGACCCTCTGACACCCTATCTGACCATATCCCAGGTGGGAACCTATCCAGTCTCTTATCGAGGACCTCATTAAAATCCCCCACTACAACCAATATTCCTTCTTTATCCGCCAAAAATTCCATTAATCTATATAGAATCTCCAGTATAAAAGGAGGGGGAATACAAAGATTTGCCAACACATATGGCTTGTTCTCTATTAACCACTTCAGCCCCGGAAGGATTTACCCCCTTCCTGACCAGAGCACTTTTTACAATTTGGCACTGCGTCGCTTTAACTGCGAATTGCGCGGTCATGCAATGCTGTACCCAAACGAAATTTGCGTCCTTTTCTTCCCACAAATAGAGCTTTCTTTTGATGGTATTTGATCACCTCTGCCGTTTTTATTTTTTGCGCTATAAATGGAAAAAGACCGAAAATTTTGAAAAAAATGATATTTTCTACTTTTTGTTATAAAAAAATCCAATAAACTCAATTTTAGTCATACATTTAGGCCAAAATGTATTCGGCCACATGTCTTTGGTAAAAAAAATGTCAATAAGTGTATATTTATTGGTTTGCGCAAAAGTTATAGCGCCTACAAACTAGGATACATTTTCTGGAATTTACACAGCCTTTAATTTATGACTGCCTATGTCATTTCTTGAGGTGCTAAAATGGCAGGGCAGTACAAAACCCCCACAAATGACCCCATTTTGGAAAGTAGACACCCCAAGGAAATTGCTGAGAGGCATGTTGAGCCTATTGAATATTTATTTTTTTTGTCCCAAGTGATTGAATAATGACAAAAAAAAAAAATTACAAAAAGTTGTTACTAAATGATATATTGCTCACACAGGCCATGGGCATATGTGGAATTGCACCCCAAAATACATTTAGCTGCTTCTCCTGAGTATGGGGATACCACATGTGTGGGACTTTTTGGGAGCCTAGCCGCGCACGGGACCCCGAAAACCAAGCACCGCCTTCAGGATTTCTAAGGGCGTGAATTTTTGATTTCACTCCTCACTACCTATCACAGTTTTGAAGGCCATAAAATGCCAAGATGGCACAAAACCCCCCCAAATGACCCCATTTTGGAAAGTAGACACCCCAAGCTATTTGCTGAGAGGCATGTTGAGTCCATGGAATATTTTATATTTTGACACAAGTTGCAGGAAAGTGACCAATTTTTTTTTTGTACAAAGTTGTCACTAAATGATATATTACTCAAACATGCAATGGGCATATGTGGAATTACACCCCAAAATAAATTCTGCTGCTTCTCCTGAGTACGGGGATACCACATGTGTGGGAGTTTTTGGGAGCCTAGCCGCATACGGGGCCCGAAACCAAGCACCGCCTTCAGGATTTCTAAGGGCGTACATTTTTTATTTCACTCTTCACTACCTATCACAGTTTTGAAGGCCATAAAATGCCAAGATGGCACAAAACCCCCCTAAATGATCCCATTTTGGAAAGTAGACACCCCAAGCTATTTGCTGAGAGGCTTGTTGAGTCCATTGAATATTTTATATTTTGACACAAGTTGCGGGAAAATGAGGGATTTGCTGAGAGGCATGGTGAGTATTTTGCAGCTCTCATTTGTTTTGGAAAATGAAGAAAGACAAGAAAAACATTTTTTTTTCTTTTTTCAATTTTCAAAACTTTGTGACAAAAAGCGAGGTCTGCAAAATACTCACTATACCTCTCAGCAAATAGCTTGGGGTGTCTACTTTCCAAAATGGGGTCATTTGGGGGGGTTTTGTGCCACCTGGGCATTCCATGGCCTCCGAAACTGTAGGCAGTGAATAGGCAGTGAAGAGTGAAATAAAAAATTTACGCCCTTAGAAAGCCTGAAGGCGGTGCTTGGTTTTCGGGGTCCCGTACGCGGCTAGGCTCCCAAAAAGTCTCACACATGTGGTATCCCCGTACTCAGGAGAAGCAACAGAATTTATTTTGGGGTGTAATTTCACATATTCCCACGGCATGTTTGAGCAATATATCATTTAGTGACAACTTTGTGCAAAAAAATAAATGTGTCTTTTTCCCGCAACTTGTGTCACAATATAAAATATTCCATAGACTCGACATGCCTCTCAGCAAATAGCTTGGGGTGTCTACTTTACAAAATGGGGCCATTTGGGGGGGTTGAACTGTCCTGGCATTTTATGCACAACATTTAGAAGCTTATGTCACACATCACCCACTCGTCTAACCACTTGAAGACAAAGCCCTTTCTGACACTTTTTGTTTACATGAAAAAATATTTTTTTTTGCAAGAAAATTACTTTGAACCCCCAAACATTATATATATTTTTTTAAGCAAATGCCCTACAGATTAAAATGGTGGGTGTTTAATTTTTTTTTTCACACAGTATTTGCGCAGTGATTTTTCAAACGCATTTTTTTGGGAAAAAACACACTTTTTTCAATTTTAATGCACTAAAACACACTATATTGCCCAAATGTTTGATGAAATAAAAAAGATGATCTTAGGCCGAGCACATGGCAGGGGCGGATCCAGAGTCTAGTCTCGGGAGGGGCACTGCCAAAAAATACTTTTTTTGGGGGGAATTTATCAGGGAAATGGCTGGTGTTGGCGCTTCAATCATCACAGCACCATGGTTGTTATGGTGTCAGGATGATTGAAGCGCATTTTTTCTATTATTACATTGTTATATAAAATGAAATAGTTCAACTCACCATAATGCAGAATCAGTGGGAGCCCCAAGCGTGTCACTTGCCACGTTGCCTGCCACCAGATGCGGATTGTCACTTGCCACTTCACCTGCCACACATTGCAGATTGTCACTTGCCACTTCACCTGCCACACGTTGCAGATTGTCACTTGCCATGTCACCTGCCCCCAGATGTGGATTGTCACTTTCCTGCTACAATTGTCACTTGCCACATCGCCTGCCACCAGATGCAGATTGTCACCTTGCCACGTCACCTGCCACACATTGCGGATTGTCACTTGCCACATCCCCTATCCCACATTGCGGATTGTCACTTTCCACGTCACCTGCCCCCAGATGCAGATTCTCACTTGCCTGCTACAATTGTCACTTGCCACGTCACCTGCCACCAGATGCGGTTTGTCACTTGCCACGTCACCTGCCACCAGATGCGGATTGTCACTTGCCACGTCACGTGCCACCAGATGCGGATTGTCACTTGCCACGTCACCTGCCGCCAGATGCGGATTGTCACTTGCCACGTCACCTGCCACCAGATGCGGTTTGTCATTTGCCACGTCACCTGCCACCAGATGCGGATTGTCACTTGCCATGTCACCTGCCACCAGATGCAGATTGTCACTTGCCACGTCACCTTGCCACCATATGCAGATTGTCACATCGCCTGCCACACATTGCGGATTGTCACTTGCCACGTCGCCTGCCACCAGATGAAGATTGTCACTTGCCACGTCACCTGCCACCAGATGCGGATTGTCACTTGCCACGTCACCTTGCCACCAGATGCGGATTGTCACGTCACATGCCACACATTGCGGATTGTCACTTGCCATGTCGCCTGCCACCAGATGAAGATTGTCACTTGCCTGCTACAGCTACAATTGTCACTTTCTGTATCCCAGAGGGTGAGGCAGCAGATTACCAGTCAGGCAGCAGAGAGATGATGTAATCTCTCTGCTGCCTGTAGCTACCTGCACAGTGAGGGCGGAACTGCAGGGATGCAGGGCAGGTGGTGAGAGATGATGTCATCTCTCTGCTCCCCCGCCCGCCGGCTCCCTGATTGGCCAGCAGCCCGGCCACTCTCTAAATGTCACCAGCGGCCAGCCCGGCCGTCCACTCTCATCCGACCACCCCACTGTCAGGCTTAGACTGTCACCAGCCCCCCCGGCCGTCCGCTCTCTCTCTCACCCGCCCACTATCAGTGTATTGTCACTTTCCTGCTACAATTGTCACTTGCCACATTGCCTGCCACCAGATGCAGATTGTCACCTTGTCACGTCACCTGCCACACGTTGCGGATTGTCACTTGCCACATCCCCTGTCACACATTGCGGATTGTCACTTTCCACGTCACCTGCCCCCAGATGCAGATTCTCACTTGCCTGCTACAATTGTCACTTGCCACATCACCTGCCACCAGATGCGGTTTGTCACTTGCCACATCACCTGCCACCAGATGCGGATTGTCACTTGCCATGTCACCTGCCACCAGATGCAGATTGTCACTTGCCAAGTCACCTGCCACCAGATGCGGATTGTCACTTGCCACGTCACCTGCCACCAGATGTGGTTTGTCATTTGCCACGTCACCTGCCACCAGATGCGGTTTGTCGCTTGCCACATCACCTGCCACCAGATGCGGATTGTCACTTGCCACGTCACCTGCCACCAGATGCGGATTGTCACTTGCCATGTCACCTTGCCACCATATGCGGATTGTCATGTCGCCTGCCACACATTGCGGATTGTCACTTGCCACATCACCTGCCACCAGATGAAGATTGTCACTTGCCACGTCACCTGCCACCAGATGCGGATTGTCACTTGCCACGTCACCTTGCCACCAGATGCGGATTGTCACGTCACATGCCACACATTGCGGATTGTCACTTGCCATGTCGCCTGCCACCAGATGAAGATTGTCACTTGCCTGCTACAGCTACAATTGTCACTTTCTGTATCCCAGAGGGTGAGGCAGCAGATTACCAGGCAGGCAGCAGAAAGATGATGTAATCTCTCTGCTGCCCATAGCTACCTCCACAGTGAAGGTGGAACTGCAGGGATGCAGGGCGGGCGGTGAGAGATGATGTCATCTCTCTGCTCCCCCGCCCGCCGGCTCCCTGATTGGCCAGCAGCCCGGCCGCTCTCTAAATGTTACCAGCGGCCAGCCCGGCCGTCCACTCTCATCCGCCCACCCCACTGTCAGGCTTAGACTGTCACCAGCCCCCCCGGCCGTCTGCTCTCTCACCTGCCCACTGTCAGTGACTGACAGTGGGCGGGTGAGGGAGCGGACGGCCGGGGGGGCTGGTGATAGTCTGAGACTGACAGTCAGTCTCAGACTGTCACCCGCCCGGCCGTCCGCTCTCTCTCTCCCACGGACCCAGCTGCCTGCCCTCTCCCCAGCATTCTTGGAGGGGGCAATTGACCCATTGCCCCCCCCCCTGGATCCGCCCCTGGTACATGGATACCAAACATGACATGCTTTAAAATTGTGCACAAACATGCAGTGGCGACAAACTAAATACATAAGCCTTTACAGGTTACCACTTTAGATTTACAGAGGAGGTCTACTGCTAAAATTACTGCCCTCGATCTGACGCCCGCGGTGACACCTCACATGCATGGTGCAATTGCTGTTTATATTTGACGCCAGGCCGACGCTTGCGTTCGCCTTTGCGCTAGAGCAGGGGGGGACAGGGGAGCTTTTTTTTTTTCTTTATTATTTTTTTGCTTTTTTATCTTATTTTTAAACTGTTCCTTTCATTTTTATTTTTTTTAATAATTTTTATTGTTATCTCAGGGAATGTAAATATCCCCTATGATAGCAATAGGTAGTGACAGGTACTCTTTTTTGAAAAAAACGGGGTCTATTAGACCCTAGATCTCTCCTCTGCCCTCAAAGCAACTGACAACACCAAGATCGGTGTGATAAAATGCTTTCCCAATTTCCCAATGGCGCTGTTTTCATCTGGCGAAATCTAAGTCATGAAATGCTTGTAGCTTCCGGTTGCTTAGGCCATAGAGATGTTTGGAGTCAGTCTGGTCTCTGATCACCTCTATGGTCAGCTGGTTGAATCACCGGCTGCATTCTCAGGTTCCCTGTTGGGACAGGAGAGCCAGAGAAAAACATGGAAGACGGTGGGGGGGATTCCCTCCCACTGCTTGTAAAAGCAGTCTAGAGGCTAATTAGCCACTAGGATTGCTTTTACATGAAAGCCGACCGCTGGCTGCAAAGAATGATACCAAGATGATACCTAAACCTGCAGGCATCATTCTGGTATAACCACTCAAAGTCCAGCAACATACCAGTACGTTGCTGGTCCTTGTTGGGCATATATTGTAAACGTAATTTTCATGCAGCCTGTGGGCTGCATGAAAAAAAGAGATTGATCGGTGGGTATGCCCACCATTAGAATACCTCCCTTCATCCACCCACTTCTAATGATGGGCATACATGCACCGTATATATATATGCCGAAGCATGTGGGCATCCTCCCGCAAAAGTTAGAAGCAAATCGCTCCTCCGCCCTCTGCTGCCCCCACGCTTCGGCATATATGCTGAAGTATGTAACTGTGGTGGTGAAATCACCTCCGACAGCGCTGGAGTCACGACTTTATATATCGTGGGAGCAAACGCTGTTGCTGTCAAGATAAATAAATCCGCGCTGCAACTGAATGGCGTACCTGATAAGCAAATGATGGTTAACAATAAAACAAAGTGACATTACAGTATAACAGTAAGACTTACCATACCTGCAAAGCAAATAAAAAAAAATAAAACATTTAACGCAACCTGTGCCTAAAATATATATATGCCGAAGCATGGGGGCATCCTCCCACAAAAGGCATGAGCAAATCGCTCCTCCACCCACTGCTGCCCCCACGCTTCGGCATATATGCTGAAGTATGTAACTGTGGTGGTGAAATCACCTCCGACAGCGCTGGAGTCACGGCTTTATATATCGTGGGAGCAAACGCTGTTGCTGTCAAGATAAATAAATCCGCTCTGCAGCTGAATGGCGTACCTGAAAACAAAAAAATGGTTACCAACAAAACAGTAAAGTATAAAAAAATTGCATATCTGAAAAGCAAACATGGTAAAACATAATAACAATAAAACATTGCAGAATAGAATACAGTAAAAAAGAGCAGAACAATAGAGAGAGAATAGAGAGAGAGAACAATAAAACGACAACTATTTTTGTTTTTTTATTTTATATATTTTTTTTTTTTACACTTTTTTTAGTAACTTTAACTTTTGTAACTGGTACCAGGTTTGGGTCTCTCAAAATGCGATGGCATCTTGGAAGACCCTGTGAAAGTGTGTCCTAGTCTGTGCAATGCTGTACCCTACGCTAAAACTCAACTAGTGTATGGTAGCGTTCAAAACATTCACCAATGCATAGACCAGGATTGTCAAGACAGGAGGGACAATAATACCGGGTGTCACACCTAAATCCACGCTTGCTACAGACACGACATCTTCTTTGGGGGGCTCGTTGGGTAGGGGTACTCGAGAGGACATAAGGAAAATGCCTCTCATGCAGCCGGCTTACTGCATTTGGTTGGGGAAGGTGAGGTGGAGCACCGTCTGGAAACAGAAGGGCTCTGATGATCTCTTCCTGGAATTTAAGGAAGGATCCAGTCCGTCCTGAAGCTCTGTATAGCACATGAGCGTTCAGCAAAGCCAATTGAAATAAATAAACAGACACTTTTTTGTACCAGCGTCTGGCCTTACGGGCAACTAGGTACTGCGCCAACAACTGGCCGTTGAGGTCCACCCCTCCCATATTTTGGTTATATTCGTGGACACAGAGGGGTTTCTCCACAACACCAGTCACCGTAGTAATTTGGACCGTTGTGTCTGCATGAAGGGAGGTAAGAACGAAAACATTCTTATTGTCCCTCCACTTCATAGCGAGCAAATTATTACACTGCAAGCAGGCTCTCTCCCCCAGCCTAAGACGGGAATCTACAAGCCGCTGGGGAATGCCCCGGCGATTAGGTTGCACGGTGCCACATGCTCCAATCTGATGATCAAAAAGGTGACTAAAAAGTGGTACGCTCGTGTAATAATTGTCCACGTACAAGTGGTACCCCTTTCCGAATAAGGGTGACACCAAGTCCCACACTATCTTGCCAGCGCTTCCTATGTAGTCAGGGCAGTTTGTCGGCTCTACGTGACTATCTTTGCCCTCGTAAACCATAAAACTACATGTATAGCCTGTGGCCCTGTCACAGAGCTTATACATCTTGACCCCGTATCTGGCACGCTTGCTGGGAAGGTACTGTTTGAATGACAAGCGGCCAGAAAATGTAATCAGGGACTCATCAACGCAGACAACTTGATGGGGAGTAAACAAGTCTGCAAAACATTGGTTGAAGTGGTTTATGAGGGGCCAAATTTTGTAGAGCCGATCGTATTCAGGGTCTCCACGAGGACGACAGAGTTCATTGTCATTGAAGTGCATGAACCGCAAAATCTGCTCGTATCGTGCCCTGGCCATGGAAGCAGAGAACATGGGCGTATGGTAAATTGGGTCAGTGGACCAATATGACCACAACTCACTCTTTTTATTTATGCCCATGTTGAGGGAAAGGCCAAGAAAGAGCTTAAATTCGGAGACCGTAATTGGTCTCCAATCTCTGGCAAGGGAGGACTGAGGATTAGCGCCGATGTGTTGACCAGCGTATAAATTGCTTTGGTCCACAATAGATCTATAGAGAAAAACAGCGAATAAAAATCCAGTGGCGTAAAATAAACTGTTTCCACCTGAATTCCGGGTTGGCCAGTGAATGGGGGAAGTACGGGTGCTGCAGAAGTGGTGGGTACCCAATTCGGATTGGCGAATGCAGCAGGAAGGGCACTATGGGCACGACGGGCCTGTGTTCGTCTTCTTGGTGGCAGCGGGACACTACTAGTGCTTGCCACCTCGCCAGCTTGAACTGCACTTATGGGACTTGCCACGTCACCACGTGATACTGCAGTGCTGGATATACGACCAGGGTGTACTAGGCCGCTGGTGCTTGCCAGTTCACCAGAAGGAATAGCGGCGCTAGTACTTCTCTGCTCCATATGAGGGACCTGCGGTTCTTGCACTTCAAGGACAGAAGAAGAAGATTGGGGTCTGGTACGCCTGACCTTAGCAGGGACCACAACTCTGTCGTCAGAGCTATCTGTCATGGAGTCGCTGTCCTCTACAGGATCGTATTCTGAGCCTGAATCTGACAGATGAGTGACTTCCTCTTCACTATCTGTCATGCTCAGAAACGTGTAGGCCTCTTCACTAGTGTACCTTCGATTTGCCATTTTGGGCTCTAAATTTAGGGGTACACTAGTGAGACTCACAGGCAAAAAAGCTCCTGACTGTTAGCGACTGATTCAAAACGCTACCAAAAAACTGTTAGCGATCGCAGGGATCAGGCCTGACTCTGCGAACGCTGCAGTTATGTGTGCTTAGTGTTTTGTAAGTGTCAGGTGCTAGCAGGTATCTGGGCTGATTCCGCTAACACTGCATTTTTGGGAACCCTAAACTGCTGGGGATGCTAGTATAGATCTGATCGGATCAGATATCGATCCATTCAGATACTATAGCACTAAGGGAGGTGTATGCCACGTGCGTGGGTGTTAGTGGTACTGGCGCTAAACTGACGCTGCCTGGGGCGACGCAGACCTTATCTGACCCTAAAAACGTACCTTATATCACCGCTGGGCAATTAGGGGGTTAAACCTTTATAAGGAAATAAACGGCGGTTGCCCTAAAACTATAATAAACTATAAAAAACTAACTAACTAACCAGCGTTACCCGTAACAATTATATGGTGATCACTGGTGAGAGGGTTAACTAGGGGGCAATCAGGGGGTTAAAACCTTTAGTAGGTAGTATATGGGGGTCCCTGTCACTATAAAACACTGACAGCGAACCTATATACTTACCTCCCTAACTAGCATCACCTGTGTCACTAATACAGCGATCAGAAAAACGATCACTTAGTGACACTGGCGACGGGAGGTGATCAAGGGGTTAACCTTTATTGGGGGGGTTAGGGAGGTACCCTGGACCTAAAGGGGGGTACCCCAGACCTAAAGGGGGCTAACCCTAACTTCCCTAACACTTATAACTGTCACAAACTGACACCAATGCAAAAAAAATAAACTGCTATTGGTGTCAGTGTGACAGGGGGTACAGGGGGGGTGATCGGGGGGTGATCGGGGGGTGATGGGGGGTGAAAAGTGTGCCTAGTGTGTTCTACTGTTAGTGTAGTGTTGGTGTAACTTACATTGATGTCTTCTCTCCTCTGCGCCGGAACGAAAAGACCGGCTCGAGGAGGGATGACATCACTTCCTCTCCCTCTGTTTACATTACAGAGGCAGAGGAAGGATTTTCATTCGCCGGGAGCAATCGGGAAGGGGTGGCCACGAATGGATGGCCTCCCCCTCACCTCTAATCGCCCGCGAAGAAATGCCGGCCGCCTCGGGCACCGGGGGGGGTCCAATCGGACGCTCCGCCTGCGGGAGGCAGATCACGTACAGGTACGTGATTCTGCCTGCCCGTGCCATTCTGCCGACGTATGTCGTGAGGCGGTCGGCAAGTGGTTAGGCAATACAGAAAAACATAACAACCCAATTCATCTATACTAATCTCCCTGCAGTAGAAAGGCACCCCATTCCTCACCATTATACTCACCCCCCCCTAGAATAAGAGGAATAAATCGAATAGCATTGACACTGAAATTTCCTGCTGCGGAAATTGTGTCATGGTGTCCTTTATCAGGTGCGTCTCCTACAGGCAGAGCAATCCCACTCCATACGTCTCCAATGTGGAAAAAATGGTGGCTCTTTTGACTGAGTCACCCAACTCCCGGACATTCCAGGAGCCTATATTGTATGTTTTAGACTGCATACAAAGAAAAGAAAAGAAAAGAAAAGAAAAGAAAAGAAAAGAAAAGAAAAGAAAAGAAAAGAAAAGAAAAGAAATGTAGAAAGAAAAAACAACAAAAAAAAAAGGAAAAAAAAGGAGATGTCCAAAAAAAAGGACCAACTCCCTAAGGTTACTCTTTGCGTCCTAATACCTTCGTTGCCATTTACTCATGATTGGTCTGCAAGTGGATTCTTTTTTATTATCATAACTTTCAAAATTTGTGATATTACCCAACTTTCTCCATTGGTGTTTATATCCCGATCATGTACATAAATTGTGATACTTGTGATGCCGTTCCCCCCTCTCCCCCCCTCATAACCCCCTCCCTCCTTTCCATCCTCCCTCCCCCCCACCTATCCAACGCCTTACTAGGCTAGTCCTAGGGGCTTTATGCATGACCATTCCCTATTTCCCATACCAACCTATCCACTCATACCAATCAAGTGATGTGCACAATTTTTTTATTATTTCACCCGCCTTTTCATACTTCTCCCTCCCCCCTACCAACAGCAAATATATCAAAAATATCTTTTTCGCCAAAATACCCCACACATACATTGTGCTTTCTTCCTAGGTGTACCTCCCCACTCTGTCCCCTATCTAGTTTAAACAGCCTATAACTACAAAGCAAACCATAAAGTCCAAAACAAACATAGCTACTTTTCAATTTTGGTTTGACTATAAATCTGCAATCTATAAATTCTTCTTATCTTACAACCATTGTACCACGTCGGCTGGTGAATCAAAAAACTGGGTTCCCCCCAAGGCCGTTACTCTCACATGTGCTGGGTACAACAAAGCATAAGTGATTTTATATTTTTGTAGATTGCGTTTATTAGCTGTAAAGCTCTGCGCTTCTGTAGGTCTGGAGAGAAATCTGGCTATAGTGAGATCCTAACTCCTTTATAAAGGATATCCCCCATCTCTCTAGCTCTTTGCAACAGGGTCTCTTTATCCTTATAGTTGAGAAGTTTCAAAAGTATTGGCCTAGGATAACCACACGGTAACGGGGCTCTAAAAGGGACTCTATGGGCTCTTTCTATTGCAAAGAGCGATGAAAAGGTATCTTCCCCAAACATTTCTTTGAACAATTTCTCTAGGAATTCTATGGGGTGGGGACCCTCACTCTAAACAAAAGAACTCACTGCTCCAGGTGAGACAGGAAGCCTAATGATATCACCGGTGCCCACCTCGGCTCGCCTCCGCATACGATCAACACTGAAGAAATGGCTGCACTCCAAGATCCATCAAAATTCTTATTTAATGAACGAATATCCCAAGTGTTATAGACAGTTCAAATGGTAGACGTGTTTCACACACTAACAGATGCGCTTGTTCATTACCCATGATGAATAATGAATAAGCGCACCTGTTAGTGTGTGAAACGTGTCTACCATTTGAACTGTCTATAACACTTGGGATGTTCGTTCATTAAATAGGAATTTTGATTAATCTTGGAGTGCAGCCATTTCTTCAGTGGGGACCCTCACTCCGCTCCAGGAGGCCTACCACACTCACATTGTTCCTGCATAGCCTTTTTTCCATTTCATCTATCTTTGACACATGTAGGCCCATTTGTTCTCTCATTACTTTAATTTCCTGTTTTAACAGGAATAAATCGTCTTCAACTAAACTTAACTTCTCTTCTAGGGCAGTTGTCCCTTCCAAAGTCCTTCGCAATTCCCGACCCATTAAAAGTAATTCTTCCTTAATTCCCTTTAATTGATCACATAGACTGTTCAGTGAACACTTGCATGCATTAACAGCAAACAATACATCTTTCAATGTTGGCTCCTCCTGTGGTGGTAAGCCAGATTCAGGGACTATTACAGACACAGATCCCAGGATTTATCCCTCTAGCCACCTGTTACTCACAGTTTTTGTATCTTATGGTACTGTGGGCATTTGACCGTGACTCTCTCTGTCCAAGGTGGGCTCCTGATTGAGCTCTTGCTTGTGTTTGTTGAATCCCTTTAACTGGTGACTGCAAACCACTCCAGCTTGGCTGCTGCTGCTGCCTGGTTCCCCTTTTCTTTTACGGGCAGAAATTCCACCGAAGGAAGCATCAGATAAGCCAGGAGCCCATTGAGATCTACAACAGAGAAAATATTACTTTGACAAAATTTTTATTTTGAAAGAAAACAAGTACAGAAAAACTCAGACATCATGGAGACACATACAGGTGTTGGCATTGCAATACAACAGTGCATGTGCAAATATTAGTAGTCCAGTAATGGCCTTTTCTCGCCTTCGCCTGGTCTTGTAATACCTATGTAG
Organism: Aquarana catesbeiana; assembly: GCF_042186555.1. Lineage (NCBI taxonomy): Eukaryota > Metazoa > Chordata > Amphibia > Anura > Ranidae > Aquarana > Aquarana catesbeiana. The sequence continues at coordinate 505,000,667 of NC_133328.1, forward strand.
GAATACAACTTGTTCTACTAGACCTGGCCTAACAATAATACCTGTGTAGTGTTCACCTATCTTCTGGTTCTCGGGCATACTGCCCGGCGGTATCGGTTATTCCGGGTACATGGGATAGTTATTTTTGGTCTTGGTTGGTGGTGTTTGTAGGTGTAAATAAGAACCTGTATGTTGTGTCCCCGATCTGGTCGGGGAATTAAATGAGTTTGACAGAAGAATAGGAGTGATAAGATGTAGTTAAGGAGATAATCTGTAAGTAATCTGGTTGGTATTTTCATTATTAGGGTAGGGGGGGTGGAGGGGGAAGGGGGGCCCTAAGGGGGGGGATGGAGAGGGAGGGAGGAGAAAGAGAAAGGGGAGAGGAAAAAAAAAAGAGGGGAGGGGGGGGGAAGCGGGGGAGGGGGGTTCCGTCTCTGACTCCTCTTCTCGATAAATCTGAAAGAGTGGGTGTTCCTGGTTCTGTTTACCGTGAGGGTTTGTTTTGGAGTATCTGGGGGAAATCGTGGGTGAGTGTTGTGATTTGTGCGTTAAATTAGTTTTATCCCCCCGTTTCATTCTTTGTTTCTAGAGTTGTCCCCTCTTCTCTTTTCTCTGTACTACGTCTTTGTATGGTGTTAACTTGGGATGGTTTAGAAGTTCCCTGTTATTTTATGGTGGTGGTTCGAGTGCTCTGTAGTATGCGGGTGTGGTTTGGAAATGTATCCAGCATGCCCATTTTGTACTGAATTTTGAGGGTGTGTCTCGAGATATGTGAATTAGCTCTTCCATCTCAGCGGTTTTATGTATTCTGTGAAACCACTCTTTGACTGTGGGTACTCGGGGGGAGCCCCAGTATATGGGTATACATTGCCGTGCTGCATTGATCATGTGTAATGTTAGGGACTTATGGTATGTCTTGTGTGGTTGTGGGGAGTGGTGAAGGAGAAACTGGGCTGGAGTTAGAATCAGTTCATATGTGGTGACTTGGGAGGTGATTCTACATACTTCTTTCCAGAAGGTTTGTATTAGGGGGCACGACCACCATATGTGTAAGAGTGTTCCTTTGTCTTTGTGGCATCTCCAGCATTTATCTGGTGTGGAGGGGTAAAGTCTATTTAGCAGTACGGGTGTACGGTACCAACGGGATTGAATCTTGTAGCCGTTTTCTTGTGTGCTGACATTCAAGGAGTCCTTATGGTTATTTAGAAAGATGAATTCCCATTGTTCGTCAGTAAGAGAAAGGGATAGATCTTCTTCCCAGCGTGTACAAGCTTTGCTTATATTGGGGTATATGTTTTCAAAGAGGAGGTTGTGTGTGTGAGCTATTAGATGTCGCTGGGGGGGTTTTTGAGAGCATACTTTTTCAAAAGATGTTAGTTGTCTTGAGCACTGCTTGTCTTTGTCTAATGATTTGAGGAAATGGGCAATCAGTAGATAAGTCCAAGGTGGGTTGGGGGGCCTGTTCATTTGGACGGCTAGGTTAGAGGGCGATAGTAGTTTCCCCGCGTTAAAAAATTGATGTATCCGAGTTTGGTCCTGTGACCAGTTGTCTGCAAGAAAGTGGTGGGACATTCCGGGAGGGAAGTCGGGATTTAGTTTGACTGAGGTTAGTGGTCCTGGTATGGAGGAAATATTCGTGTGGGTGCATAGTTTTTGGAAGCACGAGAGTGTTGGTCCTATAAGTGGGTGTTGCTGGATTGTCGACGGGATGTGATTAGGGGTCATCCAGGGTAGTGAAGCTAGGGGGAATGAGATGAGGGATTCTTCAAGTGGGACCCACTCTTTGTATGGGGAGTGGATGTTCCAGTCGACTATTCTGGACAGGTGCGTGGCTGAGAAGTAGTTGTGAATGTCTGGGAGGCCAATTCCCCCTAATCTTTTCGGTCGGGTGAGTTGCTGGAAGCTGATTCTGGGCTTCCGGTCTCCCCAGAGGAATCTGGAGCACATGCTTTTGTGTGCCTTAAAAAAGGTTTGGGGGACGTGGATCGGTATTGTTTGTAATACATACAGTATTCTTGGTAGGGCATTCATTTTTAGGATTGCTGCTCTGCCAAACCATGAGAATATAGGTTTGTTCCAGTTTTTAAGGTCTTTATTAAGCGTGTTTAGTAGAGGTAGATGATTTGTTGTGTACAGATCAGATAGGTTGGAGGGGATTTGGATGCCTAGATATGTAATAGAATCATGTTTCCAATGAAAGGGGAAGTTGGCCATGCATTGTTTTTTAATTTCTTGTGGGAGTGATATGTTAAGGGCATATGATTTGGAAAAGTTGATCTTAAGATTGGATAGGGATTGGAAGTGTTGAAATTCGGACAGTAGGATAGGTATGGTAGTTAGGGGTTCTGTAAGAAACAATAATATATCATCCGCGAAGGCGGCGTATTTGTATTCCTTGTGAGGAGTTTGGAGTCCTTTAATGTCCTGATTTAGCCTTATTTTCCGTAAGAAGGGTTCTAAGGTGAGTATGAAAAGAATGGGGGAGAGGGGGCATCCTTGTCTTGTATCATTGCGGATGGAGAAGGCGTTTGACAGAGTGCCGTTAACCCTGACTTTGGCCGTTGGGTTGGAGTATAGGGACAAGATAAAGCTTAGCATGCGAGGTCTTAGACCTATGGCCTTCAGTACTGCTTCCATGTAATCCCAAGCCACTCTGTCAAACGCCTTCTCCGCGTCCAGGGATAGGAAAAAGCCTTTTTTTCCAGTGTGTGTCATCAGATAATGTAGGTTGATGGCTTTTATGGTGTTGTCTCTGGCTTCGCGTCCAGGGACAAAACCCACCTGGTCTGCAGTAATAAGGGAGGGGAGAAGCGGGAGGAGTCTATTTGCTAAGATCTTTGAGAAGATCTTGATATCGACGTTCAATAAAGAGATTGGCCTGTAACTGCCTGTATTAGTGGGGTCCTTGCCTTCTTTAGGGATAACAGTTATGTGTGCTTCTAATAGCTCATTGGATAGTGTTTTTGAGGGGGAGATTGAGTTGAATGCTTTTAGATAGGGGGTTTGAAGTGTCTCTGCAAATACTTTATAGTATGCCGCGGATAGTCTGTCTGGGCCCGGGCTCTTGCCGGGTTTCAGTTGTTTTATGGCTTGTGACCATTCAGCTGAGGTGATTGGTGATTCAAGTGTTTTGGCTATGTCTGTTGGGATTTTCCCTGTACCAAAGTCGCTTAAGAAGTTTTGTATTTCTTTTTGTCTGTGTTGGGAGGGAGGGGTGTTGTTGGGCTTGTTGAGATTGTATAGTGATGCATAATATTGTTCAAATTCCTGTGCTATGTCCATGTTCTTCGTGTATACATTGCCTGTTGGAGAGTGTATTTGATGTATGGTGTTTTTGGCTCTTTTCGAACGGAGAGCCTGTGCTAGTAGATGGCCTGATTTGTTGCCGTACTCATAGAAGAGTTTCTGGGAGAGGATAAATTTCCTTTTTAGGTTACGGCCCAGTTCTTCTTGTATATGTGAGCGGAGCTCGGTAAGTTCTGCAAGTGTGTTTTGAGCTAATGTGCGTTTATGTTTCGCCTCTAGTGTTTTGAGTTTTGTGAAAAGGTCTGAGAGCTTAGCTGATTTTTCTTTTTTGATTGCCGCAGCTAGAGATATTAGTCTGCCTCGTATTACATACTTGTGTGCCTCCCATTGTGTCAGCTGAGATACATCAGGGGTGTCATTTTCGGCGAAATATTGCGTTAAGCATTTACGGATCTCTGCTTCTCTAGTTTTGTCTGTCAGGATGGTCTGGTCCAGTCTCCATATATTAGTATGTGCTATTTTGTCTGGGAAGGTAAATGTGGCTGAGATAGGGTGGTGATCTGAGAATGTCATGGGTTCTATTGTTGCTTTAGTTAGGGTTTGGAGGTCTTGTTGCGTGATAAAAAGATAATCTAGGCGGGAGTATCTTTTGTGTGGGATGGAGAAGAAGGTAAAGTCCTTCTCTTTGGGATTGAGGGTACGCCAAGTATCATGGAGTGACATGTCTTGTAGGCTTTTCCTAATTTGTTTGATGGCCCTATAAGGGAGATGTGAGGTGCCAGATGAGGTATCTAAGAGAGGGTCTAATGGAACGTTCAGATCGCCCCCTAAGATTAGTGTTCCTTCTTGAAAGGTGCTTAGTCGGCGTGCTATGTCTCGGATGAAAGGGACCTGGGATGTGTTGGGGCTATATATGTTTGCTAGTGTTATTCGTTTATTTTTGAAAGTTCCTTTCAGAAAGAGGAACCTTCCTTGGTCGTCAATCAGAGAGTCCGAAATTTGAATGGGTGTGTCCTTGGAAAGGAGTATGGAGGCCCCTTTGGATTTTGTGGTAGGGGAGGTTGCGTGGAAGCTGTGGGGGAAGAAATGATTTGTCAGTTTAGGAATTGATTTTGTACAAAAGTGAGTTTCCTGTAGGAATACTACATCTGCTTTCATGGATCGCATGTTATTTAGTATTTGTGAGCGTTTTTCAGGGGTGTTCAGACCTTTTGCGTTCAGCGATATGAGTTTCAGTTTAGAGTTAAGGATTCTCATTTTTGGTGTATCCATGGTAGTGGTAGATAGGGGATGAGATATGATAGTAATATTTTGGGGGAGAGGAGCCAGAGAGGGAATGGGAGGGTCGGGGGGACTGGGGTAGAGGGGGAGAATGGAAAAAAAAAAAAAGAGGGGGGAGGGGAGGGAGAGGGAGTGGAAGAAGGATTAGATAGGAGAGGAGGATTGGGTAAAGGGGGGTGAGTATCAGGGGATTATACCGGTTAGAGAGTTGAACCTGTCAGCCCTCTATTCAGGGGGATGGGAGTCCGGTATGGTCAACGACAACTGCCAGAGTCTGTTGCGTGGGGGTGGAAGATAAGGTAGCACAAGAGGTGTGTGCTCTGTGTTCCTATGAGGCCAGAGGGCTATGTGTTTGGCATATTGTAGGTAGTCTCTGTAGTTTATGGGGGGAGGGATGAAACCCCCTCCTCTTTTGAGACCGATCCACTACATTTAAAGATAGTGTTAGTAAGGGAGTGTGTGTGGGTTGTCAATATCAAGTGGGGGGAGGGGGTGTAGGGTATACTCTAGAGGTACTATCGTCTGGGTAGGAGATATGTCCCAGATGTAGTGATGGTAGTGTGTTATGACCGGAATGTATTTAGAAGGTATCTTATTTGATATTAGGGTGGGAACTACTTCATGTGAAGGGCTGAAGTGTGTGTATGGTGTAAAGTGTACCCTTGGTGTTATAGGTTTGTTAAGTAGTTTTTAGAAACGTGGTATTGAGCAACTTGTATTTTTAACCTTTACATGACACTTTAACTAGAAAAAAAAGAAAAAAAATCACATGAAATCAACAATCATTTAAACTATAACTGAGATACCTGCTGTTGACAGGAGTGGGGTCTCAGAGTCCGGGATGGAGGTGTCCAGCTGTTGAACCGAAAATTTAAATTTAATGGTTTGATCACCATGGGGAAGAGAAGAGGATATTATAGACAAGATGTCGTTTTAAGTATGATATAATATGTATGACCCTGAACTCTTCTTGTCGTATTTCTTGTGTGGGGTGTGAGAATTTCACCTGGACACCTCCATCTCGGATTGTCTGTGATGGGGTTATGGGTGGTTTAGGGTTCTCCAGTGGATCCTCTCGGTCCGTATTCCACTAGAGAAGCATGAAAGACTGTTGTTAGATCTTTTTATGATACAATAAAGCTCAGCCCCGCTCTCACCCAAAGAGAGTAAGGAATAAAGGAGAAGGTGTAGGGTACAGAGGGTAGGTTGGTTAGAGTGGCAGATGGGGGATTTTAAGAGAGCAATAAGAGGAGTGAGTTAAGTGAGCAGAGTGGGTAGTATAGTTAAGGGGTGGCTAAGAGTAGAAGCATACTTGACCTCACGATCTCCGATAGTGAGGGTGGTTCCAGGAGGTTGATATAAGATAGAGAAATACATAATCTGACAGACAAAAAGAAGGGTGGGGGGGTGTTACCAGTTCCCAGAGGTTGGACCGTGTGTCCATTATTGTTGAAAAGTTTTGAGTTTCAAGTCTCCATAAGTGTATGGGGCTTTGGTGAGGGAGTTATTCGTGCTCCGGGTGATCTGGTGAGGGTCATGGTGATGGGAGGCTGGGGGAGTCACCAGGGTGGAGTAGTCCTGCCGTTGCTATTTTCCGCTTGGATCTCCTGGGGTATGGGACATATTGGGGGGATAGGGATGCCCGCGTGGTAGGATGAAGTGTGGTTCTGTCTCCATCTAGTGTTCCGTCAATGTCTCAGGTGGTGGATGCGGGAGGTTGGACAGGCTGCAGCATGTTTTAGTTCATTGGTGTGAGTTAGTTGATGTATTTCCTCATTTGTGGGTGCGTGCGGAAAGCAGAACATTTGGGAGTTATAACAAAAGTCTTTGGTATGCTTCCAGGAAGAGACTTCATGTCCAAATTGTTAAGGTTGAGCTTTGGATTCCACTGTAGTTGTATTTGAATGTGGCTCTGAAATGTATGTATTACTGTCCAATTCAATATTCTCTCTCTGGGTGGGAGCGGGGCAGACACTGCATGTCTTGATTCTGTAGCTGTTGTATTTGGGGGTAGGTTTACTTCATGTGGGGTAAGCGATGGGGGTTCTGTTGCTTGATGACAGCGGTGTTCAAGCATGTGGGCATAATCGAGTACAGTTGTATTGTCTCCTGTCACAGTCAGGTATAGAGGAGCAAACTGAACTATTGAAAGTCTTGAAAGTCTGGTGTCATGAAAGTGCTAGGGTACGTCAGTTGTACCTGATTAGAGCATTCGTGCTTTGCGATGAGCCGGAGAGGCTGTGGGGCTTCCATTCCTGGGGCCTTCTGAGGTTGCCAAAGGGAGATGTGGTGGAGTCGAATGCTGCGTGTGGCGGCGGCGGAGTCTTATGCTGAAGACTCCTGTTTCGTCTACTCCATCCATGGATGTTGCTCTGTTGATTGAAGGGAGTCTGAAGTCGCTGTACCAATCAGGTAAATCTACGAGTGGAAGATCTAGGGCAGAACAGAAGTGTTCTAAATCTTCAGGGACTCTGAGGTTTGCTGTACGTCCCTGGTGTGTTACTGATAGGCAGAATGGAAACTTCCAGCGGTATACAATTGATCTTGCCCGTAGTGTGTCAAGAAGGGGCCTCAGTTCCCTTCTACGCTGTAGGGTTATGTTAGATAGATCCTGGAAGATTTTAATGTTGGAACCCCTGAAGGACAATTGATTTCTGCCTCTAGCTTTGTATAGAATTTCCTCCTTTAGTGGGAAATCTGTCAGACAGCATATTGCATCCCTGGGAGGATCTGTGTCTTTCCCCCTCGGGCGAAGTGCTCTGTGTATTCGCTCAAAGGCGATCGGTGTGTCCGGGGGTCTCTCTAATAGATCATTAAAGATATTGGCGACCGCTTGTGCGAGATGGTTGGGCTCTATGGCTTCAGGGATCCCTCTTACCCTAAGGTTGCGGCGCCTCCCTCTGTTGTCGAGGTCTTCCATGTGTCGGTTGATTTTCCTCAGGTGTATGGCGTGGGATTCGGTTAGTTGCTGTACTTGGCATAGGGAGGCATCATGGTGGGCTTGTGTTGTTTCCACCTCCTCCACTCTTAGAGCTATCGCTTGAATGTCAGCTCTTAGATCCGAGATAGCAGCAGAGAGAGTGTTCTTTATATCTAAAGCAACACTGCGGAGATCATCGAGACATAGAGCTGGAGATGCGCGGTTTTCCGATCTCTCACTGCCGCGCCGCGGGCTTCTGCTGTGGGAGCGGGACTCACGAGGGAAGGCGTCTTGAGAGGGCTGCGTCCCGCTTCTAGGCCTTGTCCGAAATATTTCGGGTATTTGGCGGCTGAGCTGCGTGTCCGGTTCTGGAGTGGAGCTGGGTCTTGTCGCCGACACACTCCTGGGTGTTCTCTCCATTTTGTAGTGGTGGTGGGTTCGTGTGTTGGTCAGATGCTGATGTAGCTGGGCCTCGTGAACGGGAGCTCCAGAACTACACGTCCATCTTGGTACGATGTCAGGCCACGCCCCCCGAGAAAATATTAGCTAACAATTATAAATGCAATGTGGTTGCAAATTGTGAACAACAGCAAACAAAAATATATAAACGTACAATAAATAATATTTAAATTTTCTGTGGTAATGTCTAGGTTAATGCTAGTGACCAATCTATCTTGGGAGCTGTGTGTTGGTTCTAAAATCCAAACTTGTAATTGGTGTAATAGTATACTTGAGATGATTGTAGTATCAAGTATCACGGACAGTACTCAATTTTCTCTGTGTAATAGTATTTAAGATTTTAGTCATTAATGTACTTATTTTAATGAAGCAAACTTTTTATATGCTTTATGCTTTTTATATAGGGAAGACCAAGCAAGAGTTTTGGCGCTGCATCTCTAAACATATGTATATAGTGCAAATCGGGAATCGCTATCTCCTAATAGGCAGGCACGCAGTACTCTGACATGACTAGCCCTCAAGCCCACTAGTAGAGTGATCTTCCAAAAGATGATTTTACAATCCTCAAGATAGTGATGACGTGCAACTGCAAAACCATGGGAAATGTGATGGGGTGCAACAGAGAGGTACCTCCACCCACAAAAATGCTGCCGCTTTCCAGCTCATAAGATCTCTTATTTAAGGAGATCATGCATGCCTGTGGCTCTTAACCCCAGCCTTGGGTCTTTCAAGCATAGATGGCTCCTCAGACTCTCCACACGGGGTTTCCTCTGTTTGGTGCTATGGGCAGCATTCGAGAGCCGGCCGGCTCGTGTTTTTATTCCAACACTATATATCTTCAGCATAACTGTGAGTGCATTACTGTTTATTTTAAATAAATTCTTTTAAACATATCACGCTATGGAAATTTTTATGTCCTTCTATGGGGAATGAGTGCACATCCGCCATACAGAGGAAACCCCATGCGGAGAGTCTGAGGAGCCATCTATGCATGAAAGACCCAAGGCTGGGGTTAAGAGCTTTTTTGTGGGTGGAGGTACTTCTCTGTTGCACCCCATCACATTTCCCATGGTGTTGCAGTTGCATGTCATCACTATCTTGAGGATTGTAAATTCATCTTTTGGAAGATCACTCTACTAGTGGGCTTCTTTCCAATAGCCCATCGAAGTGAACTTGACTCTGTTGATAATTTATCTTGTTTTATAATTTATTTCAATATCCTTTGCACATTTCACTGGTGATTGCATTTAAATGTTTATGTGACAGTGTGTTGTATGAAGTTTTTTATCGCTATTCGCTTAGATGAGTTATAATTTTTTTTTATAGTTATTTCATTTCTTTGATCACTAATATTACACAGCGCAGCTTTTTTCTTTTGAATGCTAGTGACCAATCTATCTTGGGAGCTATATGTTGGTTCTAAAATCCAAACTTGTAATTGGTGTAATAGTATGGAAGATTTTAGTAATTAATGTACTTATTTTAATGAAGCAATCTTAGTGGGTCTTTCCAGATGAAAAGTCCTTCAAGAAAGGAGCAAAGGTGATGGACTCATTCAGGCCTGGAAAACTAGTGGCCTGTAATTTAAAGATCCATCTCTGCTTATGTTGGAGCAAAATTTTGTTCCAATCACCTCCCCAATCAGGAATGTGCACCCGATCTAGGGTGGTGAAGGTAACTTTGGGTACCTTGTAGTCATGTCAGAGCACTGCGTGCCTGCCTATTAGGAGATAGCGATTCCCGATTTGCACGCTATACATGTGTTTAGAGATGCAGCGCTAAAACTCTTGCTTGGTCTTCCCTATATAAAAAGCATAAAGCATATAAAAAGTTTGCTTCATTAAAATAAGTACATTAATGACTAAAATCTTAAATACTATTACACAGAGAAAATTGAGTACTATCCGCGATAAGTGATACTACAATCACCTTAAGTATAATATTACACCAATTACAAGTTTGGATTTTAGAACCAACACACAGCTCCCAAAATAGATTGGTCACTAGCATTAACCTAGACATTACTACAGAAAATTGAAATATTATTTATTGTCCGTTTATATATTTTTGTTTGCTGTTGTTCACAATTTGCAACCACATTGCATTTATAATTGTTAGCTAATATTTTCTCTGTTGTAGATCTCAATGGGCTCCTGGCTTATCTGATGCTTCCTTCGGTGGAATTTCTGCCCCCTATGGTTTACCGGCAAGATGGGGGGGCGCAGAATGCTCCTGTATTCCCCCGAAAAGGCTCCACAAGGCGGCTGTACATCAGTCGACCGCTGGGGGGACCAATGCATTGCTGGTGTTTCGTCAGATTAGGCGACCCGTCAGAATGTGTAATGGAACTAACGTTCCATCACTGCCATCTTGCTACACCCCGCACTCTTTCATAGCAAGGATACACTGAGAAGGGGAAAACATACATCTTGTTACCCCCACCGGAGTTTTGCATTTTACACTTACTTTTAACAGTAAAGTGAGTTTATATAGTGAAATACAGTACTTAGAACTCCGTATGAATGTTTAGATTGTATACTTACTGTGGAGGAGTGCGGAGTATAGCAATGTGGCGGCGATAGAACGTCACTTCCGTTACACATTCTGATGAGTCACCTAATCTGACGAAACACCGGCGGTGTCCCTGGATCACTTTCAGACGTTTCTACTGTGGAACACGAAAGGCGTGAGGTATTCGTGTGTGCATGCGACGTCGTGATGTCACGTAATTGTGGAAGAAGTGACAATGGTGATCGGGAACTTCCGCCTTCCGGGATGCCGAGGGAGCTACGTGATGGCTGCTTTCTTAGTGGCCAGGACACCACATCTCGGGAGTGAGGGAGGGAGTTTTGGCACCTGCAGCTCATTACTTTGATTCCCCCCAACCATAGGTAGCCCTATAAAAACATGAGGCTGCACTAGGATCAGAACATAATCCCGTGCATTCTTGAATTGATGGTCATTATACACCAATCGCTCAATGTAAGTACTCCATAGAATCTATCTACTTATTAGAAACCATACCTATTTAATTTGAATTAGATCTTATATAATTGCTTGGCCTTCTTTTCTGTTCGTTCATAGAGCCTTTGGCTTCTTGCATGGCTACAGCCAGGCATTTAAATACATGCATTCAATGGTCTACAGTACCCACATCAATATTAAGGTAAAGAGACTATTATTTTCTTCATATGGCACAGCGGGCTTGCACTGATTGTTCTTACTCTAATACACACCAGTGACACCACTTCCCAATCTTTTGGCTGAGAGTTCTACATTTTATGCACCTTTCATCGGTTCATTTTATATTATAAAAGTTTTTTTACATGATTTCATATTTTCATTTAATTTGTTACTTTCAGTTTTTCTTCACATATTTAATCATTTTATCTAATTTGTTTTATCATATTTTTCACTTGGGACATCACATGACATGTTTTACCATCTATCTACACACAACACGTATTTCATTACACTTCACAATCCATTCAAATGAAATATATATACATTAATCACAGTCCAACATCATTAATTGTAATTACATTTTTCTTTTTTTTTTTTTTAAATTGTTTATTTATGTAGCGAAAAAGGTCCACATGGACCGCAAATGAACATTATTACACACAAACAAGAAAAAGAAATTAACATGTATCAACAGGTATATATCTTGTCACATGACAACATATAATCATTGTAACTAGCAATTGTGTCACGTATAGGAGGTGAGTTCTTTGTTTCCTGTTGAAACTCGTATAGCATCATTGTGCAAACTTAATCTTGTGGTTACTGTTTCTAACTTTATGGAGGCAGGGTTATTATAGCCCTGCTGAGCATAATTGTGATGTCAAGCAGTCTCTCGGGACCAATTCCACTTCTTTTTGTTATTTTGGATAGTTGAAAGAGATAAAGGATATCAAGGTGTTAGAAGAAGCGAAAGAAGAAATAAGACGGAGAGGGGGTGGAATGGGGGGGGGGGGTTGGGGAGGGGGGGTAAAAGGTCCCCACTTGTATGGAGTGATATCAGTTACCATCTAGATTGTGTTTGAATATCAGGTGGGCAATTTGTTAAGTCAGACTGTGGTTGTATTTGGTTGAGGTGAGGGAGTAATGCCTCCCAGTGATTGGCCTTCTGCTGAGTAAAAGAACATGTTCCACAATTGCCATGTTTTGGAGAATATCTCCTGTCTATTTTGGGCTGTGAGGATGAGATCCTCCATGTTTCTGATTTCCTCAACCTTTGTGAACCAAAGTTCAATCGAGGGAGGGTGTGGGGATTTCCAGTTTAGAGGAATGCATGCTTTAGCTGCATCCAATAAGTGTCGGATCACAGATTTTTTTTATGTTCGTTCAGGTATATTTGACGCGTGTAGAAGGAAAAAAGCTGGGTCATCTGTTATTGTACGTTCAGTGAATCTTTGGACCGTCTCTCTAATTGTTTGCCAGAAATGTGTTAGTTTGGGACATGTCCAAAAAATGTGTAGAAGGGTTCCCTTATTTGATTGACATCTCCAACATTGGTCAGATGTTGTCGGGTATAACTTGTGTAGTACTACCGGGGTTCTATACCATCGAGATATGATTTTGTAGTTAGTTTCTTGGGTTTTTGCACATATGGAGGATTTATGTGTGAATCTAAGTATTTGGTTTCTTGTGGAAATGTCAAACTGTCGGTCCAGTTCCCTTTCCCATTTGAGAAGTCCCGGGGGGCTTGAGTCTGCTGGGGGTGTAATCAGGAGTTGGTATGTCAATGAGAGAGTATGTGGTAGTACTCCGTTATCAGTACAGATTTCCTCTAGTGTCGTGAGTGGTTGGTCGTTTGCAGGCGGGGGTTCCATAGTATGGAGAAAGTGTTTCAATTGGTGTGATCTCAGGAGGTCCAAGCGGAACGGCCCCGCTGGGTCAGTGAGTTCTGTAATCGACTTCCATTTTCCTCCGGAGCTGAAATGCGATGCCTGATACAGGACCGCCCCGCTTAAACAACGAAAGATCCCAACATTGAGGCCTGGGGTAAATTGAGGGTTACCCAGTATAGGGCGTAGTGGGGAGTTTTGGGTAGAAAGAGATGCCTGAGACAGGAGGCGAGCGCTGATTCTGGCAGCGGTGCCAATCAGAGGATGCCGTTTAATCTGTGCTGGTAATGCGGTATAACACCATGGGGCTCTACCTAGGGGTACCTTGCTTTGCGCCTGTTCAAGTTGTGTCCACAGTTTAGTCTTGTGATGTCGGCACCAGTCCACTAATCTACTCAAATGAATTGCGTAGTAACAGGTGCGGATATCCGGCAATGCCAAACCTCCATGAGGTTTAGGGAGGATAAGTATTGTTTTGTGAGTCTAGGTCGCTTCCTGGCCCAGATGAATTCTGTGAAGACCGATTGCACTTGCTTAAAATAAATCGCAGGTATTTGGATAGGTAGAGCCTGCATGAGATACAGAAATTTGGGAAGTATGGTCATTTTTAGGATATTGCCGCGGCCCATCCACGAGTGGAGTCCAGTGTGCCATTGACTTAGTAGTGTTTTGACCTTTTTTAGGAGGGGTGGGAAATTAAGTTCGTATATTTTAAAAAAGTTTTGTGGGATTAATGTGCCTAAATATTTCAGTGCTGTATTGGTCCATTTTAGGTTGAAACTTGATTGGAGGTGGTTTAAGTTGTGGTTGGGGTATCTCGACACTCATTGCTTCTGATTTAGAGAGGTTAATTTTTAGGTTTGAAAGTTCTCCATATTTTGCAAATTCTCATAGTAGGTTTGGTATGGATATGGTAGGGTTTGTGAGTGAGAACATCATATCATCAGCGTATGCCGAAACCTTGTGTGGGGTCCCGTCTACCTCAATGCCGGTGATGTCTGGATTCAGTCTAATATGGCATAAAAAGGGTTCTAGGGAAATGGCAAAAAGTAACGGTGAAAGTGGGCAGCCTTGTCTTGTCCCGTTTCTAATCTGGAACGAGTCCGATAGTACACCGTTGGCTCTGACCCTCGCAGTAGGGTTTGAGTACACAGCTTTGATCCAGTTTGTCATGTTGTCTCCCAAACCTATATGTCTCAGTGTAACAAACATAGTTACATAGTTACATAGTAGGTGAGGTTGAAAAAAGACACAAGTCCATCAAGTCCAACCTATGTGTGTGATTATGTGTCAGTATTTCATTACATATCCCTGTATGTTGCGGTCATTCAGGTGATTATCTAATAGTTTCTTGAAGCTATCAATGCTCCCCGCTGAGACCACCGCCTGTGGAAGGGAATTCCACATCCTTGCCGCTCTTACAGTAAAGAACCCTCTACGTAGTTTAAGGTTAAACCTCTTTTCTTCTAATTGTAATGAGTGGCCACGAGTCTTATTAAACTCTCTTCTGCGAAAAAGTTTTATCCCTATTGTGGGGTCACCAGTACAGTATTTGTAAATTGAAATCATATCCCCTCTCAAGCGTCTCTTCTCCAGAGAGAATAAGTTCAGTGCTCGCAACCTTTCCTCATAACTAAGATCCTCCAGACCCTTTATTAGCTTTGTTGCCCTTCTTTGTACTCGCTCCATTCCCAGTACATCCATCCTGAGGACTGGTGCCCAGAACTGGACAGCATACTCCAGCTGCGGCCGGACCAGAGTCTTGTAGAGCGGGAGAATTATCGTTTTATCTCTGGAGTTGATCCCCCTTTTAATGCATGCCAATATTCTGTTTGCTTTATTAGCAGCAGCTTGGCATTGCATGCCATTGCTGACCCTATCATCTACTAGGACCCCCAGGTCCTTTTCCATCCTAGATTCCCCCAGAGGTTCTCCCCCCAGTGTATAGATTGCATTCATATTTTTGCCACCCAAATGCATTATTTTACATTTTTCTACATTGAACCTCATTTGCCATGTAGTCGCCCACCCCATTAATTTGTTCAGGTCTTTTTGCAAGGTTTCCACATCCTGCGGAGAAGTTATTGCCCTGCTTAGCTTAGTATGGTCTGCAAATACAGAGATTGAACTGTTTATCCCATCCTCCAGGTCGTTTATAAACAAATTAAATAGGATTGGTCCCAGCACAGAACCCTGGGGAACCCCACTACCCACCCCTGACCATTCTGAGTACTCCCCATTTATCACCACCCTCTGAACACGCCCTTGTAGCCAGTTTTCAATCCATGTACTCACCCTATGGTCCATGCCAACGGACCTTATTTTGTACAGTAAACGTTTATGGGGAACTGTGTCAAATGCTTTTGCAAAATCCAGATACACCACATCTACGGGCCTTCCTTTATCTAGATGGCAACTCACCTCCTCATAGAAGGTTAATAGATTGGTTTGGCAAGAACGATTCTTCATGAATCCATGCTGATTACTGCTAATGATATTGTTCTTATTACTAAAATCTTGTATATAGTCCCTTATCATCCTCTCCAAGAGTTTACATACTATTGATGTTAGGCTAACTGGTCTGTAATTCCCAGGGATGTTTTTTGGGCCCTTTTTAAATATTGGTGCTACATTGGCTTTTCTCCAATCAGCTGGTACCATTCCAGTCAATAGACTGTCTGTAAAAATTAGGAACAACGGTCTGGCAATCACCTGACTGAGTTCCCTAAGTACCCTCGGATGCAAGCCATCTGGTCCCGGTGATTTATTAATGTTAAGTTTCTCAAGTCTAATTTTAATTCCGTCCTCTGTTAACCATGTAGGTGCTTCCTGTGTTGTGACATGAGGATAAACACTGCAGTTTTGTTTACTGAAGCCCCCCGATTCATTCGTGAAGACTGAGGAGAAAAATAAATTCAATACCTTTGCCATCTCCCCATCCTTTGTAACCAGGTGTCCTTCCTCATTCTTTATGGGGCCAATATGGTCTGTCCTCCCTTTTTTACTGTTTACATACTTAAAGAATTTCTTGGGATTTTTTTTGCTCTCCTTCGCTATGTGTCTTTCATGTTCTATCTTAGCCATCCTAATTGCACCCTTACATTTCTTATTGCATTCTTTATAAAGTCTGAATGCTGAGGATGATCCCTCAACCTTGTATTTTTTGAAGGCCTTCTCCTTTGCTTTTATATGCATTTTTACATTGGAGCTAAGCCATCCAGGATTTTTGTTCGCTCTTTTAAATTTATTACCCAATGGGATACATTGGCTAATGCCCTTATTTAATATGCTCTTAAAGCAAACCCATCTCTCCTCCGAATTCTTTGTTCCTAATATTTTATCCCAATTTATGCCTTTTAGCAAGGTTTGCAGTTTAGGGAAGTTGGCTCTTTTGAAATTCAGTGTCTTTGTGTTCCCTTCATGTTTCCTATTTGTGTGATTTATACTGAAACTAATTGATCTGTGATCGCTGTTACCTAAATTGCCCCGTATTTCCACATCTGTGATCAGGTCTGTATTGTTGGTAATCAGTAAATCCAGTAATGTTTTATTTCTAGTTGGTGCGTCTACCATCTGATCCATAAAATTGTCCTGCAAGACATTAAGGAACTGGCGAGCCTTAAATGAATGCGCGGTTCCCTCCGCCCAGTCTATGTCTGGATAATTAAAATCCCCCATTATGATAACACTTCCCATCCTGGCTGCTAATCCAATTTGTGATAGAAGATCCGTCTCCACTTCCTCCCTCAGGCTAGGGGGCCTATAGCATACTCCCAGTATTATTTTCCCCTTAGCTTCATCCCTTTGGAGCTCTACCCATAAGGATTCCACCTCCTCACTAGCTCCCTCAGTGATGTCATCTCTCACATTCACTTGTACATTATTCTTGATATATAGGCATACCCCTCCCCCTTTTTTACCCTCTCTATCCTTGCGGTATAGGGTATACCCTTGAATGTTTGCCAGCCAATCATGAGAGCTGTTGAACCAGGTCTCTGAAATTCCCACAAAATCCAAATCCTCCTTGTACAACAGTATCTCTAGTTCACCCATCTTGTCCGCCATGCTCCTGGCATTGGTGAACATGCCACATAGTTTAGACCGGTCGCATATTGTCCTCGTATTGGGTGTTTCAAGATTGCAACTAGGACTTGCTACTATACTCACCTTGTGTTTTTGTGCTTTGGTTAACCTACCACTAATGCCCCCAATACTACCCTCTGGAATATCTTCCACGCTGGCTATCACTGTCTCTAGACCCTCCCCCCCATCGCCTAGTTTAAAAACCCCTCTAACTTTTTGGCCATCTTCATTCCCAGCAGATCTGCACCCTCCTCATTTAGGTGCAGTCCGTCCCTTCTATAGTACCGGTTACCGACTGAGAAGTCGGCCCAGTCCTCCAGGAACCCAAACCCCTCCTTACTACACCAGCTCTTCAGCCACTTGTTTACTTCCCTAATCTCCCTCTGCCTTTCTGGTGTGGCTCGATGTACCGGTAGTATTCCTGAGAACACTACCTTGGAGGTCCTTTTTCATAAAATCCCAGTTTACCCGGTCGAACGCTTTTTCTGCGTCTGTGCCTATGAAGACACTAGGGAGTTTCCTAAGATTGGCTGAGTATAGTAGATTTATAACCTTAGTGGTGTTGTCTCGGGCTTCCCTGGTAGGCACAAAGCCTACTTGGTCTAGGTGTATCAGTTGGGTCAGGTGTTGTTGTAGCCTGGTGGCTAATATTTTTGTGAAGATTTTTAGATCGGTGTTGAGGAGAGATATTGGGCGATAGCTTCCACACTGCATCGGGTCCTTACCCTCTTTGAGGATAACAGATATATGGGCTAGTAAGGTTGAGTGGTGAAGTTTACCTGCTTTACTGAGATAATTGAAAAGTTTGATCATTTGTGTACCTAGTGAAGGAAGTAGGGTCTTGTAGTATTGCGTTTTTAGTCCATCCGGGCCGGGGGCTTTCCCAGGTTTGGTGTTGCCTATTGCTGTCTGTAGTTCTAGAAGGGTGATGGGTTCTTCTAACTGTTCGCGTGCTTCAGTCGGTAAGGTCAGCATAAGGGAGGATGTTATATATTCCGTCATTCGCTCAGGAGGGTATGAAGGTGTGGGCAGGTTATATAACGATGCATAGTATGTTTTAAACGCTGGGGAAATTTGTTGGGGGAGGATGACCGTCTGTTCCGCAGATGTTGATATCCGCGGTATGTATGAAGCCGTTCTCTGTTTCCGCAATGTCTGGGCTAGGAATCTGCCACATTTATTCCCTGATTCATAGACCTTTCTGTGGCAAATTTGGAGTGCAGCTTTTGCTTTGAACTGGAGAAGGTCTGTGATCTGTTTGCGTGTGATGTTCAGTTCACTCTCCAATGGTCCGGTCTGAGTTTGTTTGTGTTTAGTTTCTAGTTGTTGCAGTTTGGAGAGTAGTGAGGTAAGTTGGGCCATTCTCTGTCTTTTGATTCTCGAACCGTGTTTAATGAGTATACCTCGTATTACCGCCTTGTGGGTCTCCCAAATCACCCCCATATCGCTGTCTGTGGTGTCATTTGTTTGGAAGAAGTGACCTATTTCCTTTGTCACATCTGCCAACACCTCTGGGTCTTGCAGAAGGCTCTCATTGAGCCCCCATGGCTTCCGTTGCCTGTTTTGGATGTCTGTCAAAGCATACTTGAGTATGACCGGGGCGTGGTCTGACCACGTGATAGAGCCTATACTGGAGTCTTTGATTGCTTGTAATTGACTGTGGGGAATCAGGAAATAATCTATCCTTGAGTAGGTGTGGTGTGGGCGGGAGTAAAATGTATAGTCTCGCTCGCCTGGGTGGAGCAGGCGCCATACATCAATCAATTGGGTGTTGTGGAGTGTTGTTTGAATTATTTTCCGCTGGCCTCTAGGTATGGACGTCTTTCCTGTCGAGGTATCCTCTGCTGGATCTAGGGGAAAGTTAAAGTCGCCTCCCACTATAAGCTGCCCTTCTGTAAATTCCTGTAGTTGTTCTAGGTGTTTTTTGATGAAGGTGACCTGGTTACAGTTTGGTGTGTATAAGTTTGCAATTGTTACCTTCACGTCTCCTATCAACCCCTTGAGGAACAAGAACCGACCCATAGGATCTGTTTTCATATCAATTAGTGACCAGGGAATTCTAGCTGAGATTAAAATTGAGACCCCTCTGGATTTGGTTTCTGAATATGTTGAGTGATACACTGTGGGGTAATATCTATTCTTTAGTACAGGAAAGGTATCACCCCGAAAGTGCGTCTCTTGTAGCAGTGTTATGCCTGCTTTCATGCGTCGCATATCATGTAATAGCATCCTTCTCTTTTCAGGAATGTTTAGTCCCTTAGTATTTAACGTCATGATGTTTAGTGCCTCCATTGTCGTGGGGGGTTGGGGGTGGGTGGGAAGGGGGGGTACGGGTGTCAAATTAAGAAGGTAAGAATAGGTAAATAGTTATGAGGGGGGAAGAAATAGAGATATAGAGAAACAGTAATACAGCCCCTTAGGGGTAAGTTTCTTGCCGAGAGCGGTGGTCTATGTGAGCACCCCCGGGCAAGAATACTACTAAAGTGTTAGCAATACTTTGCTATAACGCTCTCCAGTTGAAAGAAAATCAACTGTTCTATGAGCGTATTCCTATGTGGGATTATGTTCAGCAAGAGCCAGTGGGAGGAGCCCCAGCTCCCCCAGCCCTTGCGACCACTGTTATAGCTTATGATGTGAGCAACTATTGTGTTCCGTATACTATCAGGAAAATATGTTCATAGATCAAGAATAGGACTAATATTCAGTTCACTGTTCTCAGACCTTCCGTTATCTGTATTAACATTACAGGAATTCAACAATGACAATACAATAGTCATAAAATAAAAGAAAACTCAAATAAAACACACACAGGCAAATAAACTACCCCAATAACTTAACATTCTTAAGCTTGCCCCAAACTAGCTGTCACCCCTCAATGATCCCTCTCAAAATCCTGTAACCCTTTGTGCTTCTTCTTTACGGGTCTATGACTACAACATCCCGACATGCTAACTCCTTGGAGAACTAACACTTAGTCCCCCACCCCCTTCTAACATCTCTCCTTCATGTGGTGTAATACTTGGCACTCTATACTGTTTAGGGTGTCTATCTCAACTCAGGGATTTCGTTGTAAAATTGTGGCTACCTTTGTGAGTCTGTGATTCAGTCTGTTGTAGTCCTTAGCTGTTTATGAATCTAGACCATAGTTAAGCAACCAGAAGTTGGTCGTCCCGCCTTATCAGGTACCATGTGGGCTGGGAACGTCTCTCCGCTTGTAGGTGTATGCATCCTCTCATGTACTTCCCTGAGCGACTTCCCGGTTCGGGGTGGGCCTTTCGACATTTGGAAGGGTCAACAAATACTTTTATTCCTCCCCTGGCCTCTTGACGACGATCCGTCTCCAAAGTCCCTTAATCCTTGTTCTAGGAGGAGACCAAGGACGCTTTTCCGAGGGTCCGTATGAGTATAAAGCAAGCAAAATCAATGTCTATTCCATATCCCTATGTGACCAGAGAGTGCTGTGTGTAATCCTTACTTGCAGGTATTAACATGTGAGTCCATCAGAGGGGGAGGGTGGGTGAGGACGGCTCAGCATGCACACTCAGTCAGGTTGTCGACTCTCATGGGCGATCTAGTTTCAGAGGGGTGATTAGTGGGGTTCCTGTCTCTTGGAAGTCCGGTGGGGCCATCTCTCTATCACTGGGATAAACAAACAGTCTGTGTGTAACATGAGGGTGAAATGACTAAAGAGTGCTCTTATGACTCACGTGACCTATTGTTGAAAGGCGCTTGGGATCTCCCTCTGGGTCTCCGATCTCCGGGAGGCTGGTATGGTCTGCCTCTGTTCAGCCCCGAGCGGCCTGTTGGCCTTGGAATCTTCTGAAGCCAGTTTGGAACTTGAACAGGTTCTGCCTCCAGGAATGTGAAGAATGCCGGTAGGTCTGCTGGTGTTCTCATCGTGAAGGAGTTTTGTGCTTTGCGGAAAATCACTGCTAAGGGGTACCCCTATCTGTAGGTGCAGCCATGTCGTCTTGCCACCTCCAGCACTGGTTTCAGCAGGGCTCTCCTCTCCAAAGTTGCTCTAGAAAGATCTGGTAAAATCTGGATGTGTACCCCATCAAATTCAATGTTGCCGTGTTCCCACGCTTTGCGGAGGATATTTTCTTTTTGCGAGTAGCGATGTAGGCGGCAGAGTACGTCACAAGGCCTGTCTAGATTCGCTGATTTTGGACCGAGCGTACGATGTACCCGATCATTTTCTAGAGAGGGCGGAGGTGTTTCCAGGAGTCTGAGAAAAAGGTTTATACATATGACCTTGGTGGTATGGACATGTCATTGCCATCATCCCATACAAAATTGTAGAACATTATATATAACCTCTAACGGGATTTTTGAGGCAATGAAAATTTAGATTTACTTAAAATCAATTTTATTATAAATCAAGAAAAATTATTTGTACAAAATCAAATAAGTAGAAAAAAGTTGAGCATAAAGATTCATATTGCTAATATTACGTAACTATAAAAACAATTTAGAAGAAAAGGTGATACAGCACACCACTCAATACAATCACCACAGATGAAAACCGTGGCGTTGAGTGGTGAATTTCCTTTAACGCGTTTCAACCTGTGTATTTTTTAGTCTTCTTCAGGGAAATACATCACATTCTAAAAAATCAAAAACGTCATATTACTATTTATATTACTCTCAGTCAATGCATTATAATTCCTGCAATGTGCAGAGGCTCTGTTACTCACATCCTTCCAGGATATCTCATGGACAAACAGAGGTTCCCAACAGGGGTGGAAAGTACCAAGTCTCCAAAGATTAAATATCCTATAGCTCCTACAAGACGGCTGGAAATAAGCATTGAAACCAAGTATTTGGCGTATTCAGCATAAGATAGTGATAGCTGTGTGAAAAAGGGGGCATAATTAGAACAGGCCACAAAAGCGAAAAAAGGGGGAGGGGAAAGGACAGAAATGGAGGGGAGAGAGGGGGGGGGAAATAGGCAAGGGAAGGCCTGTAAGGACCCTCCACTCACATACCTGAAATTCACCACTCAACGCCACGGTTTTCATCTGTGGTGATTGTATTGAGTGGTGTGCTGTATCACCTTTTCTTTGAAATTGTTTTTATAGTTACGTAATATTAGCAATATGAATCTTTATGCTCAACTTTTTTCTACTTATTTGATTTTGTACAAATAATTTTTCTTGATTTATAATAAAATTGATTTTAAGTAAATCTAAATTTTCATTGCCTCAAAAATCCCGTTAGAGGCTATATATAAAGGAGTCTGAGAAAAATAGCTGTAACTGTCTCTGCTAGATCTTCTGTGCCTGTTGCCTCTGGTATTCCCCGCAGTCGCAGGTTATTACGGCGACGGCGATCTTCCATTTCTTCTAGATGTAGCTGCATCTCCTGGGATTCCATGGCATGTATCTCTTGTGCATGTTCTAATGCTTGCACACGATTCTCTAATGAGGAGACTAACGATTCTCCATTGGCCACACGGTCTGTGAGTGTATGTAGATCTGCTCTCACCTCTGTCAGGTCTCTGCTGTGTGCCTCCTCTATTCGTAGTATCAAGGCCTCAATGTCCGCACGTGTGGGGAGAGCCTGCAACAGGGAGCATAGGTCTTCATCTGGATGGCTCCGGTTCTGTGTCGGTACCTTTGGTTCAGAACGAAATACGGCCGGTGTCCCTGGAAGATCGCCGTGTGGAGTGGGGGGCATTGTAGAGTCTGTCATTGTGACTGTATTCATCCTCCTGTTGCTGACTCGTGGCGCCGTAACTATGGCGCCGGGGGAGGGGAGCTGTTTAGTTCCTGAAGTAGTGTCGTATCCCGGACTAGGAGTTCTGTGTTCCGTGTCCCCGGTTTGCAGATCTTGGGGGATGCTCATGCCGTGCTCAAAGCTGGGTTTAATTGTTTTGTGGTCGGTTTGGGCTGAGTGAGGCCGGGAGCCCCCCCAAGGCAAGTCCTCACTCGGCCTTTGCTAAGCCACTCTCCCTCCTGAGCACTATTTCTTGTGCAATTATGAGTTTATGAGTTTATGAGTGGGGGAGGCTGTCCATTAAAAGTGTGAGAACCGTTCAGAAAAGAGTATATTGCAGGGCTAGCAGGTATCCAGTGCCTGTGCTATTTTGTCATATAGGTAGGGGAAAGTTCAGTGAGTTTAGATGCAGGCTTTGCTGTATAAAACAGAGCAGGTGAAAGATTGGGTGTCTCTGAAGCAGCAAGATGGCCACCGTCCTCGGAAGGTAGGCCGAAGCCACGGAGTTTCCTGAGGGGGTGGCCGGCCGATGGATAAGTGATCTCCACTGTTTTGTTTTAGGCCCTAGGGATCTTTTGATGTGAGCAGAGGTAAGGCCTTGATGCACCCCTACCTCTGGGGGTCTGGGCTTTAGAGGGAGATGCGTGGAGCGGTACTCACTGCGTTCCCGGAGGATGGCTTACATCGAGTCCGCAGGCTGCCGCCGGGCAGAAGGCCTCTGATTATCAGAGCTGACCGTAGGTGGCCTCTCAGGGCCGGAGGACCGCTCCACGTGTTGTCCGGTGGTGGGATGGAAGTTTAATGTTTGTTGGGTGTCTGTGCCCACCACAGATTCCTGGCACAGGCCTCAGGGACACCCGAGCGAGCTGTAGGCCTCAATATGGTGCCGGGCCTCGGCCGTGTAAAGGCAGTCTTGGCTCAGAGGCAGATCTAGCCGGCAAATGTCCAAAATAATCCCAGGAATCAGAGCCAAAGGGGTTTGTAACCCGATGTGTGATGTTTATAGCCCTAAAAAGGCGAGAAAAGACGGCGGATGGGCTTAGATTCCCGTTGGCTATATGGAGCTCAGTACTCGCACGTCTTTCCAGCTGCGCGTCCGGACACCCCCTCGTAATTACATTTTTCAATCAACTCTTCAACAATCAATTCATTAAATTTTTATTATTTTTCATTTTACACAACATTTCATCATTATTACAATAACACATGGATAATTTAATAATGTATAGAAACTTGGAACCTATTTGACACCAATAAAATAACATTATTGTGTAGATCTACACTGGCAATAAACATTGAGAATTTATCTGGCACTTTGTGTTATGTCAGGACACAATTAGAATCTCCTCTTTGATATAATATTATCATTGGGAATCTGCTGCAGGTGTTTGCCTCCTTCACCTTCTGAGGGTGTCTTAAGCGTGACTCCTTGCAAGGCTTATCGGGTCGAATCTCATCCTTCCTTGGGACGTGAGCAGCCATGGGACCTTTGGGATCATCCAACCGTTTTTAATAATTCTGGTCAGGAGACTTTATACTTTACCTTCCAGTGGTAATTATACCTTGTGCATATGAAATTAAATATTGGGTAAAACATACTCTTTTGATATTTTTGAGATGATAAATATATTACTTTAGAGCAAACCCATCCCCTGACGAAGACCGCGATTGTATGGGTCGAAATGCATCGGGGCATCACTACAACAGACACTACAATATGTGATGCTGTGTAAATTTCTGTGTTCGCACTTTTGCACTTTGGAATGGTATTGTTATCCATTAACCAAAGCTCATATTTTAACTGCAACATGTTATTAATAATACAATTTTCTAAATAAAGAACCCTTTTGCAACTCTTTTTGAATCCGTTTACATTGCTGCTTTAAAAACCCTTGGGGGAAACTTCCCATATTGTTTGTTCTGGGGTATGCAGCCCCTATTCCTCTCCTATATGTGTCTTCCCTCTGCTAAACTGTAATGCCCTGTACACACAGTCGGACATTGATCGAACATTCCGACAACAAAATCCATGGATTTTTTCAGACGGATATTGGCTCAAACTTGTCTTGCATACACACGGTCACACAAAGTTGTCAGAATTTGCGAACGCCAAGAACCCGGTGACGTACACCACATACAACAAGACTATAAAAGGGGAGTTCAATACCAAACGCGGCACCCTTTGGGCTCCTTTTGCTAATCTTGTGTTAGAAAAAGTTTGGTGAGAGACGATTCATGCTTTTTCAGACTCATGGTTTTCAGATCGAATTTCTGCTGTTCAGTTTGTGCTTGTGGGTTTGTATCTGGTCTTCACTGCGTGCAGCGAGTTCCCATTGATTTGTCATTGTGTTCTTGTCTATTCGTTACTGATTTTCAGGTCGCTCTTCACAGGCCTTGCTGTTCTTTAGTGCGTTCTGTTACTTCGTTCTGACCAGCCTACCGTTTTCTAGCCATGTTGCGTGTACGTACTCATCGTAGTGACTTGGTTAAATTGATGATAGGCAGCTCCTATCCTCATATTGATTAGTGGTTCCAAATTAATAATAACTACTGCAGTAGGGAACAGACACAAAAGAAACGCTCAGCATCTTTCCAAATAACTGTTCTGCTTTATTATGACACAATTGAAGGTTTTTATGCACATGATTATGTAGGTATCACATTATTATTACAATTGTTCGTTTATGGTAACAAGGGGCGTTACATAGGCAGGCTAATTCTAATCAGGACTCGAAAGAATGTAAACATGTAATGAAAACATTATTAGTGCCGTGTGCACAGTGAAGGCAGTGTGCAATACATACAAAATAGAATACAATTATATACAGAACTTACAAATTTCCATTACAGTAGAGTTCGTGCTGTGCAGGGGTTGGTGTTGGAGTTCTTACTTTGACACAAGCCCAGTCCATTAACAGGGCAAGGAGGAGTTCATGGACCAAGAATTGGTTGCTCCAGCGTGACCAATGCTGTCACATGCCTTTGCTCCGTGAGATCCGTGAGAATAATCCTGACTATTTCAGGAACTTTCTCAGGATGACAGACCCCGTATTTCACCGTTTGTTGGCTTTGCTGACCCCTTATAATCAGCAGGCAGGATACCTGCATGAGGCAAGCCATCACTACAGAGCAGAGGCTAGCGCCACCCTGCAGTACTTGGCGACGGGGAGAAGCCTGCAGGACCTCAAGTTCTCGACAGGCATCACCCCCAGACTCTGGGGATCATTATCCCAGAGACCTGTTCTGCCATCATCCAGGTCCTGCAGAAGGAGTATATTAAGGTAAGATTTTTATTCTTTAACATCACATTTTATTGTATTTAATGTTTGTTAATATATTGTATTTCTTTCTTCATTCCCTAATTACCATGATTGCAATATACTGTGAATGTCCCCTTTGTCCTCATGCATGCTGGATTTTTTTAACAATTTTTTTGTCCTTCATACATATTTGCCTTCACTTACCTCCCCAGCATGCTCTCCTGGGCCTATATCCACCTCATCTATTCAATTAACAATGTATTTTGTCAGCTTCATAGTAGTGCTTTACCCTAAATACCCCCAAAAATGTGGTAAATTGTGATTTCTGCTTTAAATTCAGGCAGAGTGCCAGAGGTCTTTTTTTTGGATCCCAAAATCATTTGGAACCCTCCCTTCCCCCAACTGCTAACTCAGCTGATACCAATCTCTATCTGCTGACTTTTTCCAAACCCATACAAATTATACCCACCTCTTTTGTGGTCATATTTATGGATGAATTCACCAAAGCATGTAGTGCAAGGGCCTGCCTGAATACTGAATACAAATGGTACTGTTTAAAATGTTTGTATCCTATTATTATCTTGATAGGTAATAGCAGAATGTAAAAATGTGCTAAAATGTGTACAGTGTGTATTTATATCTTTGTATTATGACACTTCTTACCTGTCCAGTGGGCTGCCAATAGTGTAAGTAAGAAGGGGCTGGCCAAAGTAATACACATTATTTAGGCACTCATCTCTCAATGAAGTGGAGAGTGTTACCTGGCCAAAACATCTCCTCCCCCCCTAAAATTTTTAAAATGGCCCATTTCTGGCCCAAACTTAGGAAGAAATTTGTTTTTTTATATATTTTTTGGAGATATTTGTTATAGCAAACATTTTTTTAAAAATTGCTTTTTTTTCATAATTGTCACTTTTTTTTGTTTATGGCGCAAAAAATTTAAACCGCAGAGGTGATCAAATACCGCCAAAAGAAAGCTCTATTTGTGGGAAAAGGACATCAATTGTGTTTGGGTACAATGTTGTCAGTTAAAGCGACGCAGTGCGTATCTCAAAAAAGGGCTTATTCAGGAAGGGGGTAAATCCTTCCGAGGCTGAAGTGGTTAAAAAGGTATTTGCCAAAATCATTATTTTAAGTTGGTTACTCATGTTTAATTATGCAAAAATGTCTATAAGTTGGTCTTGTGTATTTATTTGCTCTGAAGTTCAGTGATTTTACTCTCTGGATTTAGCCATTCGTTTAATTTACTGATATGTCAACACGGGGTTCATTGCACATTGTGTTTCATACTACAGAAACACTTTCTTCTTTCCTGCAGATAAAAAAAAAAAAAAAAAGCCATTTTAGGCCAACAGTGCTAGAACAGACAGAGAAACACACAGTTTGATCTCAGTATGAAATTAGAATTAACACATGGTTTTATTTGTTATTTGTCATTCAAAAGCAAAAACAAAATTAATCAAGCTCTGCGGTTTGACTTGAAGTTACTCCATGTAAAACCATAGAATGTCATGCTATTCTGTAATGCTTAACATAGCATTCAAAACCTTTTTGCAGCTTGTAAAGTAATATTTACCATTTAGTAAAACCCATATTTTAATTAGATGTATTTTTTTCCATGTTAGCTCTTAATAGTAAAATATTAATGTTATTAGTCACTGATGCTGCGTACAGACAATCGGAATTTCCGACAACCAAACCGCGGATTTATTTCCAACGGATGATGGCTGAAGCTTGTCTTCCATACACACGGTCCCACAAATGTTGTCGGATATTCCAAACGTCAAGAATGCAGTGACGTACCACGCATACGACGGGACTAGAAAAGGGAAGTTCAACAGCCAGTGCGGCTCTTCTGCTTGATTCTGAGCATGCGTGGAATTTTGTGCGTCGGAATTGTGTACACACGATCAGAATTTACGACAACGTATTTTGTTGTCAGAAAATTTGAGAACCAGTCCTCAAATTTTGTTGGTCAGAAATTCCGACAAAAAATGTCCGATGGAGCCTACACACGGTCGGAATTTCCGACAAAAAGTTCACATCGAACATTTGTTGTTGGAAATTCCGATCGTGTGTACTTGGCATAAACCATGGCAATGATCAAACTTCAGATTGCTGTAGTCAGGTCAGATAAGAGAGGGTTCTGGACTATGTAATACATTTTGGACATCATAATGTTTATGCTGTCTAATTTAATAAATGGTTTTGTCTTTGTGAAGACAAGAGATGAGCTGAACGTTTCTGGGTTTGGTTCCATGCAAGTTCAGCAAACTTTACTGAAGTTTGGGTACTTAATCCCAACCCCACTGAAGTTAATGGGAACCCAATAATAAAAAGTAGAAATTGAAATTTTCTGGGTTAATAGGCAAGGAATTGTCAAGCAAATGATTTGATGGGCTGATTTGGGAAACATGTAGCAAAACACTCAAAAAATATTACATTTGTTTGGCAGGGACAATTTTAATGCTCTAAGTGAAACATTAAAAATGAAAAATCCATTTAAATAACATGGTTGGAGGATGCCTTAAATCTGTCTGTGCGCATCTGTGCACCTGTTCCTTCCCTGGCCAGTCAGGCTGCAGACCAGCGTTTGGTGTGGATTTTGGGGAGGGGGAATCATGTTTTTTTCCTAGGGTTCCCCACTGTTTTCTTTGCATGAGGTTCCCCTTAGGTACTTCAATAGGGGGCACTTTCACCCCCTTCCTGCCCAGGCCATTTTTCAGCGCTGTCACACTTTGAATGATGATTGCGCGGTCATGCAGTACTGTACCCAAATGAATTTTTTAACATATTCTTCACACAAATAG
Source organism: Aquarana catesbeiana (assembly GCF_042186555.1). Classification (NCBI taxonomy): domain Eukaryota; kingdom Metazoa; phylum Chordata; class Amphibia; order Anura; family Ranidae; genus Aquarana; species Aquarana catesbeiana. Next base: position 505,029,273 of record NC_133328.1, read on the forward strand.
AGCTTTCTTTTGGTGGTATTTAATAACTGTTGGGTTTTTTATTTTTTGCAAAAAATTTAAAAAATACCAAGAATTTTGAAAGAAAAGGTTTTTCTTCATTTCTGTCAGGAAATTTTGTAAATAAGTAATTTTTCTCCTTCACTGATGGGCGCTGATGAGTCTGCACTGATGGGCGCTGATAGGCTGCACTGATGAGGCAGCACTGAAGGGCACTGATGGGGTGGCATTGATGAGGAAGAACTAATATGGGCACTGATATGCAGCACTGATGAGCACTGATAGGCAGCACTGATGGACACTGATGGGCGGCACTGATAGGCAGGCATTAATGGGCACTGAAAGGCAGCACTGATTGGTATAACTGGGCACAGATTGGCCACACTGATGGGCACACACTGGTGTCACTGGTGGGCACAGAGTGGCGTCACTAATGGGCACTGTTGGGGCTGCATTGTAATCAGAGCACTGATGATCATTGCCCTGATTACCTTTTCATGTCTTCCCTGTGAGGAGATGCCGCTGATTGGCTGTCCTCACCTCAGACTCTGTCAGTATGAAGTGAGGAGAGACAATAAATGGCACTTCCTTGTTTACATGTTATCGGCTGTGATTGGACACAGCCGATCACATGGGCAATGAGCCGTGGCCACGGTACCAGGAACACGGCGCACCCATGATCGCCGCACGCCCCGGCGGGTGTGTGATCCAGCTATCTGGGCACTGTCATATGACATTGTCCCAGAACGAGAGACTCACCGCTCCACCATCATTTGACAGTGGGTGGGCAGCAAGTGGTTAAAATCCATATTAGAGTTGAAGTGTCAACACAACCCTCAAATTTGTTTTCATTCTGCTGTCAGCCTGGATTCCCTGGCTAATGGCTGAATGGCTGGGCAGGGATGAGTCATGGTTGTTAGGACGGTGGCAGCTTCTGGCTTTCTACCAACCTCCCTGAGGGGAAGCTGTCATCTTTAGAAGCCGTAGAAGTACCACTAAATGTTTCATTTCCCACTGCTGTTGGAGGTTCATTTCAACTGAACACCAATTTTGTTTGCCAGACCTCCATAGAAGCAAAATTTGGTCCATACCTAGGTCTTGACTAAATTGTCACCTCATCCATAATGAAGGCAATAGGCCTGTTTACTAAAGCTTAAAGGGTAACTCCATTTTCATGAAAAAAAAATTGCAAATAAATTGTGACACAGGTCATATTGTAATTGAATGTTATTAAAAATTACCTTTTCTTTTCAATCTGTAGCATGCAATGCAATATGGCTACCTGGAGGTGTTCTGTACACAGAATGAGTACAGAATGCCCCCCCCCCCCAGATACGTCATTTCCCGCTTGTGTGGTTGGCTCACTGATTTTCCCAGAAGTCTGCACCAAGATACAAGTCAGATATCAGGCATTCCCTGCATCAAAAATGTCATTTTTGGTCAGATACTCCCAATAGGAAATCCCTTCTAAAGGCATGTAGACCCTGCAATTTTCCTCATTAGAGCTTTGCAGGTGCAGCAGCTGGTTGATAATTAAGAAAACACTCCCAATATATTCACTACTGCACATAAACACAAACACACAGGGATTTCTTCAGAATAACAAAAGGTAGGAATCTGCAAAAAAGTTTGTCAAACCATTGTAATGTACATCACCCAAAGAGGAATGTTTTTTTCTCAACGAAAGTGGAGTTATTCTTTAACCGCTTCTCGACCGCCTCACACAGATATACTGCGGCAGAAGGGCATGTACAGGCAGATTAACGTACCTGTATGTTGCCCTTTAAGAGGCGGCTTGCGGGCACCACCGGGAGCTCCATGAGCGTGATCGCGGGTCCCGTGGACTCAATGTCCGCGGGGATACCCGCAATCGTCTCACGGTGAGGAAGAACGGGACATGCTAATGACAAGACACTGATCACTGCTCCCTGTAATCAGGAGCGGTGATCAGTGTCGTGTCACACACAGCCCCTCCCCCCTACAGTTAGAATCACTCCCTAGGACACACTTAACCCCTACAGCGCCACCTAGTGGTTAACCCCTTCACTGCCAGTCACATTTACCCAGTAATCAATGAATTTTTAATCGCACTGATCGCTGTATAAATGTGAATGGTCCCAAAATAGTACCAAAGTGTCCGATCTGTCCACCATAATGTAGCAGTCACGATAAAAATTGTGAAAAAAAAATATTAATAAAAATGCCATAAAACTATCCCCTATTTTGTAGACACTATAACTTTTTTGCGCAAACCAATCAATAAATCAATCAATCAATAATCGCTTATTGCAATTTTTTTCTACCAAAAATATGTAGAAGAATACGTATCGGCCTAAACTGAGGGAAAAAAATGTTTGTTTATATATTTTTTGGGTATATTTATTATAGCAAAAAGTAAAAAAATAATACGTTTTTTTTTCAACATTTTCTCTATTTTTTTGTTTATAAAAAATAAAAACCGCAGAGGTGATCAAATACCACCAAAAGAAAGCTCTATTTGTGGGAAAAAAAGGACGTCAATTTTGTTTGGGAGCCACGTTGCACGACTGCGCAATTGTCAAAGTGACGCAGTGCTGAATCGCTAAAAGTGCTCTGGTCTTTGGCCAGCCAAATGGTCCAGGGCTTAAGTGGTTAAGAGCCCTTTCACACTGATAGCGGCCCGTTTTAGTACTGTTTTTTGGCCGCTAGCAGGGGTGCTTTTAGCCCCCACTAGCTGCCAAAGAAAGGGTGAAAAGCGCCGCTCTGCCCATTCATTTCAATGGGCAGGGATGGTGGAGGAGCAGTGTATACACCGCTCCAAAGACGCTACTTGCAGGACTTTTTCTAACGTCCTCCAAGCGCACTGCCCCAGTGTTAAAGCACTTCAATTTTTACATTGGGGTGGCATGAGAGGCCTTTTTCAGGCACTTTACAGGTGCTATTTCTATTGCTAAAATGCCTGAAAAATGCCTCCAGTGTGAAAGGGGTCTACGGGCGTATGTTGGTGTTATATGCGAACAATGCAGCTCATGCCCCCACAGCATTTATTATGCAACAGCGATGTTTGCGGACATCTGAGGACAGACTCCATATGGTGGATTTTCTAAAGAGTGTGGTTTGCAATGGGGTGTCTACTCTGGCATCCTAACATATGTCAGCTTAGCAGTGGTGCGCATAAAAAAATGTGACCATTGTCACACATGCATCTCATGTAGGAACAAAGCCACAAAATGTTCATACTGATAGCATAATACAAACTATATTGTACAATGTGCTTGGGAAATCATGGACCATAGACGTAGACATGTTCTTTGGGGTGCACAGCTAATTAGCACATGTACACATTTTCATATGCTTCTGCTTTGAATGTTCAAGTGATAAATGCCTATACGTGCACTGATGATAATTTACTAGGGGATTAGGAATCTGCACATGATAAATTGTATGAATATGGTATTCATTCCGGTTATCCAGTCATGTAAAAAGCAAATTCCTGCATCTGCATGTGATTAGGTACTCAATGGAAGTATATATTGAGAAAACTTATTATGTGAAGATTCTTTAGTAAGTCAGTCTCAATGTCTTTCTTACTCTGGCAGTTTTTTTTTTATCTGCAGTTTTACTTGGTGTTTTACTTGGTGTATGCAGATATAATTGCTTAGTTCACTACATAAGTTTTTTTTTGTTGTTATTTTATTACTTTTTCAAGTTGACAGACAGATTATTTTATTCAATTTATCTGACCAAAAGGTACAGAAGTAAAATTATTTGGAAACAAATTATAACTGCACTGTATGCAGTATTAAAGTGGTTCTAAAGGCAAAAAGATTTTTATCCTAATGCATTCTATGCATTAAGATGAAAAACCTTCTGTGTGTGGCAGTCCCCCTCAGCCCCCATAATACTTACCTGAGCCCCATCGCGATCCAGGGATGTGCACATGAGCCTCAGCTGTCCGGGACTCTCCCTCATTGGCTGAGACAGGAACTGTATTAGGACCAAAGAACCGTAGTTCTACCCCCTTAGGAACCACTGAGTATTTTGGGTACCCTGTTCACTACTGAGCGCTGAGCAGAGTATTGCGCCTGCTGACTGAAATACCTTAGCCAGGTGACACTGTGGCTGTCACTCAAAGGATAAACATGTACACACCGAAGGAATAAATAGCGGGACTGAAGAATTAAACATAGCTGCCAAACCAAGAGAATTTGTGAGCAAAGGGAAAGATAACGACTAGGTCACTTGCGGCTCCCAGTGAGAGGAGACAGAATTAAACTCTAAAAAGTTTAGGGAAAAAAAATTGATACCCCTCAAAGTCCCGTGGGTATGTGGAAAGCTCTTCTGCTGGCTAGTTGGGGCCCAAACAGTGGTGCACAAGAAAGGTGAAATCTCTTCGAGAAGACACAGAGTTGCCTAAGTACTGGTAAAGTAGTCAACAGAGTTTTCCTTTAAAAGGCTCGGAAGAGGGTGTGTGAAGTGTCTCTTTAAGGACAACTGAAAGGGTACAAAGGTTGCTTTAGCAGAAAAGTATGGGGGGGTAGGATTTAGCAGCAGTATGTCCCCTTAACTGGTGAGCTGAACTTGGAAAGCTAACATCTTCCTTGGATAACTGGAACCTGGGATGAAGTGAGTGCAAGATTCCTGTCTGGTAATAGTAGTAAAAAATGTGGTTTGGTATCGTGCAGACAGGGTTGGTTAAGCAGCTAAATGTGGTAAGATACAGCACTGGATGGGCTGTAGCATTTGTGCAATGCTAGTGACGGTCCTGAACCCGAACAGAAATAACAAACACACTGGAAACTATGGCAGCATTGTATGGGTTAAGAACCCTGTCACCCAGCCTGTTAGTGCAGCGGGCATAGCGATGGTTTTCCTGTTGGGGGGGCCCCTTTGTCCTCCATGGCTGTGACTGTGCAGATGGCGATGACCCGGCTAGCCTGCCTGCAGGTTCTGCTAACCTGTCTCCTCAGGATGCTTGGCTCACTAATGTCTTGTGCCTCTTCCTGGCCTGGCCTGATCCAGCTTGGCCTGCATGGATCCACTCCACTCTCTCTCTTACATCTGGTCTCTAACACCATCTTCCCTATCCACCCCTGCATGTTTTCTGCTTTTTAAATGCTCCTCACCAGCTCTCTCTGGGCTGGGCTCTCATCTGTCCCCAGCCAGCTATCATCCCAGCACCATTTGGTCACTCATGCAGCATCCACCTCCAGTTAACACACTTGGGTCAGCCATGCTGCTCACTGGATGTTCCTTGTCCACTGTATGCCTTGGACTGTTTAAATACATAGACCTGTTTTTTATTCATTCAAGATTGGTTTTATGGCTCTGCTATGGCACAGTGTTCTTTCCCATTTGTGTTCCCTTTATATCTCATCGGTCTATGAGTTTGGAATAGCAGCGACCTATGCAGAGTGCAGACTGCATTCTCCCCAGCTAGGTGGTGGTATATGCCCCTGGACACTTGTGTTCTCTCTGGGCTGTGTGGTTCAGTTCCAGCAAATCTGAATGGGAGAATCCTGCTTACAGCATACAAGTCCCAGCATTCCTGTAAGGCTGTGTGATAACTAAGCTATGTAGCACTTCCATCTTGTGGCCAAATACTATTCTGCATAACAGTAACATTGCACAGTGTTACAGAAGACCTCACCCTCCCCACTTCTGAATAAAAGGTAGGTGTAGTCCACAGAGGGAACTGCAAATAATGCTAAATTAAAACAGTCAGGTATAGCAAATCACTTTTGATGGTAAATTTAATAAACCAAAATTGTATTTTTTTATTTGTTTGCTATTGAGGAGAGTCTAATAAGAGGAGCTAGAACATAAATAGGTCATAGGAACACACAAAACTCCCAGGAAGACAGTAACAGTCTGGAATTATGGCAGGAGTACCTCACTGTTGGAGTCTCCAAAACATATAAACAACCAAAGGCTGATTGAGCTCATCGGGTTCAACCAATAACTAAAATGTCTTTCTTTCTTTACTTTACTGGTATGTTGTCATAGGGTTCAAACGATGTTGCAAGCGACAGAATCACTTTCCTCTTTCCTGCAAATAGAAAAAAGCCCTACTATGCTAACAGAGCTAGACAGGGAAACCTCCAATTTGATCTCCGCATGTAATTACAACTGACGTATGATTTATTTGTCATTTTTCATTCACAGAGAACAACAAAAGCAATAAAACTCTGTGGTTTTACTTGGAGTTCTCTTTATGTAAAACCACAGCATATCATGTTATTCTGGCTCCACTTATAACTAAAATATCACTATTGGGTGGACTAAACCATTAAAAATATAAATATTATTTTGCCAAAGCATTTCTCTATTATTGTATTTAAATCATTTTAAAGGTTCGTCTTATGGAATAGAAATCAATAAACTCACACTATGGGAAGAATATAAGTAAATTTGAATGACATTTTCCCTAACAGAGAATCAGATACCAAATGAAGTACACTATATTACCAAAAGTATTGGGATGCTGTCACAAACCATGAACCAGACCGAGACAGAAGTACAGTAAAATCACACTTGTTTATTAATAAAAATAAAAAAGTAAAGAGTAAGAGAGTAAGTGTAGTCAAAGCATACATAGCCAGAGTCCAGTAACTGGATCGGGTAGTCAGCCAAGCCAGAGTTCAGTAACCAGATTGGGTAATCAGCCAGGCCAGAAGTCAGGGATCCAAGTAGAGGAACAGCAAGCAGAATAAGGAGCCAGAAGGGATGTCTTAAACAGGAACGCAGGAGATGTTTTCTTGTGATGTGACCATTGACCAAGGCGTGGGCAGAGATGAAGTGAGCTGGACAGCTATAAGTAGGCAGGTCAGACAAGCAGGATCAGGAACAGCTGGGTAACTGTAGAGAGAGATGAGAGCTGGCAATTAGCCGACAGCTGAGTGGCCAGCTCAGAGAAGGAAGGGCTGAGCCAGCCCTGACAGTACCCCCTCCTCAACAACCCCTCCCCACAGGAGGACCACCGGGTTTGAGGGGAGAATGTCTATGGAAATAATGGAGGAGGGCAGGGGCATGTACGTTCGAGGATGAGACCCGGGAGCGTTCCTCCGGGCCGTACCCCTTCCAATGCACCAGGTACTGTGTGTACCCACAGAACCTACGGGAGTCAACAATGGATTTTACCTCATACTCCTCATGGTTCTCAACCTGTATAGGGTGAGGATGTGGCACCGAGGTGGTAAATCGGTTGCAGACCAACGGTTTCAATAAGGAGACATGAAACTCATTTGAGATGCGCATACTAGGAGGAAGGTCCAACGCGTAAGCCACTGGGTTAATCCTGCGAAGGATACGGAAAGGCCCAATAAACTGAGGTGCAAACTTCAGTGAGGGAACTCGAAGTCAGAGGTTACGAGATGACAGCCAGACCCTGTCTCCAACCTGGTAGGAAGGTGCAGGCAGGCGTCTGCGGTCAGCATGGAGTATGTACCTATCATTAGCATGACGCAAAGCCTCCTGGACTTGTGCCCAAGTGGAACGAAGACCACGGAGATGCTCCTCTAACGCAGGAATACTCAGCAGAACAAATGAGTCAGGCAACATGAAAGGTTGGAAACCATAATTCGCCATAAATGGAGACAATCAGGAGGCAGAATTCAAGGCACTGTTGTGGGCAAACTCTGCCCATGGTAATAGGTCTGACCAGTTGTTACGATGGTCAGAAATATAGCAAAGTAGGAATTGCTCCAAGGACTGAATGGCTCGCTCTGCGGCCCCATTAGACTTCAGGTGATACGCAGAGGAGAAAGCATGCTGAATTCCCAACTGTGCACAAAAGGCTCGCCAGAACCGAGAGACAAACTAACTGCCCCTATCCGAGACAATCACCTTGGGTAGCTCATGTAAGCGAAAGATCTCCCGAGCAAAAATGGAAGCCAGTTCCTTAGAAGTAGGCAACTTCTTGAGTGGAATACAATGACACATCTTTGAGAACTGGTCAACCACCATAAGGATAACAGTGTTGCCTTGGGAGTTGGGCAACTTCACAATGAAATCCATAGACAGGTGGGTCCAGGGCCTCTCTCCATTGGGTATGGGTTGTAGGAGACCCACTGGAAGGTGTCGTGGAGTCTAATGCCCCGTACACACGGTCGGATTTTCTGATGGAAAATGTCCGATCGGAGCGTGTTGTCGGAAATTCCGATCGTGTGTGGGATCCATCGGACATTTTCCATCGGATTTTCTGACACACAAAGTTTGAGAGCAGGATATAAAATTTTCCGACAACAAAGTCTGATCGCGTCAATTCTGACCGTGTGTGGCCTATTCCGACGCACAAAGTGCCACGCATGCTCAGAAGAAATTCCGACACGGAACAACTCGGTCTGGTAAACTTAGCGTTCGCAATGGATACAGCACTTTCGTCACGCTGCAATGTTAAAAATGGTTTAATACAGCGCACTCTCTTCTTCTTTATAATGTGACAAGAATTAAGTAGTTTTGCTGCTCATATTCACACACACTTCTCACAAACTTTGTTGTTTTTTTTTCCTTGGGATTACCTGAATATATTGTTATTTGTCACATCGTTCAAAAATATATATTTTTTTTGGTTTTAAAGCCATTTTTCTTTTCGATTTTATGTTTGTATTTTTTCAAAGGCTGATCTTTGTTTAATGTTATTTTTAGTTTTACTCCAGACTATTTTTGTGTGTGTTTTGTGTGTCAAGTTACCACAACACCATTGATATCTTTTATTATTTAATCTCAAGGAGATTGTTTGGTGTTGGTGTCCCTTTTTAATTTCACATTGTATTTTTGCAATAAACCTGAATCCTCACAAACAAACTGTCCTTTTTGAAGTCAAACACACATAGGCAAGTATAATTCAAACCAAAAATCCTTTATTAAGGGCTCAGAACCAAACAAAGAGGGAGGCAACGCTGGATAAACAGGAGAAATTAGCGAAGCCTTGGACCCCCAGGGCAGACATCAATTCTTGAACATCAAAATTGGTGGCCTGAGGAGTCCATATGTAAGGGAGGGCAGTCTGGTCCAGAAGTCCCAGAGATCCGGAAAGCAGCAGATGACATCTGTGTCCCCAGGCTGTGGTACCACAAGAGGCTGCATCTTTTGGATGACCAGACTGGATCCAGGGTCCTCACTTTCTGGTCTTCCTTCCACGCTTCATTCCGGGCTGTGGCTGTGCTGTTGGAGATGTGGCAGGAGGAGGAGTAGGACCTGGAGGAGGAGAAGGACTAGGAGGACTAGGAGGACCTGGAGGAGAAGGAGGAGGAGGACCTGCAGGAGGAGGAGGAGGACCATGTGTGAGTTCACAAAGGTGTGTATCAGATGTAATTTGGGCCCTCATCCCCTTAATAAGAGCCTCCAATATTAGCGACTCACACATGAGTTGTTGTCCCTCCTCCATCCTCTGCATTTTAGAGGCAATGAAGGCAGCGAAGTCATACTCCACGGTGTGTGGTGCTCCCAGGGCCTCTGTAGCCCTCCAAAAGAGGCCTATGGCAGCCTCCTCTAGGGCATTCCTCCTCCTGCCACTTTCTCTTTCCAGGTGTGGGGGAGGGACCGGCAGATCAGGCAGGCGGCTCGGCCCGGCCACCTCCTGGCTGAGACTTCCCTGTGTATGAAAAAGGGACATGGTTTTAGTTTTTGCATCATCAATCACAATCATAAATTAGTACTCCAAACTAACATCTAGTTAACATCATTGATTGGACAACCTGAAATATTTAGAGGAATGCTATACCTGGCTCAATCTGGGCTCCTCCACATGTTGTTACCTGGAAGGCCCAGGTTGAGCATCAGAAGCCTCAGCTGGGGGGGAAGGAAGCGTGGAAGGAAGACTGGAGAGTGATGGCCTGGGTTCAGTCTGACCTGCCAGAAAATGCAGCCTGTCATAGTACCACATCCTGGGGACATAGATGTCATCTGCTGCTCTGGATCTCTGCGAATCCTGGACTTTCTGGCGCTCCCTTACATCCAGCTAGGCACACTACAACCATCAGGAATGAATATAGATGTCGACCTAAATTGCGTTCTCACTAACTATTAGTACTGCCAGTAAACTACCACTATTAGTTAGCTTAATCTTTTTTGACGTGAAAAATAAAAAAGGTTCCTGACGTATGACATTAATTTTAGGCTCCATGATGACACAAACACCATCTTCCCTCGGTCTCCTTCCCACCCCTATTTTACCCCCCTTTTTATCATTTTTATTTTTATTTTAATTTTATTATTAAATTTTCATAAAAATTTTTTTCACATTTAGTTAACTTTTTATTTTATAATATTGCATGTACATAGTGATATGCAATTTATTTTTAGTACTTTGGAGCAATAAATATTAAACATTTCTGTGTATATGTATTTTACATTTTATATTTTATATTTCTATGTATAATTCGTCAGGTATATTTAATTATACTGTGCGAATAATTAATACTGCCTCTGCCTATGATGATTCTTTACGGGTTTATTTTCCATCTTGATAGAGTAAATCTGTGGCTCAGAGTGACACATACTCGAACGGAGAAGTTTTTTCATACGGGGTCACCGTATAATCCAAATATACCCCGCACATTCTACAAGAAAATGGCCGCGGACTCAGGCATATAACCTACATAGATCTTGCAGAACCTTCAAGAAAATGGCCGCGGACTTCGGCCTGCAAAATAGCATATACCTATCAATTGCTCTATTGGGTTTCGGTCTGCAAAATCTCTCACAAAATGGCCACGGATTTCCCTTTGGTTTATTTCCTGTTTTTACAACACTAGGGCCATTTCCTGTTTTTACAACACTAGGGATATTCCACTAAAGGTTTATACACATGGCTCCGGTCTGCAATAGCCACATGCAAGATGGCCGTGCAAAAACCTAAGGGAAAATGGCTGCCGGAGGTTTCCGGTGTGCAGGCATGCAGCACATCGCACAGTATAAAAGGAGGGGAGGTGACGCAAAGGGGGCACGCTCCAGTTGACGTCCCTATGGCGCGTAGGGCGTGGCCTATTCTGACGCTTTTGCATCATCTTCCAGAGGATCACCAACTTAAATCTGACGCTCTCCTGTTTTGATGACATTTGGTTGCCTATTATAAACTGCTTAAATGTGAGTACCATTCTGTCATCTGCGTTCAATAAAGAGTGTTTTATGGTTTTACGCTATGGAATCTCCTCTTTCTTCTCTTATGCCTAAAATGTCACCGTGACCCAGAAACAGCCTGTGGATTGCCGCACAGTGGCATACACTGTGACTGCGCATTACCCCCGCAGGGGTTAAAGAAGCTGCCTAAAACGTCACCGTGACCCAGAAACAGCCTGTGGATTGCCGCACAGTGGCATACACTGTGACTTCGCATTACCCCAGCAGGGGTTAAAGAAGCTGGTGAGTGTCCGCATGATCACAAGACACGAGCACCTGGTCATCAAGATTAATACAAATACCTGCCTTGTTTTACAAAGATGTCAAGTTTTTCACTTAAATTGCACTGAGCACTAGTCACGATTTAACCTATGTAATTATTCAGCAATGTTATGTTTGTCAATCACTATATGGGGTTTTTATGCGGATGGAATAGCTTTGGCTAAAGTCATTTTTTTTATTTCATCCCCCTGTTCCCCTTCCCCCTCCCCCAATTCAAAGGGGGCCAACCTAGCCGTTATATTTGCTATATGCGATTTTGTTTATATTTTGTTTATAATTTACATGCAATTTTACATGTGGGATTTGCCTACACACGATTTACAAAGTATTTTTTAAACCAGGACAACGTTACACCTACACACTCCAAAGGGGGTCACTTTGCTGTTTTATGTTTGGTTTTATTTTCGTTGAATTTTTTATTTGCAATTTTGGTTTATACTTTATATGTGACTTTACATATGGGATTTGGCTACACACGATTTACCAAGTATTTCTATGAATTAGGACTGCGCCACACCCACACACTAACCCTTCGCTCCCTTACATATGTGCTCCTCAGGCCACCAATTAGGATCTTCAAATATGTGATGTCTGCCGTGGGGATCACCTGCTTCACAATTTCCAACAATTGATCCAGCGCTGCCTTCCTCTTTGTTTGGTTCCTGTAATGTGGGTGGTTGATCTCCCACAGACAAGGCAGCTCCCTGAACATGTCAATGAAGATTGCCATGAAGTCTGTATCATTCAAGATATCCATTTTCACTGCAAGACACAACACAAGACAAACCCTAATGTCACGCCAAACTCTACTAATCCTGTTACAATATAGGCCTCAATGTAGAAGCAGTATAGGCACAAGTATGTCTCTTACCTTCATTTTGACGATCGGCTCCTCCAATGCTCCTTCTTTCGCTCACAGATCGTACGTAATACGCATGTGTGGTACGCTTTATACACACTGCGCATGCGTGAAACTCCGCCCGCCCCTGATGTTCTTTCTCGTCTATTCCCCGCCCCTTTTTGTTCGGCGCAGTGGGTGAAGAGCACATGGCGGAGTCAGAGCAGGCGCGTGCTAATTACAGGAATGAGGAGGAGGAGGAAAGCCCGGATCCGGACACGTCCCGATCCAGAAGGAGAAGATTTAAGGCCACAAATATGTCCTTTGGGGAGATGTTGGAGATGGTTGACATCCTGAAGAAGGCCGACTATGATGGGAAGTATGGGCCTTACCACAACCCCAATATCAGAAAGGCCAAGATCATTGCGAAAGTGGTCAAAAGTCTGCACAGGAATTTCGGGGTACGACGATCGAAAGATCAGCTCAGGAAGCGGTGGTTGGACCTGAAATTAAGAGAGCCCGAGCAGTACAGAAAGAGCCGGAGAGTGCTGCAAAAAAGTAAGTAGTTGTGCTGTGTTCCTATTTTTTTGTCTTTATTACGTTCGTGCTGCTCCATATGCTTTTCTTAATTGGTATACAGTTTAAAATGTCAATTTTAATGTTCATGGGCCCATTATTCGTTCGTTTCAAACTTTTTTTTTTAGCCTCTAAAACACCATTGTTTAGGCCATATGCATTTTCCTACATTTTTTAGGGCCTACTTGGATGCAAAATATTTGGTTGTGTAGATGGCTTTGTTACTAGAATGAAATGCAAACTAGATTCTGTGTAAGGAGAGGACACTCAGCAGCTGTTTTCACATCTGGACACTGGAGCACTAGTGTGGGACACAAGAACACCATTTTTATTAGGGGTCCCACACAGGTGCTCCAGTGTATACTATAGGGGGGTCTCCATCTGTGAAGCTTGTACAAAACAGGTAAAGTATTGCAGGTTGACAAAGGACACTAAAAAAGCGACATCTTTGAACTCTGCTAAAATTGACAATTGTACACCACTTCCAAGCAATGTTTCCTATTTATAGTTCTGTCATCAAATATCTGTGTGCTAATTATACCATTTTTGTTTTACATAGGGGAGAAAAGACTCGGAGGACAAACCTCATCCAAGGAGACCGGAGACCCCCCCCACCTCTGAAAGAACGTGAAATACCCCCAACACAAGCGGAGCAGGAGGAGGAAGAAGATGTGGTGGAAATTGGCACCACAACAGGTGAGTGTCTGGGACCACAGACTCAGGTAAGAGATGGATGCCGGCAAATTGTTGATACCTGTTTTTGTTTGGTTTCTCTCTTTTTAGGTGATCGTGAGGTTATGGATCGAGATCCTTTCACATCAGAAAGTGCCCAGATCCTGATCGGGGAGATCATGGGGTGTAATTTAGAATTGGAAAACATCAAGAAAAAAATCAATGATGTAATTCAAAAAAATAATAACATCATTGATGTTTTGGGGCGAATTTAAAACCCCACAAAATCACTTTCTTTTTTTGTGTGGTACAATCTTTTTAAATTTTTTAGCGATGTTTCGAAAAGCCAAATTTGGAGGATGCACACAGTGTGCCAACATGTGCTATCTGCCATCACGGGAGATCAATGGACGCGTTTTGGGGGGTGCAACCCCTTCCTCAATAATAAAGTAGCAGTGAGGAAGGGTTTGCTCCCACAAAACACGTCCCTTGATTCCCCCATGATGGCAGCTAGCACATGTTGACATTCGTAAATTGGTGTGCATCTTCCAAATTTGGCTTTTCAAGGGGTGACTCCACCCCATCTGAACACAATATCAAACACAGTTCCTAAATACTCATGTCTGATATTGCCTTCAAGTTTTACCATATTGTGAACTTTGTAAGTTCAAGTTTTTTGTGTTTCTTGTTGGTTTTACAAAGGCCTGTTTTATCGTAAATGGACATTTCTATTTTTGATAATGCCACCCCCAAAATTGTTATACAACAAACATGTTGGTTTGTTTTAAAAACCGTTTCTAAATGCACATGTGATTGTGCAGCTATTAAAAAGTTTGTTAATCAAGAATGTGTGGATTATTGTCTCAACGCTACAACACTTTTGTGGTGATGTAATTGCTGTTTTCTGAGAAAATGGTGGTTATTTCCTAAGGGCAAATCCTCTTTGCACTACAAGTGCATTTTCAGTGCAGTTTCAAGAGCACTTGTAGTATAAAAAGTGTATACGCCTTTAGTAAATAACAGCCAACAGTGCTTTGTATAAGGTTATACAATCACGCCATTTTCTGGACTCCACACATTGCTGTCAGGGTCAGCTAAAACAAACACAAGCAGTAAATGTCACCAAAGATTAAATTTGTTTTTTTTATTTGCTAAATGCTTCACAAATTGTCTGGCATATTGATGGCCCCCCTACCCGCAAAGAACTCAAGGTATCTTAACCGGAGATCATGGGCACTCAGGGAGGGCAAGCCAGGACGGCCACTTTCAAGCGCCATCAGGGTTGTATCATGTAGATTTCCGGCCTCAGGCCCAACTGAGCCAGCATAGTTGGCAGAAAGTTGGCGTAAAAAGTTATGGAGAACACAGCATGCCAGGATTAGATGATTAAGTTTATACTCCGCCATATGGATGGGTTTCAGAAATAGGCGGAACCGGCTGGCCAGGATTCCAAATGTGTTTTCCACCACTCTTCTGGCTCTGGCCAGCCGGTAATTAAAAACCCTCTGTTCCGGGGTGAGGGTCCTCATCGGGAATGGCCGCATAAGATGGTCCCCCAGCGCAAATGCTTCATCCGCAACGAAGACGAATGGGAGTCCTTCCACATTGTCCTCTGAAGGTGGCAAGTCCAAGCTGCCATTCTGGAGACGCCTGTAGAACTCCGTCTGGGCGATGACTTCACCATCGGACATCCGGCCATTCTTCCCCACGTCCACATACAGGAAGTCGTAATTAGCCGACACCACCGCCAACATCACAATACTATTGAACCCCTTATAGTTGAAATAGTACGACCCCGAGTTGGGTGGTGGGACGATGTGGACGTGTTTCCTATCAATTGCCCCTCTGCAGTTAGGAAAGTCCCACCGCTGGGCAAAGTGGGAGGCCACAGTCTGCCATTCCTGTGGCGTGGAAGGAAACTGTTGAGGAAAACAAAAATAAATTAGTATTTTTGCACATAAACATGGCAAGCAGATTAGGCACAAACATTCTTGTCCAACCTCCAGATAGCATTTATTAAGGGGAAATTAACACCAAAGTATAAGGTACACCTATCATATTTCCCCCCCCCCCTCTCATGGGCCATTTCTAACATTATAAGGGGGGATGCCTAAATAGGGGATTACTTGGAACAGCCCCTCCTTAGTTAAACTATTGTTAGCCCACTGGACAGGTAAGAAGTGTCATAACACAAAGATATAAATACACACTGTACACATTTGAGCACATTTGGACATTATGATATTATATATCAAGATAATAATAGAATACAAAAACTTTAAACACTACCATTGGAAAGTATACAGGCAGGCCCTTGCACTACATGCTTTGGGTAATTCATCCATACATCTGAGCACAAAAGAGATGGGTGTAGTGTGTATGGGTTTGGCAAAGTCAGCAGATAGATGATTGAGGATAGATAGAGAATTGGGATCAGCTGACTTAGCAGTTGGGGGGAGGGAGGGTTACTAAAAATGATTTGGGGACACTACAAAAAAAAGCCTCTGGCACTCTGCCTGAATTTAAAGCACAAATCAGATTTCTAAACATTTTAGGGGGTGTTTGGGGTAAAGCACTACTATGGAGCTGATAAAATACATTGTAAAGTGACTACATGAGGTAAATATAGGGCAGGAGAGCATGTTGGGGAGGTTATTGAAGGCAGATATGTATGAAGGAGTACAAAAATAATTACATAAAAATCCAGCATGAATGAGGACAAAGGGAACATTCACAGCATATTCCAATCATGGTAATTGGGGAATGAGGAAAGAAATACAATATCTTAGCAAACATTAAATACAATAAAATGTGATATTAAAGGATAAAAATCTTACCTTTCATTTACACCTTCTGCAGGACCTGGATGATGGCAGAACAGGTCTCTGGGATAATGATCCTCAGAGCCTGGGGGGAGATGCCTGTCGAGAACTTGAGGTCCTGCAGGCTTCTCCCTGTCGCCAAGTACCGCAGGGTAGCGACGAGCCTCTGCTCCGGAGTGATGGCTCGCCTCATGCAGGTATCCTGCCTGCTGATATAGGGGGTCAGCAAAGCCAGCAGACAGTGAAATACGGGGTCCGTCATCCGGAGAAAGTTCCTGAAATCATCAGGATTATTCTCACGGAACAAAGGCATATGAGAGAACTGGTCAAGCTGAAGCAACCAATTCTTGGCCCATGAACTCCTCCCCACCCTGTTCATGGACTGGACTTGTGTCACGTTCAGGACCCCAACACCAAGCCCCCACACAGCACAAACTCTACGAGGAGTAAGTACACGAAACATGGCTAGAAAACGGTCGGCTGCTCAAAACGAAGTAACAGAACGCACTGAAGAACAGCAAGGCCTGTGAAGAGCGACCTGAAAAACAGTAATGAACGAACAAGAACACAATGACTACTTAAAGTCACGTGGAGCTTGCTTGCACGCACTGAAGAGCAGATACAAACCCACAAGCACAAACTGAACCGCAGAAAATGATCTGAAAGCCACGAGTCTGAAAAAGCGCGAATCGTCTCTCACCAAAGTTTTACTAACACGAGATTAGCAAAAGGAGCCCAAAGGGTGCCGCGCTTGGTTCTGAACTGGCCTTTTCTAGTCTCGTCATACGTGCTTGACGTCACCGCGTTGTTGGCGATCGGAAATTCTGACAACTTTGTGCGACCGTGTGTACGCAAAACAAGTTTGAGCCAACATCCGTCGGAAAAAATCCTAGGATTTTGTTGTCGGAATGTCCGAACAAAGTCCGACCGTGTGTACGGGGCATTACTCTGAGCAGCTACAAAGACAGTTACATCAGCACGTAAACTAGGCCACCAGAATTGTAGGGAAATGGCCCAAACGAGTTGATTCTTCCCAGGGTGGCCAGCTGCCTTGGGAGAAAGGTAAGTCTGAAGCACTGCAGTACGGAGACACTCTGGGACAAAGCAACGTTCACAAGGTTTCTCAGGAGGAGCATCGACCTGAGCAGCAAGAATCACACAAAAGAGAAGTAAGACTGGTGCGAACCGTAGCCAGAATACGATCAGGAGGAATCACAGGAACCGGAACCGACTCTAACTTGGAAGTGTAGGAAAATTGTCGTGACAAAAGAGTCAGCCCTTACATTCTTAGTACTAGGTAAGAATGAGACAATGTAATTGAAACTTGACAAGAAAAGAGCCCATCGCACCCTTCTGAGAGAGAGGTATTTATCCTCAGACAAGAATGTGAGATTCTTATGGTCAGTAAGAATGAGAACGGGCACAGTGGTACCTTCGAGGAGATGTCTCCATTCGTTCAGGGCTAAAATGATCGCTAACAGCTCTCTGTCACCAATCTCGTAATTGCACTCCGCAGGTAATAATTTCTTGGAAAAGTAGCCACAAGGATGCATAGCACTCTCAGAGGTGGGACGTTGAGACAGAAGGGCACCAACAACCGTCTCAGAAGCAACAACCTCAAGGATAAAAGGTAACATAGGATCAGGATGTGCCAACACAGGAGCAGAAACAAAGGCAGCCTTGAGACTCTTAAAGACCTTTAATGGACTCTGGAGACCAACTCTCTGGGTTACTGTCCTTTCTGGTCATATCAGTCAGGGGATTGACCAGAGACGAGAAGTTACGAATAAACTTCCGATAATAGTTGGCAAAGCCCAGGAAACGCTGCAGAGGACCTAAACCCACAGCTCGAGGCCACTGTAGGACTGCCGAAAGTTTCTCTGGCTCCATCGAAAAACCAGCAGTGGAAATGACATAGCCCAGGAGTTTAACCTGTTCACGATGGAACTCGCACTTCTCCAGTTTACAATAGAGATTGTTCTCTCTTAGTTTCTGAAGCACACGACAGACATCTGTGTGGTGACTCTCCAGGGACTTGGAAAATATAAGGATATCATTGAGATAAACCACCACACATAACTGCAACAAATCTCAGAGGAAATCGTTAATAAATTCCTGGAAAACTGCTGGGGCGTTACAAATAGGGATGAGTCGAACACCTCCCAGTTCGGCTCGCACCAGAACCTGCGAACGGACCGAAAATTCGCGCAAACTTTAGAACCCCATTGGACTCAAACGTTCAAAATCAAAAGTGCTAATTTTTAATGCTTATTTGCATGGTATTGTCCTAAAAAGGGTTTTGGGACCCGGGTACTGCCCCAGAGGACATGTATCAATGCAAAAAAAAGTTTTAAAAACGGCTGTTTTTTTCAGGAGCAGTGATTTCAATGATGCTTAAAGTGAAAAAAAAGTAAAATATTCCTTTAAATATGGTACCTGGGGGGGCGGCTTTAGTATGCCTGTAAAGTGGCATGTGTTTCCCATGCTTAGAACAGTCGTTTCATTTAAAACTGTTTGTGGCTTTAATGTAATGTCGGGTCCTGGCAATATGGATGAAAATCAGTGAGACAAACGGCATTATGTCCATTACCAGGCCCTTTGGGTCTTGTATGGATATTAAGGGGAACCCCGCACTCAAATTAAAAAAAGGAAAGGCGTGGGGCCCCCAGGCCCTATATACTCTGAACAGCAGTATACAGGCGGTGCAAACAAGACAAGGACTGTAGGTTTGTTGTTAAGTAGAATCTGTTTGTAATTTTGAACTGGTACATTTTTAAAGTGTAGCTCCAACCAGAAAATCAATTTTAAGCTTTTTGGAAAACATAGGGAAGGGTTATCGCCCCTGTGACATTTGTTTTGCTGTCTGTGCACCACTTCAGATGATTTCACCTCACTTTCTGTCCCAATGACAAACGTTTTTTGATAATTTGGGGTTTTCAGTGAAACAAGGATTGTTGATAAAGCATCAGTGGAGAGGAGACATGTTTTTCCCATATTAACTCTTACGGGAGAGAATTTCCCTTCCTAGGGGTAGATTTCATCTCACTTCCTGTTGTCTCCTTCCGTTTGCAAGTAGGAGTCGTTTGTAAGTTGGGTGTCTGAAAGTAGGGGCCTGCCCTATATACTCTGCAGAAACTGGGGCCTTAGGTGTTGGTGTTGCCACAACACTGTAAGCCCTCACAGTTACTCTTGGTGGGCACAGGAACAGGCCCTGCTGTGAAATATTAGATCAAGAATTGTAATTACATGCCCCTGTTGAACAAGGTCAGAAAAATTGGGCCTTTGGTGGTGGTGGTGGTGCTGGTGCCACAACACTGTAAACCCTCACAGTTACTCTTGGTGGGCACAGAAAGGGGCCCTGTTGTGAAACATTAGATCAAGAATTGTAATTACATGCACCTGTTGAACAGGGGCAGAAGAATTGGGCCTTTGGTGGTGCTGGTGCCATCTGACATTTCAAAAAAAATTATTCGGTTAAATCAGCATCAGGTGCTTGGTAGCTGGTGGTGATCCAAGACTGATTCATTTATATGAAGGTCCGAGTCAGTGGACAGGCGGACCCTGTGATCGGTTACAAAGCCTCCAGCAGCACTGAATGTGCGTTCTGAACAAACGCTGGATGCAGGACAGGCCAGTAGCTCAATTGCATACTGTGCAAGCTCTGGCCAGTGATCCATCCTCTAGACCCACTAACCCAGAGGGTTTTCGATGGGAAAGGTGTCCAAGTCTGATCTTGCCCCTAGGTATTCCTGCACCATGTAAAACAGACGCTGGCGATGGTTGCTGGAACCAATCATACCTTGGGGCTGCAGACTAGAAAATTGTCTGAACGCATCGGTCAGACAGCCACCTTCTCCACTCCTTCTTTGACTGACCGAAGCCTCAGCAACACGTTGTCCAGGAACAGGAGTTTGTAACCTCCCAGTCTCTGGGAACGCGTTGCACAGACCTTTCTGCAAGGCCTCCCGAAGATGTTTCATCATCTGCTCCCTCTGCGACGGCAAGATAAGATCCACAACTTTACCCTTGTAACATGGATCAAGGAGGGTTGCCAGCCAGTAACAATCCCTCTCCTTGATACCACGAATACGAGGATGCTTCCGCAGGCTTTGCAGGATCAGGGAGGCCTCGCAGCGTAGGTTTATTGAGTCATTCGGTCTGGATTCCTCTGGGTCACTAAGGACGACATGATCCGCAGCCACCTTCTCCCAGCCACGTACAAGTCCATGGGTTTCTTGGAACTGTAAATGAACCCTTGAAGACTGCTGCTGATGCTGAGTGCCAGGCTCCACCTCCATGCTGACACAATGCTCCTCATCCTACTCCTCCACCTCGTCCTCTTCCTGTGTGATCGGCGGGCACGCAGGAACACTGTCTGGATAAAAGGGGCCTTGAGAGCTAAGGAAGTCCTCCTCTTCCTGCCTCTGTTCTGCCTCAAGTGCCCTGTCCATTAATCCATGCAGCGTCAGAAGAAGAACACAAGCACTTGTCTTCAGGTAGCTATACTATAGGTGCAACTGTGCAGGGTACACAGTACACTAACTGTAAATACTTCAAGGGCCTGCCTGTGCTATTAATAGGATCAGAAGAAGAATACAAGCACTTGTCTTGAGGTAGCTATACTGTAGGTGCAACTGTGCAGGGTACAGAGTACACTAACTGTAAATACTGTAAAAACGCCTGCCTGTCAGTATATTAGCAAGAGAATAACAGGAATGGGTCTAGCTAAACTGAATACAGTGTGTGTGTGTGTATATATATATATATATGTATGTGTGTGTGTGTGTGTGTATATATATATATATATATATATATATATATATATACACACACACACACACACACACACACACACACACACACACACACACACACACACACACAACACCTGGGATGCTTATATATACACCATACACTGTAAGTACAGCTAACTGACTCGCCTGCCTACTCTATCTAATTTAAATCAAATGACACTGTCTCTATCCGCCACCGCAACACACTACACAAGGCTGCCACGCAGGCGGCCTTATATAGTGTGGGGCGTGTACTAAACCCCCTGAGCCATAATTGGACAAAGCCACCCTGGCTTTGTCCAATTACTGCTCTCTGTACACATGGAGCTGTGATTGGCCAAGCATGCGGGTCATAGTGCATGCTTGGCCAATCATCAGCCAGCAATGCACTGCGATGCCGCAGCGAATTATGGGCCGTGACGCGTCACTCGAATTTGGCGCGAATGGCCCATATTGTTCGCAATTCAACGAACGGTCAAACAGGCGATGTTCGAGTCGAACATGGGTTCGACTCGAACTCGAAGCTCATCCCTAGTTACAAAAGCCAAAAGGCATTACAAGGTACTCATAATGGCCTGTTCTGGTATTAAACGCAGTTTTCCACTCGTCGCCCTCCTTAATCCTCATGAGATTGTAAGCCCCTCTCAAATCAAGCTTTTTGAAAACCATTGCTCCCTTGAGGCGGTCAAATAACTCAGTAATCAATGGAATCGGGTAGGCATTCTTAATCGTGAAATGATTGAGACCCCTATAATCAATACAAGGTCTCAGTTCACCGCTCCTCTTTACAAAGAAGAAACCGGCACCAGCAGGAGACGAGGATTTGTGGATGAAACCTCGAGAAAGTGCGTCTGCAACATACTCCTCCATGGCTTTATCCTCCAAGACCGACCAAGGATAAACCCGGCCACGAGGGGGTATGGCACCAGGTTGAAGGTCAATTGCGCAATCATATGGCCGGTGTGGAGGCAAACTACTGGATTGACCTTTGTCAAAGACATCGCTAAAATCATGGTACTCCTCTGGCAGGGAGGAGAGTGAACAGGTGCACAGGACCTTGGCTACCCTCCGGAAGCATGTCTCACTGCATTGTGGTGACCAGGACAGAACCCCAGCACAAAGCCAATCAAAAGAGGGGTTGTGCCTCTGTAACCAAGGATAACCAATAACCAGTGGAAACTTAGGCGAAGAAATAACTTGGAACTGGATTATCTCATGGTGAAGCGCCCCTACAGCCATGGACAATGGAACCATCTCATGAGACACATGGGCAGGCTGTAAAGGTCTCCCGTCAAGAGCCTGAATGGCAAGTGGAGTGTCACGCAGCTGCAGTGGAATCGAATGCTTTGATACAAAGGCAGCATCAATGAACAGGCCTGCAGCCCCAGATTCGATTAGAGCCTGTATCACGATAGACGACTTAGCCCAAGAAAGGGTGACCGAAACCATGGGCTTATCTTACTGGATAACTGGGGACGACACAAAGCCACCTAAGGTCTGTCCATGACAGGACCTCAAGGTTCGGGTAGGACAGGACTTCAAAAAGTGACCTGCCTGGCCACAAATAAAGGCACAATCTCTCCCTCCTCCTAAAGGCTCTCTCATCCGCAGAGAGAAGAGACGCATGAAGCCCAAGTGCATGGACATCAAGGCAGGTGCCTGCACAGAAACTGGCACAGCACTCAGGTTGTACCGGAGCAGCCACAGTGAGCCATGAGCCGTGCGACTCAGGAGTGTTTGTAATGCCATGGCAAACTGATCCATGCGGTGATCTTGCTCATCCAATCTGGAAAAAATATTACCAACAAGTGGGTTGACTGTATCTTCTGAATTCATGGCTTTCGCCTACTGACAGAAACCATGAACCAGACTGAGACAGAAGTACAGTAAAATCACACTTGTTTATTAATAAAAATAAAAAGGTAAATAGAGTAAGCGTAGTCAAAGCATAGCCAGAGTCCAGTAACCGGATCGGGTAGTCAGCCAAGCCAGAGTCCAGTAACCGGATCGGGTAGTCAGCCAAGCCAGAGTCCAGTAACCGGATCGGGTAGTCAGCCAAGCCAGAGTCCAGTAACCGGATCGGGTAGTCAGCCAAGCCAGAGTCCAGTAACCGGATCGGGTAGTCAGCCAAGCCAGAGTCCAGTAACCGGATCGGGTAGTCAGCCAAGCCAGAGTCCAGTAACCGGATCGGGTAATTAGCCAGGCCAGAAGTCAGGGATCCAAGTAGAGGAACAGCAAGCAGGATAAGGAGCCAGAAGGGATGTCAGCAAAGCCAGTCTTAAACAGGAACGCAGAAGATGGTTTCTTGTGATGTGACCAAGGCGAAGGCAGAGATGAAGTGAGCTGGACAGCTATAAGTAGGCAAGTCAGACGAGCAGGATAAGGAACAGCTGGGTAACTGTGGAGAGAGATGAGAGCTGGCAATTAGCCAAC
Source organism: Aquarana catesbeiana (assembly GCF_042186555.1). NCBI lineage: Eukaryota > Metazoa > Chordata > Amphibia > Anura > Ranidae > Aquarana > Aquarana catesbeiana. Next base: position 505,052,786 of record NC_133328.1, read on the forward strand.
AGCTGAGCGGCCAGCTCAGAGAAGGAAGGGCTGAGCCAGCCCTGACAGATGCCTGCCTTTACACGCACATGAACTTTAATGGCATGCCAGTCTTAGTCCGTAGGGTTCAATATTGAGTTGGCCCACCTTTTGCAGCTATAACAGCTTCAACTCTTCTGGGAAGGCATCAAGAAAGGTAGGAATATTTGGAACTTTGAATGAAACGCAAGGGAATATTTGCGCCTCCATCCCTAATTTGTATGCAAAAAGAGGGGTGGGTGGGACTTTGAATGAGGTGCGTGTGGTGAAACCAAACAGATCCACATACATGTAAACATTTGTATATTTATTGATAAACCAAATAATGGCATAAATAGAACTGTATAACATGCATAAAAAATATAAGCATATAAAGAATTAATATACATATTGTAAATTGTAGCCAACATGACACAGAAAATGAGTGTTGTACATCATGATCCCCAGATAGGGTAAACATTAACATTTTATCAGGATTAGTACAACACTAAAACCATCTAAAATCGTTGATATAAAATGGATGTATCAAAAAAGGGCTTGACGCGTTTCATGGACTTCTATCCACTCACCAGGAGCAAGTGCATCAATGTTCTAAAGGAATATAAAAATCACCAATATAATCTGATGTAACTACCAACTGGGGGCATGAGGGTAATAGAAAAATTACTGGCCACAGCTGAAAATACTGACATAAAACCCGATATTGAGACCGTGCGATACCACATGACGGGGTCGGCCAGATAGGTATGTCCTGCACGGGAGCTGAGGAAAGGACCCAAGTGGAAACCAGGAACACACTTGCATCCCCCATGAAATGTGTTGTGTGAAAAACTCTTCATATGATTGTTGATGGGATTTCTGATACTAGCTAAGTGTAATTTAAGTACCCCCAACCTTAACTGCCTAAAATAAGGGCACATACTGTACATTTGCAACTCATGGAATGTTTCAATATGTTTCTTTTTCGGAGGTGATTGCATATATAGAACACAAAGCAACTACTGGTGCTATTTTTCTCTAAATGTTCAAAAAACACAGCTCTTGAATGCGCAATGGATAACCCCATGAATTACAAAGTGTGCCGACTGGTCCAGTAATTCCAACTGGCTTCGATTTCAATACACATTGTCATCTTTATATCCTCCAACCTTCTTGCTCAGTTAATATTTTGTGAAACAGTTGGTATTTTCTCTATTAAATATGTCAGGATGCTTCTATGGGTGAGTCTTATTGTAGCAGTTCCAGCAATTTCCAACTCACCCACAGAAATAAATAGCACCACGGCACACATGCACACTATAAAGAGGACATTTTCAGATACAAAGCCTGTGTCGCACTGGTTAGTGCAGATCACTAGAATAGGGAGGGAATGGGGTGGAGAACATGTACGTGTCACATAGCTAATCCAAGCCATTTCTCCAGTTAAAATGAGTGTCAGGAAAATACCCCAGCATTTATATCCACACAGGTAGCATAGACACCATAATTCATGCACTATGGAATGTGTCAAGGTGGATGTTAATTATTCAAGAAGAGGTGTGAAAGTTGTGGAACCACCCTGTTCTAGCTACATAACCCTATCCTTAGTATCAGGAAGCGTGCATGTTAATCATTATACAATGTATTTACCTGTGTGAAGGTAAGAATTGTTGTCAAATTACTGGGGTAGAGATGTTAAAAAAAACATCATATGTGGAAGATAAATTATGTCAAAGGCCCTCACCCCCTGCTCAGGGATGGATGTTCTAGTTTGACATAGATGGTCTTTGTCAAGCCTTTTATAAACCAGTTGCCCTCTCTGTTCAAAATTTGCATCTCACAGTCTTCAAGAAAGTAATTTTTTCTTAAGGTAAACTTTTGTGTCTTGATGTGTAGAATTTGCCCTCTTACGTTGGGCCATTCATTTGTTAATTGGTTGTTCTGCCTCCCTAATATCAGATCTTTGCATTCCTCACTGCAATGCACTGCATTTACAAAGATTGCATGAGTTTGGGTGTTTTTTTTGGATGTATAGGCTTCTGTCCCAGTGTATTGCTGGGCTTGAAAGACGTTGGGGCTGATTTACAAAAGCCGTGCATCATCAGTAGAGGCACATGGAGAGGCACAATGCACATTTTCATATTTACAAAACGGTGCACAAGGAACAGAGCTCAAATCCCCCGTTTACTATAGCGATCTCGGCGCATGGGAGAATGCAATCTGTGCACCACTATGGACATGGCGCACTGCATCTTCAATTCAATATTAACAGAAGATGGAGGTGCCAATATTATGGGGTGATGTGGGGTGATGCAAGGAAGTTTAGTAACAACTGCCCAAGTAACAAATATGCCCAATATAGAATGAGAGTTACTTTTTCAGAGAAAGCCTGCTGTGCCCGCAAGTACGTTTAGACCTGCGTGAGATCAATGTAAGCAGTGCGCATGCGCAAGCGGCTCTTGCACTCATTCAAATGCTTTTTTCACTGCACGGCCAAAATCTTAGCAAATGTCGAGCAATGTAAGTGCAATTGCGTGGGTTAAACGGGCGCACCTCTAAACTTAACATTTTTTTTTAACGCTGGTTCACCTTTATGTATTTTTTTAAGGAGATTTGCACACAGGTCATATTAGCATGTTACGTTGCCAACATGTGACATGCACCTTGTTAAAATTATGTAAAAAGACTCGCTCCTCTAGCTCCTCCTAAAAGGGCATTTAACCTTCCCCCTCTAATGCATAGGATTTCCTTGGGCTAGCTTTTGCTTTTAAAGGGGAACTCCACACTCCATTCTCCAATGCTCTTGTCTCCCCTCTCTAACCCCTTGGATTTCCACGGGCTAACATTTGCTTTTAAAGGGAAACTCCACACTCCACTCTATTCTCCAAAGGCTGTGAGCTGCCTTCACCAATCCAAACCACAAACTTTTTCAGAGCATACAACAGGGCCAGCTAGGAAAGGGCTGAGAAATGCGATCGCCCAACCACCTCCTGAACCATACAAGGCCGCATGCACTCAACATAGCTGGCTGCCTTTGGGGCATGTTGGGCTCAGCCCAATACCAACCACAAACCACCTTGTACCTACTCGTTAAAAGGGGCTTTCCACATTCCATAAAGCCCCCTGTCTGCAGCCCCCCCACAACCCCAGCCTATGGTTGTGTGGAAGAGGCCCTTGTCCCCCTGAATATTTGAACAAGGTGGTTGACTTTTGGGGTGCCCGAGCCCCTCCTGTCCCCAAGCATCCACCCCCCTTTCATGGGCCGGCTTGCTGTGTGTTTGGCTAGGGGTTTGTTAGTGAGGGGTGCAATATTTTTTGAGTTTGGGGTGGTATTTTTCACTTGGGGGGGTTCTCATTTTAAGCCTTAACAGACCCAAATGGCCTTGTATGTATTGGGAGGGCAGGCTATTTTTTGTTTTGGGTTAAAATCTTGCAACTGCAATGTAGATTTGTACGTTTTCTCTAAAGCCGTATATCTTTGAAGCAGCAATTTGGATACATGCTACAGATGCACCACTTAACAGGCAGAGTAAGCCCCCCTCCCAAGTTACTAGCCTTTAAGCAATTTTGCATTTTTAAAGGCACTTCTCCTTGTTTCATTGTAGGGGTTGTCCAAATTGGTGACATTGATATATGTCCCTCAGGGTGGGACCTGGGCCTCCATACCCATTTTAAGGCCAATAACTAGAATATAAGCCAGCCAAGTGGGGACTCTCAAAATTAACAAGTCAATTCCCATAGACTGCAATGGTATTTGTTGTATAACTTTTGCCCACGTTAGGCTCTTTGTTTGCCCCCCTGTACCGGGTGTGTTTGTCCCATCTGTAATTTTGTAGCATGCTGAATGATGTGCTTAATTTTGGACAGGGGGTGGCTTTTTTTTGTGCTAGCTGCATTTGGGTTGTTCTGGGAATGCTCAGGGACTTTGTTTTTTTTCTGTGGCTTTTTGTGTGTGAACAGCACTTTTTTCTGGGCATGCTCAGAGTGTTTTTTGTGTAATTTAAAGACATCCTTAACAGGTGTACCCACTTTGAAGTTCTGTCTCTACACTGGGTGAACTTACATTTTGTGTCTTTCATGGACTGTGCATGTGTTTTCAAATGCCTCATTAGCACACAAACCTATGTTATTTAAAGCTTGCAGATAGTATTCTTTACCTTGCCCTGAAAAGAGGCAAGATTGTGTGTGGGGCCGGCAAGAGAGTACATTTGGGTGTCCTTATAGAGTTTGTAACCCATGTATTTTCTCTTTGTATTTTGTTTCTTATGTTTTTGCGAAACAGATGTGTTTTAGAGCAAGTTTTTTTTTTTTTTGGGGGGGGGGGGGTATTTTTCACTGCAATATTTTTGATGTTGTCAATCTTTGTTGTTTGTAGGTTGTTTGTTTCACTTTGATTTTTTTGACTGTGCTGCATTATTTTGCAAAATCTTTCTCAAGCTGTTGTGACTACTAAATGTTTAAATCATTAAGAGACCGTCTGTGGGCCCAGTCCTTTTTAACTACTGTTAATTTTCTCTGCAAAAAGGTCAGACCTCAAAACATATTCTGCTAGTGTCTCAAATTAACATACATGTGTTTTTTTGCTTTCCTTGCTCTTTTCCAAGTCCTGTTTTGTTGACCAATAAAATTTGTAGCAAATTTTTTTTTTTTTTTTTCAAAAGATTTTATTGAAATTTTACAGGTTAACATGTAATGTTTGCCATACATCTTAGAGAAAGAAACAAACAATGGGTAGCATGCGCTTATAGAACAGCAGAGTATAAACATGAGCCAATATATATCTTAGTAATCCTGCATGAGGCTCAACAGTCTAACAAAGTAGGGATCGCCACTTACCACTATGGAGGCAAATGCAGATAGAGAGTGAGCGGGTGCGGTTTGCAGAGCAGGGCCAGACCGCCTTATAAGCAATCCCGCTTCCGTTCACCCCTGACGGGATCTTAGCTGTGAACGAGAACGGGATACCTGACAAGGCATGAATAGTAGTTAACCTAACGGTCTGTTGCCTGGAATGCAAAACCAGTACAAGGAGTTGAGGTCGTCCAAGGTGTAGGGCGGACCGAGGATGAATCAGTCGCTCGAAGGGGGAATCTATGAAGTTGCTGTTGAGTAAAAGGCGTTTATGATATGCATGTATACGGCAAGCATTAGGTTTCCTGAGAGTGTCAGGTCTATATCTTTGGTGGGGGGCGGTATAGGGAGAGGGGGGACAGTAGGGGCGGGTGTGTTAACAAAAGTGGACACTAGTGCACTTGTCGTGTGTGCCTCTCAGGGGGTCTGAGGGGTTGGTTGGGCCAAGGCCTGTTGCTTTTGTGAGCTTCTATACTCAGTCCAACAGGCCCACGTGGCCTGAAATTTGGTAGGAGTATCCGCTGCTTGAGCGATGAGTTGCTCCATTTCCGCTATTCGGTCTACCCTGCAAGTCCATTCTTGAACTGTGGGGGGGGAGGGGTTCCTCCAACGTGCCGGTATGCAAAGGTTGGCTGCATTAATCAGGTGTATAGTTAGGGTCTTTTTGTAGGAGGAGGGGGACCCTCGTCTGTGGTGCAATAAGTATCTGGCGGGGGAGAAGTCTGGAGTATATGTGGTGATTCGGGAGATTAATTCATGAATGTCTGACCAGAAGGGTTGGAGAAGGGGACACTCCCACCAGATGTGAAGTAGAGTACCTCTAGCGGTATTACACCTCCAGCAGGTAGAAGGGACAGAGGGGTGGAAGTGGTGTATTTTGTCGGGGGTCCGGTACCATTTTGAGAAAATTTTGTATCTATTCTCCTGCGTCGTGACATTAATGGAGCCCTTGTGCATGAGGGTAAATATGTGTTCCCACTCTGAGGGGGTGAGGTCTATGGCTAGGTCTTTTTCCCATTGTTGTATAAGGGTGTCATCTTTAATTTTGTGGCCTAAGAACAATAGTGCGTAATTTGAGGAAATGAGATGGCCTTGTGGTTCTGTTGAGGCGCAAAGCAATTCAAACGGCGTGAGGTCTCTGTGCCAGGGAGAATTTTGGTTGGAGGGTTGGAGGAAATGTCTTATTTGCAAGTATTTGTAAAAGGGAATGTCGTAGTTAGGTAGAGTAGTGACAAGTGTCGGGAAAGAGAGGAAAGACCCATTTAGGAAGAATTTCTGTGCTCTGGCTGGGGAGCCGAGGGTCTCCGGGGCAGGATCTTTTAGGAAAAGACCCGGGGGAAAGGCTGGGTTGTCGTCCAGCAGGGTCATGGGGCCTGGTGAGGGTGTGAGGGCTGGTATTTTACATGCTCTTTTGAACACTGAAAGTGTGGTCCCAATGAGGGGATGAGTAGTGAAATCCTTGGGAACATCAGTGTGGGTCATCCATGGTGTGTTGGCTAAGGGCAGGTGTGCGAACGATGCTTCTAGTGCAATCCAGTCCTTGGAGGGATGATGTGTATGCCAGTCCACCAATCTGGTCAGGTGGCAGGCCCAGTGATATTTTTGGAGGTCTGGGAGACCCAGACCCCCCAGTCTTTTAGGGAGAACAAGTCTGTCCCAGCCAATACGCGGAGTTTTGGAGGCCCACACAAAGGTTCGGGAGAGCAGTTTATAAGAGGCAAAGAAGGAGGTAGGTAACGCGATCGGGAGAGCTTGAAGGAGGTAGAGGAGCCTGGGTAGGATGTTCATTTTTAATATTGCAATTCTACCCAACCAAGAAAAGGAACCTAGATTCCATTTCTGCAGGTCGCCCTGGATGGAGCGGAGTAAGGGGAGGAAATTTTTGGCGTAGAGGTCTTTTAGGTCAGTAGTAATTTTGATCCCTAGATATAGTAGTTCGGCTTGCTCCCAAACGAATGGGAAGTTACTACGACATAGCTTCACCGTCTCCCTTGGTAAGGTGACATTAAGGGCCTTGGATTTACTAAAATTAATTTGGAGATTGGATAAGTTCTTGAAAAGGGTAAAGTCCGCCAGGAGGTTAGGTAAGGTCGTGATAGGGTCTGTCAAAAAAAGTAAAATGTCATCAGCGTATGCTGCTAACTTATATTGTTTTTGTTGGATGTTAATTCCCTGGATAGCCGAATTTGCTCTCAGTTTACGGAGTAGGGGTTCTAACGTTAGAATAAATATAAGGGGCGACAGAGGGCACCCCTGTCGCGTCCCATTGGATACAGAGAAGGCGTCCGACAAGCCACCATTGATCCGGAGTCTAGCGGTCGGGGAGGCATAGAGCGCTAAAATCATGTTTAGCATGCGAGGTGGTAAGCCCACTGCCTGCAAAGTAGCCTCCATATAATCCCAAGCTACCCGGTCGAACGCCTTCTCTGCATCCAGTGAGAGAAAAAACCCCGGTGTGGCCGTTTTAGTAAGCCAATGATGGATGTTGAGGGCCTTAGTGGTGTTGTCCCTGGCCTCGCGGCCCGGGACAAAACCGACCTGATCTAAAGAAACCAGGGCTGGGATGAAGGGGACGATACGATTGGCCAGGACTTTCGCGTACAGTTTTAGATCGACATTAAGAAGCGATATGGGACGATAGTTGGATACCAAGGAGGGATCTTTGCCCTGTTTCGGGATGAGGGTGATATGCGCTTCCAATAAATCTCTGTGGGCTTGTAGCAAATTTTTATGTGTAATGTGTTTTGTTAATAATTTGTTTTGCAGATGCATGCTCAATCCAAGTAATGCATTTTACACCCCCCCTCCTATATTTTAATGCAACAGATTTCCCAGCTGCAACTTAACTAGGCTGATTAACATAGCACAACAAACAAAGGTGTGATTTGTCTAAAAGCTACTTTCCTGGTGCCTTCATGGTAGCATATGCATGGATTGTACATATGCTGCCATGGATAGGCACCAGGAAAGGAAAATTACAGAGAGGTAAGTATTCAATTTTCCATTTTAGTGCAGTGGTTCTCAGCCTCAGTCCTCAAGTACCCCCCCCCCCCCCCCCCCCGACAGGACATGTTTTGGGAATTTATCTTAGCTAAAATAGCTGTTTAAAATACCAAGCCATTGACTGATTTAAAGCACCTGTACAAGATGAAGGAAAACCTGCAAACATGGCCTGTTGGGGGTACTTCAGGACAGGGTTGAGAACCACTGATTTAAAGCACTGAACTAAAATTGAGCTCAAGACAATCCTATTCTAATTGTGGGCATTTGAAGGAAACCAAAAAAGTGTAAGAACCCCTGCTTGTATTTTTTAGGTTGGGCTTTATGTCCCTTTTCTGAACATTGGCTTCACTTCCTGTCACATAGCCAAACAGGAAGTGAGGGTAAAACCCTACCAATGTTTTCCGTGGGGACACACAGGTCAATCTAACTAGTGTCCCCATTAGGCAAATTGCACTCTAGCACTTTGTTACATACACACCAAATTATTAGGTATTTTGGGGTTTATTAAAGGCAAATCCACTCTGCAGTACAAGTGTACTCGCTGTAAATCTGAGGGAAAGCACTGGTGATTTTATCATCCAATCATGTAGAAGCAAAGATGTAATTTTTTAATTTTCCTTGCATGTCCCTCTCGGATCTCCAGTAACTGCACTTCCAAGTGCACTCGTAGTGCAAAGTGGATTTGCCTTTAGTAAATAAACCCCAAAGTCCAAGATACCTAATAATTTGAGGTGTACAGAGCAAAATGCTAAAGTGCAATTTCCTTAATTGGGAAATTATTTAGATTGACCTGTGTGTCCCCAAGGAAAGACATTGGTAGGGTTTTCCCATTACTTCCTGTTTGGCTATATGACAGGAAGTGAATAAATTTGAAGGTGAAACTGTCAAAATTTGGGAGGTGTCTTCACCCTATGAGGGGTGCAGACATCCCCAAAAACTGACAAGATTTCTAATCCCTCTGCATGCCAATGGCCCATTTAGACCTTGTTTAATAGAAAACACCAGTTGCCTTTCACTAGAAACATTTGTTAGTCCAGTCCTGGAAATCTGCATCTGCTTTGCTATTAATTTCCTTAAAAATTGGGTTCCTGCAGCTAGATGCACAACCACTGTGTATATGAGATGCGCAACTGCTGTGTGTGCAGAGGTATGTACCCGTAGCACATATCTGGTTCCCGGAAGCGGTAGCCAGCACACAGGGATGACATCACGCCCCTCCAGGAAGTTGCTTGTACTGCTGCTAATTTCTTCCCACCACCATGCCCCGCTCACTGTTCTCTGAGGAAGCAACAAAAGACACTCACATGAGTGTAGACAAATAGGCTGCACACCCCATAAAGTGCATAAAAAACTACGAGAACCCCCTGTCGGGGCTTTAAAGCAGCCAATGAGATGCAGTATAAATAGTTGAAGTTGATTTTATTGGTACAAAAAGTATAAATAAAGTATTATAAAATGACTAAATGAATTCTGACTGTTCGAGTCAGGACATGAACTGGATATAGCATAAAATTGCAACGGACTATGCCCGTGATTAGAAACAATGCAAAATACAATGTGTATAGGACAGCCAAAGTTTCCTCAAGTGTTGAATCCTTAAAGTCCTTAAGAATTGTCCCTATTCTTAGGCACTGTCTGTTGTTACAAACTTTAAGGATTTAACACTTGAGGAAACTTTGGCTGTCCTATAACACATTGTATTTTGCATTGTTTCTAATCACGGGCATAGTCCGTTGCAATTTTATGCTATATCCAGTTCATGTCCTGACTCGAACAGTCAGAATTCATTTAGTCATTTTATAATACCTTATTTATACTTTTTGTACCAATAAAATCAACTTCTTCAACTATTTATACTGCATCTCATTGGCTGCTTTAAAGCCTCGATAGGGGGTTCTAGTAGTTTTTTTGCTCTCTGAGGAAGAGATGATCCTTATTTGCAAATTAAGATAACTTTTTATTTATTTTTACATGGGGTGGTGTTTGTGTTGGTCATGTGTGTATGTCTAAATGATCTGGCCTCAAAACACACCTACTTCCTGTGTACAGATTCACTTCTGGGCCAATGTATATTGCTTCCAGCTTCAAGAGGAAGTAAACTCTCCTCCTCCCCTCCCCCAATGCTGCTTTTTAAACGAGCTAGTAGTTAAATGTATTCTAATACATTCTGCATCATATTTCAACCCCAATTGCAAATTCCTTACTTTATTCCAGCTCTTTAAAAGTTTGTGCTTCCTGTGATAAGACAGTGCCATCTTAACTACTGTCTTCCGAGTCCTTAGTGTAATATACTCCCCCTCCTTCAGCCGCAATCTCGCGCATGGACACAGGGTGTATGAGGAGAGTATGAATGGGACTGTAGTCTCGCGATATCTCGGAGCAGTGCCGTGGGGAGCTGATATGATAGACACGGAGTTCAAACGCCACACTTCGTAATGGAGAAGCACCCTGTGAATCGGGTGGAGAGATGGGCATGCCCAGCCGACGTCACTACAAAGAATAATATAGATTACATGCCAACGGAGCAAGTAAGGTGACATTTACATATAGCGTCAAGCAGTGCTTTTAATGAGGATTTAGATTTGCTTAAGTTATGGGGGAGGGTTCACAACCACTTTCAGTGTGTGTGTGTGTGTGTGTGTGTATATAGATATATATACACAGTGGGGACAGAAAGTATTCAGACCCCCTTACATGTTTCACTCTTTGTTATATTGCAGCCATTTGCTAAAATCCTTTAAGTTCATTTTTTTCCTCATTAATGTACACACAGCACCCCATATTGACAGAAAAACACAGAATTGTTGACATTTTTGCAGATTTATTAAAAAAGAAAAACTGAAATATCACATGGTCCTAAGTATTCAGACCCTCTGCTCAGTATTTAGTAGAAGCACCCTTTTGATCTAATACAGCCATGAGTCTTTTTGGGAAAGATGCAACAAGTTTTTCACAACTGGATTTGGGGATCCTCTACCATTCCTCCTTGCAGATCCTCTCCAGTTCTGTCAGGTTGGATGATAAACGTTGGTGGACAGCCATTTTTAGGTCTCTTCAGAGATGCTCAATTGGGTTTAAGTCAGGGCTCTGGCTGGGCCATTCAAGAACAGTCACAGAGTTGTTGTGAAGTCACTTCTTCGTTATTTTAGCTGTGTACTTAGGGTCATTGTCTTGTTGGAAGGTAAACCTTTGGCCCAGTCTGAGGTCTTGAGCACTCTGGAGAAGGTTTTCGGCCAGGATATCCCTGTACTTGGCCGCATTCATCTTTCCCTCGATTTCAACCAGTCGTCCTGTCCCTGTAGCTGAAAAACACCCCCACAGCATGATGACTGTATTGGACAGGTGATGAGTAGTGCCTGGTTTTCTCCACACATACCGCTTAGAATTAAGGCCAAAAAGTTCCATCTTGGTCTCATCAGACCAAAGAATCTTATTTCTCACCATCTTGGAGTCCTTCAGGTGTTTTTTAGCAAACTCCGTGCAGGCTTTCATGTGTCTTGCACTGAGGAGAGGCTTCCATCGGGCCACTCTGCCATAAAGCTCCAACTGCTGGAGGGCTGCAGTGATGGTTGTCTTTCTACAACTTTCTCCCATCTCCTGACTGCATCTCTGGAGCTCAGCCACAGTGATCTTTGGGTTCTTCTTTACCTCTCTCACCAAGGCTCTTCTCCCCCGATAGCTCAGTTTGACCAGACGGCCAGCTCTAGGAAGGGTTCTGGTCATCCCAAACATCTTCCATTTAAGGATTATGGAGGCCACCGTGCTCTTAGGAACTTTAAGTGGAGCAGAAATTTTTTTGTAACCTTGGCCAGATCTGTGCCTTGCCACAATTCTGTCTCTGAGCACTTCAGGCAATTCCTTTGACCTCATGATTCTCATTTGCTCTGACATGCACTGTGAGCCGTAAGGTCTTATATAGACAGGTGTGTGGCTTTCCAATCAAATCCAATCAGTATAATCAAACACAGCTGGACTCAAATGAAGGTGTAGAACCATCTCAAGGATGATCAGAAGAAATGGACAGCACCTGAGTTAAATATATGAGTGTCACAGCAAAGGGTCTAAATACTTAGGACCATGTGATATTTCAGTTTTTCTTTTTTAATAAATCTGCAAAAATGTCAACAATTCTGTGTTTTTTTTCTGTCAATATGGGGTGCTGTGTGTACATTCATGAGGAAAACAAATGAACTTAAATAATTTTAGCAAATGGCTGCAATATAATAAAGAGTGAAAAATTTAAGGGGGTCTGAATACTTTCCGTCCCCACTATATATATATATATATATAGAAACCAATGAGCTTCTAACCTTGGCTGGTGGCCTTGGTAATAAAACCTGGAAGCTCATTGGTTTCTATGCAGAAGTGAGCCTGATTTTGCACTTTCCAGCTTTAGTAAATAAACCCCATTATATACTTAAAAGTGGGGTATGCCTGTATATATATAGAGAGAGAGAGAGAGAGAGATTCTTGTGTCCACCAGCAGAGAGAAGTTGGGTAGATGCCACACTCCCAATTCTGGAGGCATAACAATGGTCTAGCACAGGGGTCTTAAAAATATGGCCCTCTAGTTGTTCAGGAACTACAATTCACATCATGCCTAGTAATGTCTGTGAATGTCAGAGTTTTACAATGCCTAATGGGATGTGTGTAGTTCCGCAAAACAGCTGGAGAGCCGTAGTTTGAAGATTCCTGATTACTTTAGCATGTCTTGAAAAAGGGTGGTTTTTCATGTGCCTTGCATAATGCCCAAGAAAAATCGTTGGGAAAATACAAGTGGGTCATGGCACATCTACATTCCAAATTTGGCACTTAAGATGGTCATGCACTATGCAATCTGATTGGCCAATCTCTGTACAACTTGATATTTAGGCAAATTAGGTCATAGGAAGACTCACTTGAACAATTTATTCAAAATTCAGGAACTAAAACAGGCTCTTGCACTAAATCTAATTTATTTAAGAACTAACTGATTGCAGTGTATGGTCACCTTTAAAGATCAAGATCTGAAAATATTAATTTATTGGGTTTAGAAACACTTCTCTGTTCTTTGTAAGGTATTGAAAGATTTGGGTAAAAAAAAAAAATAAATAAATTTCAAAGATATATTAGAAGTGATAGGAATGAGATTAGCATCAAAAGGGTTAATTAACGGAATACACCTACTAACTGCCTAACAAGACACATCCAATGAGATGAAATTAACCAATTGTATTGGGTGTGCACTATTATCAATGAGAAAACCGCAGTTACCCTAGCCACAGTTGCAGTTTACATATGCAGGTATTTATTATTGCTATTTGTGCTTCAATGTGTGCCGGATCGCACGTTCAATTAATGACTTTTTCGGCGCACCAATTAATGTATTAACTGGTGCAGCGCCTTCTTCTTAGTAAATCACCCCCATTGTGTAGAGATGCAATGTGTGTTAACTCTACTTTCCTGAGAAAAACGTATTGCATTTAAAAAAAGATATATAGCATATACAATTGCGGCACAAGCCATATTGTAATTTATTGTTATTAAAAAATTGTTTTCAATCTGCAGCTCTGTAATTTTCTGTTAAATTCAATGCAATAAGGGAACCTTGATGTGTTCCATACACAGTTGGTGTATGTAATGCTCCCTGGAGATGTAAATTCCTGCTTGTGTGATTGGTTTGTTGATTTTCCCAGAGGTCTGCACTAAGATAAAGGTCAGATTTTAGGCATCCTGTGCAAATTTTCAGTTTTGGTGAAATGTTCCTAATTGGTTAATCACTTCTAAAGTAATGCATACCCTGCCACTCTCCTCATTAGAGCCCTGCAAGTGCATTAGAAATGAAAGGTCAATTCCATTCAGAATCAGTTCTGCACAAGACCTGATCCACAAAACTCTGCAACAAAGTGTGTACAATCCATGCACTGATCACCCAGAGAGGATTGTTTTTTTTTCAAGAAAAGTGGAGTTACTTATTTAAAGATTCTTCTGAGTTTTTTTCTAAAACCCCAGCTATATATGAGATGACTAGTTTACTCTGTGAATTCTGCTTCTCTACTTTGTTGATGGCCCTGTGTTTTTGCCCGACCTTGTGGATGTTTTCTCCCAGGAGTAGTAGCCAAAGGTTGGTTCTTTGCTCAAGTAGAGACTGGGTATGTAAGAGCAAAGTGTCAAAAAGCAGAATGTATAAAGTCAAGATTTCATTTATAAATGATAAAGCATTTTAGGGTTTCCACGGACTCCTTACATCAGGGCTTAGTATTATTGAACAAATTGTGTACTGGACTGATAAAATTAAAGGGATCCTAAGGGGTAATTAGTATAACTACTCCAGATGCCAATTAGGAAATGAGGGAGAAAGGATGTAGCAGCATTAGTTAATTAATTGGCCACTGTAAAGGCATTGGTGGCTATGTTAAAGTAGAGCTACAGTATTGTAAAAGAAAATAACAACATGTTTGATGCAGTTTGTACAGTAAGCACACAACATTTCTTGTTTACATATTTGCTCTGTATATGTGTATAGAAATTAATCTGTGCTCACCCAAACTCTCCTAAAATTACCTAAAATAAAAAGGTGAAAAATTGACAAACGGGAAAACCATGTGAATGTTGCTATCTCCTGATAAAATTAAATACATAATTCCCACATAGATATGTTGGCAACTATGAAAGTCTAGTAAAGCTATGTTACAGAGCAAATATATAAACAAAAAGGAGATGCGCAAACTATATGAATATAATATTAAGCCCTCATGCACACAGGCTGTAAAAAAAACGTTATGAAAACGCCAGTATCTTTGCAGTGATTTTTTTTTTTAACTTTTTTCAGCTTTTTTGAGCGTTTTTGCAATAGCGTTTTTTAGCGTTTTTGAGCGTTTTTCCGCGTTAGCATTTTTGAGCGTTTTATTTTTTTTTTTCAAATTTTTTTTTTTTTTTTCAATGGATCAAAAACGCTAAAAAAACGTTGGTGAATGACGTTTTTGAGCGTTTTTCAGCGTTAGAGCGTTTTTACAGCTGAAAAACGTCTTTCAGAACCCACTGGTCCTGGGTTTTTTTTACAGCTTAAAAACGCCTATGCCACTTGCAGCTCAAAAACGCCTAGGTGGGCATGAAGCCATAGACTAACATAGACAGGCCTTTTTAAGCTGCAAAAAAAGCTCAAAAAAGCAGCTGTAAAAACGTCCGTGTGCATGAGGACTAAAAAATTTAATCAGAAAATAAAAATAGAATATGTCACTAAAACATCAATAAGTGATAATAAATTAAGAAAAGAACAAGAACTTCATAGTGCAGTAAATCAAGGGGGTTTATTCCAAAAAGTTCTTACATGCACAATTGCACAGCACAGAAATAAAACAGCACACAGTGCTAAGCTTTCAGGCTACCAGCTGGTGCGTGGTGATGTCACGGGGTTCTCTCCAACCGACGTGCTTCCCTGTAACAAGCATCCTTTCCCAGCATCCTTTCCCAGCATCCTTTCCCAGTCGATGCTTGGTACAGGGAAACGCATCAGTTGGAGAGAACCCCGTGACGTCACCATGCACCATCTTGTAGCCTGAAAGCTTAGTGCTGTGTGCTGTTTTATTTCTGTGCTGTGCATGTAAGAACTTTTTGGAATAAACCCCCTTGATTTACTGCACTATGAAGTTCTTCTTCTTCTTTTCTCAAACATATTTTTTAAAAACATTTATTGGAGGAATCCATGTGTGAAGACAAAAAGCAAGTGTTACATTTGCAAAAATCATCTTGAAATTTACTTCGGAAGAGAGCCGCTATCCCCTATCAGCAGATCTGGTTGAAATATCACAGCTGATTGTTGCTGCTGCCGGAGTAGGCTGAATGATTATCTCTGTTTGAAGTCTGTAATGTGGGAGAGTTGCTGAGCGATCATCTGAAGCAGATTGGCTGAAAATGTATGGTTGATATGGGCCAGTTTGACCCTTATAATTTAGGGTCCATCGGATTCAGTAAGAGGCCATCTGGTTCCATTTATATATGTCCCCTCTCCAGATCCGAAGCATCTGATCAAGTTTTACTGAGTGTTAAAAGCGGCATCATTAGTCTTCTGTTGTTTTTTCACTTGTTACTTTGTTTCAGTTTGAACATTTTTTTGACACAATAATCTAAATAATATTTTTATGAACACATTATTTATTCAACTAATTACAATGTATTCACAATCCTTTGAGATTTCACGTTGAAGTTGATTTATTACTTATTTAATGTTTTATTTCAGGTACTTATATAGCGCCGTCAATTTACGCAGCACTTTACATATACATTGTACATTCACATCAGTCCCTACCCTCAAGGAGCTTACAATCTAAGGTCCCTAACTCACATTCATACATATTAGGGACAATTTAGACAGGATCCAATTAACCTACCAGCATGTCTTTGGCGTGTGGGAGGAAACCGGAGTACCCGCAGGAAATCCACGCAGGCACAGGGAGAACATGCAAACTCCAGGCAGGTAGTGTCGTGGTTGGGATTCGAACCAGCGACCCTTCTTACTGCTAGGTGAAAGTGCTACCCACTACACCACTGTGTTTTAGTGACATATTCTATTTTTATTTTCTGATAAAATTTTTTAATATTGTATTCATATAGTTTGCGCATCTCCTTTTTGTTAATATATTTGTTCTGTAACATAGCTTTACTAGACTTTCATAGTCGCCAACATTCCCCAAAAAATGTTAGGGACACTTTTTTGTAGAAAGCCAGCAGAGCAATATGTTAATTAGGGACACGCAATCCTTTTTTGTGGGCATGTCTGGCACAAATGGGTGTAGCTTAACCACTTGCTGCAAATTGCCGTAGCTGTACGCTGGTACTTTCACGCTAAATACCGTTGTTATGGCAGCAGTTAGCTGCCATAACCTCGATATTTTCAGAAACAGTGGGTGGTCCTCTTTACGATAAAAGTGGTCTCTGCGGCAGCTTTGTTGCAAGATCACTTTTATCGGGGGCGGGAGTCATCGGCAGCAGCAAAGACAATCGCTTCCTCTCCCCTGACAGGCCTGGAGCCGAGTGAGGGAAAGATGGCCCCCATTTGGCTCCATAACATTGGATGACGGAAGCGACGTCAAACATCTTTTCTGCCCAATGGTCTTAAAGGGGAAGTTTTTTCTTTTTTTAAAGACATTACTTTTTTTTTAATTGCATTTAAGTGTAAATGTGAGATCTGAGGTCTTTTTGACCCCAGATCTCACATTTAAGAGGTCCTGTCATGCTTTTTGCTATTACAACATTCCTTGTAATAGGAATAAAAGTGACTCAATTTGTTTGTTTTTTTTTTTAAAAGGACAGTGTAAAAATAAAAAATAAAAAGTAAAATAGATAAGAAAAAAAATGCAAAGCTCCCCGTCCCACCAAGCTCACGCGCAGAAGCAAACTCAAATGTAAGTCGCATATGAAAACGGTGTTCATACCACACTTGGGAGGTATCGCCGCAATTGTTAGAGCGAGAGCAATTATTCTAGCACTAGATCTCCTCTGTAACTCAAAACTGGTAACCTGTAGAAACTTTTAAACGTTCCTTATGGAGATTTTTAAGGGTCAAAGTTTGTCGCCATTCCACGAGCGGGTGCAATTTTGAAGCATGACATGTTGCATATCAATTTACTCGGGGTAACATTATCTTTCACAATATAAAAAAATTGGGCTAACTTTACTGTTGTCTTATTTTTTAAGTTAAAAAATATATTTTTTCCCCAAAAATTGCGCATGTAAGACCGCTGCGCAAATACGATGTGACATAAAGTACTGCAACGACTGCCATTTTATTCTCTAGGGTATCGGAAAAAATAATTATAATGTTTGGGGGTTCTAAATAATTTTCTAGCAAAAAAAGCTAAATTTGAACTTGTAAACAACAAGTGTCAAAAAAGAGGCTCGGTCCTTAAGTGGTTAAATTACACTAAATATTGGATGTGGCTTAAAGGGGTGTGGTTCAATAGAGTTATTACCTTTTAAAGTCCCCCGTTATCATCAGAGCCCTCCTTTACCATCAGAGCAGTCTCGTCAGAGCATTCTCATCAGTGCAATGTCATCAGAGCAGTCTCATCAGTGCAACGTGTACAGTGCAATGTCATCAGAGCAGTCTCATCAGTGCAATGTCATCAGAGCAGTCTAATCAGTGCAATGTGATCAGAGCAGTCTCATCAGTGCAATGTCATCAGAGCAGTCTAATCAGTGCAATGTGATCAGAGCAGTCTCATCAGTGCAATGTCATCAGAGCAGTCTCATCAGTGCAATGTCATCAGAGCAGTCTCATCAGTGCAATGTGATCAGAGCAGTCTCATCAGTGCAATGTCATCAGTGCAATGTGATCAGAGCAGTCTCATCAGTGCAATGTGATCAGAGCAGTCTTGTCAGTGCAATGTGATCAGAGCAGTCTCATCAGTGCAATGTGATCAGAGCAGGACCCACCTGGCTTCTTGTCACACAAAAACTTCTCCATGGGGGTGTCCTCACAGTGGGAGGTCTGCTCTTCCTTAAAATACAGCCGGAGGACTTGTCTTCCCCCTCCTTCTCCTCCCAGCACTTTGTAAGCTTTCAGAGGAGTGCTGCACAATGTGGACACAGGAAGCACCAAAGAGTTCACCTGTCTGCCCCCTCCCCAGCTGAGCTGCATACCAAGACCTCACTGCTTTGTATATGCTGTAGCCGGCTCAGGTGATCGGCAGGGCTGCCTCTCCAGGTGCTGTTGCATTCGCCATGCCCTGCCACTCCATCACGTCCTGATGTCTGTGACATTTAAGGATTTTCAGGATTTTGTCTGGGACATTCCTAGATCGGGACATGGGTCTAATTTCCAGGAATGTCCCGGGCAAATCGGGACTGTTCGCAACTGTGGATTTTTATTTCCAACTTCCTTCGGCAGAGTGACAACACTGTCTATTACACAGTAACTACAGCATTGTCCTCATATAGACATATATTTGTCAATGGAATTTAAAAGCGAAGTATGGTCAAAGCTTTTTGGTCATACAGTATTTCTCTTCTGAGTCACAGGAATGCACTTACTTTTGCTCTCCTGTGACCCAGAGTAAGCTGATAGCAGGCTATTGTTTTTAGTTTTTTTTCCCCCCTGTTATGTTCACCTTGTGATCCAATCAGTAACAAACTTCCTTTCTTAGGGTGGCCCCTCTATCTGTGGAGGAGCAAGAGAGACACCATTGGACAGAATCAGTTTTGGAGAGGGCATTGTTAGATAGTAGATTTAGCTAGGCATTACATAAAAAAGTATACAGTGCTTTGAAAAAGTATTCATACCCCTTAATATTTTCCAAATTTTGTCATGTTACAGCCAAAAACGTAAAGATATTTTATTGGGATTTTATGTGATAGACCAACACAAAGTGGAACATAATTGTGAAGTGTGGAAGGAAAATGATAAATGGTTTTCAACATTTTTTACAAATAAATATGTGAAAAGTGTGACGTGTATTTGTATTCAGCCCCCCTGCCTCAATACTTTGTAGAACCACTTTTCACTGCAATTACAGCTGCAAGCCTATTTGGTGATGTCTCTACTAGCTTTGCACATCTAGAAAGTGGCATTTGTGCCCATTCTTCTTTGCAAAATAGTTCAAGCTTAGTCAGATTGGATGGAAAGCATCTGTGAACATCAATTTTCAAGTCTTGCCACAGATTCTCAATTGGATTTAGGTCTGGACATTGACGGGCCATTTTAACACTTGCATATGCTATGATTTAAACCATTCCATTGTATGTTTAGGGTCGTTGTCCTGCTGGAAAGTGAACAGCCGCCCCCAGTCTCAAGTTTTTTGCACCCTAATGCTGCGTACACACGATTGGAATTTCTGATAACAAATGTTGGATGTGAGCATGTTGTCAGAAATTCCGACCGTGTGTAGGCTCCATCGGACATTTGCTGTCGGAATTTCTGACAACAAATGTTTGAGAGCTGGATCTCAAATTTTCCGACAACAAAATCCATTGTCGTAAATTCCGAGAGTGTGTAGACAATTCCGACGCACAAAATTCCACGCATGCTCAGAATCATGCAGAAGAGCCGCACTGGCTATTGCACTTTTTTCTCGGCTCATCGTACATGTTGTACGTCACCGCGTTCTTGACGTTTAGAATTTCTGATAACATTTGTGTGACTGTGTGTATTCAAGACAAGTTTGAGCCAACATCCGTTGGAAAAAAATCCACGTTTTTTGTTGTCGGAAAATCCAATCGTCTGTACGCAGCATAACAGGTTTTCTTCTAAGATTGCCCTGTATTTGGCTCCATCCATCTTCCCATCAACTCTGACCAGCTTCCCTGTCACTGCTGAAGAAAAGTATCTCCACAATATGATGCTGCCACCACCATGTTTCACAGTGGGGGTGATGTGTTCATGGTGATGTGCAATGTTAGTTTTCTGCCAAACATAGCGTTTTGCTTTTAGACCAGAAAGTTAAATTTTGGTCTCATCTGACCAGAGTACCTTCTTCCACATGTTTGTATGGTTTTCTTTCAACAATGGCTTTCTTCTTGCCACTCCTTCATAAAAGGCCAGATTTGTGGAGTGCACGACTAATAGTTGCCCTGTGGACAGATTCTCTCACCTGAGCTGTGGATCTCTGCAGCTCCTCCAAAGTTACTATGCGCCTCTTGGCTGCTTCTCTGATTAATGCTCTCCTCGCCTGGCCTGTCAGTTTAGGTGGATGGCTATGTCTTGGAAGGTTTGCAGTTGTGCCATACTCTTTCCATTTTTGGATGATGGATCAAACAGTGTTCTGTGAGGTGTTCCAAGCTTGGGATTTTTTTTATTGCCTAACCCTGTTTTAAACTTCTCCACAACTTTATCCCTGACCGGTCTGGTGTGTTCCTTGGCCTTCATGATGCTGTATGTTCAGTAAGGTTCTCTAACAAACCCCTGAGGGCTTCACAGAACTTCTGTATTAATACTGAGATTAAATTATACACAGGTGAACTTTATTTACTAATTAGGTGTCTTCTGAAGGCAATTGGTTCCACTAGATTTTAGTTAGGGATATCAGAGTAAAGGGGGTTGAATACAAATGTACGCCACACTTTCCAGATATTTATTTGTAAAAAATTTTGAAAACCATTTATGATTTTCCTTCCGCTTCACAATTATGTGCCACTTTGTGTTGGTCTATCACATAAAATCCCAATAAAAAAACATTTACGCTTTTAGTTATAACATAACAAGATGTGGAACATTTCAAGAGGTATGAACACGTTTTCAAGGCACTGCAAGTAACACTAGCTAAATCTTTTTAATCAGTTACAGATTTTTTTTTTTTTTGGGGGGGGTGATGATTTTACCCAAATGAATACAGGCTTCCTTTGGTAGGAGACAAATGCCGTGTACACACGGTGGGATTTTCCGACGGAAAATGTGTGATAGGACCTTGTTGTCGGAAATTCTGACCGTGTGTAGGCTCCATCACACATTTTCCATAGGAATTTCTGACACACAAAGTTTGAGAGCTTGCTATAAAATTTTCCGACAACAAAATCCGTTGTCAGAAATTCTGATCGTGTGTACACAAATCTGACACACAAAGTGCCACGCATGCTCAGAATAAATTAAGAGACAAAAGCTATTGGCTACTGCCCCGTTTATAGTCCCGACGTACGTGTTTTACGTCACTGCGTTCAGAACGATCGGATTTTCCGACAACTTTGTGTGACCATGTGTATGCAAGACAAGTTTGAGCCAACATCCGTCGGGAAAAATCCATGGATTTTGTTGTTGGAATGTCCGATCAATGTCTGACCGTGTGTACGGGGCAAAACAGTTTGTCTCTACTTTTTAGCATTCCACTTTTGCTGCACAGCTTGGTCTGTTAAAGGATTTTTTTTAAAAAGCTGCGGGGACTCATAAAAGCAAAGAATGCTTTATTAATGTTAGTGACAGACTGCATCATATATGTCATTTTTAATTTTGCCTTTAGTGCCACTTTAAGTAATATTTCTGGCATAATATTCCAATGTGGATAGAAAAGGGGTAATTTATATAGGTGTTCAAGATTCACTTTAGGTACATTTCTCATGTATGGCTATGCATTCATTTTGACTTGTGTGGAGGATTTTAATAGATTTTTTTCTCAAGTAAAATGGGATAAAATAGGATAAAATGGGGTACACACTTATCCAGGTCAGTGACTCAAAAACTTTTGAAGACTTTGGATCAGTACAACAGTCAGGCAATTAGCATTTTACCTTTGATTTTATGAGTTCACTGCTATACTGGAGAAATCATTAAACCTTTAAAATAGAAAATAAGCAGTCACTGATATAAAATACATTGAAGATGTTAATCTTTTTGGATGAAGAGCTTCAAAAGTAAATGAACGGTTTAAAAAAATAAATATGCTAAATGTCTTCTGCTCTGATGATCAATATGTATGAGCAATATGTTTGAGAAGCTCCAGTAAACTGCCAGTAACTCACGAAAAAATTTAAGGCTATAGGTATACTTTTATAATCATCAGTCTTCTGTGCCTCCTCTTGTCGTCTTTAGTAAATATCCTTCCTTATATATTGGCATACTATAGTTGCAGAGTAAGTTTATAAGGTTTATGATAACCCTATCCACTCTGTGGTTGGCAGATTCTATAGAGGCTAGTAGAGTGACTATCCACCAGCAGTGTAAAGTTGGTAGACTCTTATGTACACACGATCGCACATTCCGACAACAAAATCCATTGGATTTTTTCCGATGGATGTTGGCTCGAACTTGTCTTGCATACACACAGTCACACAAACTTGGTCAGAAATTCCGAACGTCAAGAACGCGGTGACGTACACCACGTACGAGGAGCTGAGAAAAATTAAGTTCTATAGCCAGGGTGGCTCTTTTGCTTGATTCTGAGCATGCGTTGCACTTTGTGCGTTGGAATTGTCTACACACGATTGGAAAATGTGTGATCAGAGCTTGTTGATGGAAAATTTTAGAGCCAGCTCTCAAACTTTGTGTATCAGAAATTCCGATGGAAAAAGTCTGATGGAGCCCACACATGGTCGGAATTTCCGACAACAAGCTCCGGTCGCACATTTTCCGTCGGAAAGTCCCACCGTGTGTACCGGGCATCAGTCTAAGGTACAGCTTAAAATATATATCTATATATATATATATATATATATATATATATATATATATATATAGTGGGGACGGAAAGTATTCAGACCCCCTTAAATTTTTCACTCTGTTATATTGCAGCCATTTGCTAAAATCATTTAAGTTCATTTTTTTTCCTTATTAATGTACACACAGCACCCCATATTGACAGAAAAACACAGAATTGTTGACATTTTTGCAGATTTATTAAAAAAGAAAAACTGAAATATCACATGGTCCTAAGTATTCAGACCCTTTGCTGTGACACTCATATATTTAACGCAGGTGCTGTCCATTTCTTCTGATCATCCTTGAGATGGTTCTACACCTTCATTTGAGTCCAGCTGTGTTTGATTATACTGATTGGACTCGATTAGGAAAGCCACACACCTGTCTATATAAGACCTTACAGCTCACAGTGCATGTCAGCGCAAATGAGAATCATAAGGTCAAAGGAACTGCCTGAAGAGCTCAGAGACAGAATTGTGGCAAGGCACAGATCTGTCCAAGGTTACAAAAAAATTCTGCTGCACTTAAGGTTCCTAAGAGCTCAGTGGCCTCCATAATCCTTTAATGGAAGACGTTTGGGATGGCCAGAACCCTTCCTAGAGCTGGCCGTTTGGCCAAACTGAGCTATTGGGGGAGAAGAGCCTTGGTGAAAGCGGTAAAGAAGAACCCAAAGATCACTGTGGCTGAGCTCCAGAGATGCAGTCGAGAGATGGGAGAAAGTTGTAGAAAGTCAATTATCAATGCAGCCCTCCAGCAGTCGGGGCATTATGGCAGAATGGCCGGACGGAAGCCTCTCCTCAATGCAAGACACATGAAAGCCTGCATGGAGTTTGCTAAAAAACACCTGAAGGACTCCAAGATGGTGAGAAATAAGATTCTTTGGTCTGATGAGACCAAGATAGAACTTTTTGGCCTTAATTCTAAGCGGTATGTGTGGAGGAAACCAGGCGCTGCTCATCACCTGTCCGATACAGTCCCAATAGTGAAGCATGGTGGTGGCAGCATCATGCTGTGGGGGTGTTTTTCAGCTGCAGGGACAGGACGACTGGTTGCAATCGAGGGAAAGATGAATGCGGCCAAGTACAGGGATATCCTGGATGAAAACCTTCTCCAGAGTGCTCAGGACCTCAGACTGGGTCGAAGGTTTACCTTCCAACAAGACAATGACCCTAAGCACACAGCTAAAATAATGAAGGAGTGGCTTCACGTGACTGTTCTTGAATGACCATGCAACAGGCAAAAAATTTGTTCGAACATGCGAACACCCTTAAAGTCTATGGGACACAAACAATCAAAAGTGCTAATTTTAAAGGCTTATATGCAAGTTATTGTCATAAAAAGTGTTTGGGGACCTGGGTCCTGCCCCAGGGGACATGGATCAATGCATGTCCCCTAGGGATGAGCCGAACACCCTTCAGGTCTGGTATGGATTTTAAGGGGAACCCCGTGCCAAAATTTAAAAAAAAAATGGCGTGGGGTCCCCATAAAAATCCATACCAGACCCTTATCCGAGCACACAACCTGTCAGGCCGCAGGAAAAGAGGGGGGGACGAGAGAGCGCCCCCCCTCCTGAACCGTACCAGGCCACATGCCCTCAACATTGGAAGGGTGCTTTGGGGTAGCCCCCCAAAACACCTTGTCCCCATGTTGAAGAGGACAAGGGCCTCATCCCCACAACTCTGGCCGGTGGTTGTGGGGGTCTGCGGGGGGCTTATTGGAATCTGGAAGCCCCCTTTAACAAGGGGTCCCCCCTGTGTGAAATGGTAAGGGGTACAAAAGTACCCTTATCATTTCACTAAAAAACTGTTAAAAATGTTAAAAATGACAAGAGACAGTTTTTGACAATTCCTTTATTTAAATGTGTCTTCTTTTTTCTATCTTCCTTCGGTTTCTTCCTCCATCTTCTTCTTCTTCTGGTTCTTCTGGGTCTTCCTCCGGTGTTCTCGTCCGGCATCTTCCTCCGCGGCATCGGCGTCTTCTTCCCTTCTCCTCGGGCTGCTCTGCATCCATGATGGCATGGAGGGAGGCTCCCGCTGTGTGACGCTTCTCCTCTTCTGACGGTTCTTAAATAACAGGGGACGGGGCCACCTGGTAACCCCGCCCCCTATGACACAAGGTGACTTGACGGGACTTCCCTGTGGCGTCACGGGGAATGCCACAGGGAAGTCCCGTCAAGTCACTGTGCGTCAGAGGGGGCGGGGTCACCGGGTGGCCCCGCCCCCCTGTTATTTAAGAACCGTCAGAAGAGGAGAAGCGTCACACAGCAGAAGCTGTGTTCATAGTACAGTGAGACACTTATCCCATGTATAACTATATCCTTCCAAATTCAACTATAATTGTAATCAGTAAGAACATTATGTTTGTTTTTATATAGACACTGTACTTTTGGGATCTCTTTAGGCATCATTTTATGATGTCGATCTCTTTATTCATTACTTTTGTTTCTATCATATTCAAAGGGACTTAGAAATGATATTATGTTATTTGTATGTATGGGCGGCACATCACTTCAGAGGAATCTTTTTTAAAAAGGTCTGTTTATGTCTATCACATGGTTACTTGGTTGAAGGGTTGGTAGCACCTGGTTTTAATTACACTTAACTAGGGGTGATCTTGTAGCTCCCTTATTTATACAGACAATGACTGACCAATCCCCAAGCTCTGAAGAAGTTCCAGGAAGTAAGGGAACGAAACATGTAAGCTGTTTTATGCTGGGTGAGCAACCCCGTCATGCCCCCCCCGCAGCCTACACTGACATATGGAATCGGGGTACTGAACCACTACCTGACTTATTTACTTGGATACCAATCTATCCCCTTTTTCATACTAATTACCATGGATCAGACCAGCAGCAGGTGCTAAGTAATGGAACACAGCCCTGCTGATCAGCCAAGCATCCCAGGTGAAGAGGCACCAATGCTTTGGGTTTAAATATGGACATATTGGAACATCGTCTAGATATACATACCATACAGATCTGCATCCAGGTCGTCTATCTTTGAGGGACATCCATATTTATCTTCCATCCGTGAGTAACCCTGGCCTTTTTTGCATTTACCCTTTTGTGCATTTAAGCTTGCTACAATATGAGGAGGACATATAGCTACCAATTGTGTATTGGAATTGTGTCCCCATTTAGCATTCTTTCAGCTATTCAGCCGCGAAGATATTTTGTCTTATTATAGACTCCTCAGCATATGGGTATAGTGCATATCCATTTACTCACGTGTCCCCATTCATGTGCTTACACACCACCTTTATATCCAGCGGCAATTACTACATTGGACACTTGTTATATCCCTGTCTCTTATAACACAGGAAGATACTTTTGGATGGACTTACATCTCAGGATATAAATTTCTACCAGGCGGAATCAGGCCCCTTTGTTTCATCCTATATTACAGAACTTTATCATATATATTTCTTGTCCTTCCATTGTTTTTTGTTTTTGTCCAATTTGTTCCATTTTTTTACCACCCATTTTTTTACCACCCATTTTTTTACCACCCATTTTTTCTTTTGACTGACTGACTGCAGATACCATGGCTAGCCATTCAGCTGTTTGTGTCTGGGAACAACGTGAATATCTAGTGCATTTGCATTATCACGCTGTCCCTTCAGGAACTGTATGGTTCAGCCTACCATTTCAGGTAGTAGGGGGTTTTATAGGTGCTATAGGGGTGTGCTATCTATTCGGATAGGGAGGAACCTCCCCCACTCGCAGGCTTCCTCGCTTTTCTAGGAGGGATTATATACTGTTTAAAGGGAGGGTACAGATAGATTGTGGGATCCCCTACCGGTATTCCCACCATATCTGTCTTTTAGGGGTGGTTGTGTATTATTTTTTTCTGTGTTCAGCTTTGCATAGCTTAATAAACTTTTTTTGTAGTTTACTCTGTTTGGTGTGCCTTGGTCATTTAGTTTTTTATTTTTATTTTTTCTTTTCATATATAGTTTTTTGATAACACCCCTTTAATATATGTGGTGAGTACTACTAT
The DNA here is from genome assembly GCF_042186555.1 of Aquarana catesbeiana. Classification (NCBI taxonomy): domain Eukaryota; kingdom Metazoa; phylum Chordata; class Amphibia; order Anura; family Ranidae; genus Aquarana; species Aquarana catesbeiana. The sequence goes on from NC_133328.1 coordinate 505,079,735, forward strand.
ATTCCTATCCTGATGGGATTCCCATTCTTTCATATTTTTCGGAAGATGGAGGAAGAAACCGAAGGAAGATAGAAGAAAGAAGAAGCATTTAAATAAAGGAATTGTCAAAAACTGTCTCTTGTCATTTTTGAGAGTTTTTTAGTGAAATGGTCGGGGTACTTTTGTACCCCCTTACCATTTCACACAGGGGGTAGGGCCGGGATCTGGGGGTCCCCTTGTTAAAGGGGACTTCCAGATTCCGATAAGCCCCCCACAACCACCGGCCAGGATTGTGGGGATGAGGCCCTTGTCCTCATCAACATGGGACAAGGTGTTTTAGGGGGCTACCCCAAAGCACCCTCCCAATGTTTTTAATTTTGGCGCATCGTTCCCCTTAAAATCCATACCGGACCAGAAGGGTCTGGTATAGATTTTGAGGAGGACCCCACGCCTTTTTTTTTTTTTTTTTTAATTTTGGCCAGGGTTCCCCTTAATATCCATACCAGACCTGAAGGGTCTGGTATGGAATTTAGGGGGACCCCCACGACTTTTTTTTTTTTTTTTAATTTTGGTTTGGGGTTCCCCTGTGGGGAATTCCCATGCCGTTTTTATCAATGAACTTTTATGTGTATTGTCGGACCGGCAATTCATTAATAGCCGCGAGTAGTTTAAATGACTTTTTTTCCTTTGAAATGTCATTTTGCTGTCAGACTGTTCTAAACACAGGAAACAGGGATACTATAGACACCCCCCAGGTACGAAATTTAAAGGGATATTACACTTTTATTGTTTCACTTTAAGCATTATTAAATTCACTGCTCCCGAAAAAACGGGCATTTTTAAAACTTTTTTTGCATTGATCCATGTCCCCTGGGGCAGGACCCAGGTCCCCAAACACTTTTTATGACAATACCATGAATATAAGCCTTTAAAATTAGCACTTTTGATTTCTCCCTTTGACTTTTAAAGGGTGTTCCGTGGTATTCAAATTTGCCGCAAACACCCCAAATTGTTCGCTGTTCGGCGAACTTGCGAACAGCCGATGTTTGAGTCGAGCATGAGTTTGACTCGAACTCGAAGCTCATCCCTACTGGAGAGACCTAAAAATGGCTGTCCACCAACGTTTACCATCCAACCTGACAGAACTGGAAAGGATCTGCAAGGAAGAATGTCAGAGGATCCCCAAATCCAAGTGTAAAAAACTTGTTGCATCTTTCCCAAAAAGACTCATGGCTGTATTAGATCAAAAGGGTGCTTCTACCAAATACTGAGCAAAGGGTCTGAATGATTAGCACCATGTGATATTTCAGTTTTTCTTTTTTAGTCACTTCAGCCCCGGAAGGATTTACCCCCTTCCTGACCAGAGCACTTTTTACAATTTGGCACTGCGTCGCTTTAACTGCTAATTGCGCGGTCATGCAATGCTGTACCCAAACGAAATTTGCGTCCTTTTCTTCCCACAAATAGAGCTTTCTTTTGATGGTATTTGATCACCTCTGCCGTTTTTATTTTCTGCGCTATACACGGAAAAAGACCGAAAATTTTGAAAAAAAATGATATTTCTTTCTCGAACATCACGGGACACAGAGCCACAGTAATTACTGATGGGTTATATAGGTATCACTGGTGATTGGACACTGGCACACCCTATCAGGAAGTTCAACCCCCTATATAATCCCTCCCCCTTGCAGGGATACCTCAGTTTTTACGCCAGTGTCTTAGGTGATGGACTTGTAAAGATGTCCTGTGCTGAGCTCCAAAGGGAATATCCTAAGATCCTATACTGGGGCAAGCCAGGCGAACCGGATCCATTCAAAGTGTCTTTTCATGGCCGAATTGAATGGTACCCGGGCCTCGTGTCCGAAGAAACGAGGTTTTACCCGTGATGCTTCTCTTTTTAGAGAGCTGGACCCCGCAGATCAGAAAATGGCTTTAAACTTCCTAATTTTTGGTGAGGTGCTTTACGGTCCCAGAACTGTTGGATCCCCCTACTGATGGGGGCCCCAGTCTCTGATGGTTTTTCAAACGGAGCCCACCGTGAGAGGTGAAGATTGGGTCTGTGTAAACAGCACCCTGCGGCTGGATAAGGTAAGAGGAGATTCCACAGAATTTTTGAGTTCTAGTGGTTTTTCTCCTTTAAGGTAAATGCATGCTATGCCTATTGTGACCACCGGGGGCTGCCAAGAGCACAAACCTACACATGCTGACTGACTGTCTCAGGTGTTCAGTGCTGATTATGTCCCAGCATCTCAAAGCAGGCTGCAAGCAGGTAAGGTGGAAAGGGGGATTTCTCATGTTTGAATCTAGCCTGGGGGGAACAGAGGGGCCACAGGGGTCTAGAAAGTGGTTATACCACCCGGGCTCTGCGGCCTAATGGCCACCATCTCTGAAGATAGCCGTTCAGGCAGATCTTGTTACCAGCCTCCCTCCCTCCCTCCCCCCCCCATCCCCAGTCTTTTCTCCAGAAGCATGACAGGAGAGTCGGCAGTGCGGGAAGCGCTAATTTTTTTCAAAACTCGAGGGGGGGCGGCGGTAGAGGAGGGGGCGGGACGTCAGCACAGAGTGTTTAGACTCCCACTCAGGCCAGCTGCAGGCTATTAAAGGCATTCTGTACAGGTGCACTCAGCCTTCTGAGAGATACAGAGCTGACGGTCGCATGTAAGGTGGGACACAGGCATTCTCCTAGGCAGCATTTACTGAAGTAACACCAGACTGAGCATTGGGTAGCAAGGCTTTTAGCCAGACTACATTGCTCAGCGGGCAGTGTTCATTTGTATACCTCACACCTTGTTGCTTTGCACTATGGGTAGAAGAGGTTCAAGCACCCTAGGAACCAGAGACACTAGGGGATCTCGTTCAGGTTCTGAGGGCCCCCTGTCGGCAGCATCCTCCCCCCCTAAAGATGGGCCAGGGACGGCTAGCCAGGGAGAGCCATCGGGGTCAGGGGCTACACCTGCTTCTGGCACTTCAGCCCCTGTATATATTACACAAGAGGTTTTTTCCTCAACCATTAATGGTCTAGAGGAAAGATTAATGGCCGTGATTACGTCTTCACTCAGTGGAAGAAAACGCACTAGGCTTTCCTCTGTTCCCCAAGACCCTCAGACAGAGGAGCTCTGGGATAAAGGAGATGAATCCCTTTCAGAGGATTGGGATGGGATGGATGATTCCTCTTCGGAGGATTCAGGTGGAGAGGGACCCTCTGCGACTTCCCAAGAGGAGAAAGTCTTAGTGCAGATCCTCACTGGATTGGTCCGCTCCACATTTAAGTTGCCCATACCTGAAACTGCTAAAGAATCCTCTTCTGCTTTGGGGTCACTGAAACCTTTCTAAGCAGCACATGCTTTTCCTGTTCATACTTTACTTGAAAAGCTTATTTATTCTGAGTGGGATCACCCAGACAAACGTTTTTTTCCGCCGAGAAAGTTTTCAACACTTTATCCGATGGAAGAAAAGTTTATTAAAATGTGGGGAATACCGGCTATTGATGCCGCCATTTCCTCCGTAAATAATAGCCTGAATTGTCCTGTAGACAATGCTCAGATGCTCAGGGATCCTGTAGATAAAAGGATGGAATCCCTATTGAAGGATGTTTTCTCCTTAGCAGGATCAGTGGCCCAACCTGCAGTAGCAGCGATTGGAGTCTGTCAATACTTAAGAGACCATGTTAAGCAGGTCATCAAAGTATTACCTGAACAACAGGCCCAGGGGTTTGCTAACCTTCCAGCGGCCTTATGCTTTGTGGTTGACGCCATTAGAGATTCTATCGTGCAAACCTCCCGTCTTTCACTGGGGTTGGTGAATATACGTAGAATCCTATGGTTGAAAAATTGGTCAGCCGAAGTACCATGTAAGAAGCTACTGGCTGGGTTTCCATTTCGTGGTGCAAGGTTGTTTGGAGAGGACTTGGATAACTATATCAAGAGAATCTCTTGTGGGAAAAGCACTCTCTTACCTGTCAAGAAGAAGAGTAAGAGTCCCTCTTTCAAACGGACTCTTTCCCCAGCGCCGGGGGCTTCAGCCTCCAGGCAGTCTCGACGGCCGCCTCCATCGGGGTCCAGAGACAAGAGTCAACCCCAGGGACAAAAGAAGTCCTGGGGAAAGAAGCCTACTAGGCAAAACACTAAGACCTCTGCATGAGGGGGTGCCCCCGCTCACTTGAGTGGGGGGAAGACTGCGACAGTTCACAGAACTCTGGCACGAGGACTTCCAGGACAGATGGGTAGTCTCCACGGTAACCTTAGGGTATAAGCTGGAGTTTCAGGAATTCCCTTCTCCTCCGTTCCTCAGATCAAATGTACCCAGAGAAGAAGCAGTCGCTCCTTCTAGCGTTAGAGCGACTTTTGTCGCAGGAGGTCATTATGATAGTTCCCGCAAAGGACCAGGGATTGGGCTTCTATTCCAACCTTTTTACGGTCCAAAAGCCAAATGAGGATGTCAGGCCCATTTTGGACTTAAGGGATCTGAACCGATTCCTAAGGATTCAATCCTTCCGCATGGAATCAATTTGAACAGTAGTTCCCACCCTGCAGGGAGGAGAATTTCTGGCATCAATAGACATCAGAGATGCATATCTGCATGTGCCCATTTTTCCTGCTCATCAGAAGTTTCTGCGCTTCGAGGTAGGAGGGCGCCATTTCCAGTTTGTGGCTCTGCCTTTTGGGATAGCCACTGCACCTCGAGTGTTCACAAAGATCTTGGCTCCTCCTCTGGCCAGATTAAGGGCTCAGGGTATAGCTGTCATAGCATACCTAGACGACCTGCTCTTGATAGACCGGTCGGTAGCCTCTTTGAATGGAAACTTGAGGACCACGGTCAGGTATCTAGAACACCTGGGTTGGATCCTCAACTTAGAAAAGTCTTTCCTAAAACCAGTAAGAAGACTGGAGTATTTAGGTCTGATTATAGATACAAGCCAGGAGAAAATATTTCTACCCCAGGCAAAGATCACTGCTTTGAGAGAGCTGATTCTGACAGTAAGGACCAAGAAGGGTCCCTCAGTCCGCCTTTGTATGAGGCTACTAGGGAAGATGGTGTCTTCATTCGAAGCAGTTCCCTATGCTCAGTTTCACTCAAGAATGCTGCAACACAGTATTCTGTCGACCTGGAACAAGAAGGTTCAGGCATTAGACTTTCCGATGCACCTGTCGCATGCGGTGCGTCAGAGCCTCAATTGGTGGCTCATACCAGAAAACCTGCAGAAGGGGAAATCCTTTCTACCGGTTACCTGGACGGTGGTAACAACAGATGCCAGTCTGTCAGGTTGAGGAGCAGTTCTGGAACAGGCTGCGGTCCAAGGGGTATGGTCCAAGACAGAGAGGACCTTACCCATCAACATTCTGGAGATCCGGGCGATACATCTAGCTCTAAAAGCCTGGACTATCAGGCTACAGGGTTGTCCGGTCAGGATCCAGTCCGACAATGCCACAGCAGTGGCTTATGTCAATCATCAGGGAGGCACCCGGAGCCGAGCTGCTCAAAAAGAGGTGAACCAGATCTTAGTCTGGGCAGAGATGCATGTGCCATGCATATCGGCAGTTTTCATCCCGGGAATAGAGAATTGGCAGGCGGACTATCTAAGTCGCCAGCAGTTACTTCCAGGGGAATGGTCTCTGCATCCCGACGTCTTTTGGGCCATATGCCAAAGATGGGGGGTTCCAGATGTAGATCTCTTTGCATCCCGATTCAACAAAAAGATAGACAGATTTGTGGCAAGGACAAAAGATCCTCTTGCATGCGGGACGGATGCGTTGGTGATTCCGTGGCATCGGTTCTCACTGATTTACGCATTCCCTCCTATTCTGCTACTACCACGACTCCTTCACAGGATCAGGCAGGAAAGGAAGTCGGTACTTCTGGTGGCCCGCGCTTGACCCAGAAGGACTTGGTATGCAGAAATAGTAAGGATGACGGTGGGTTCCCCGTGGACCCTACCGGTACGCCCAGACCTGTTATCTCAGGGTCCAGTGTTCCATCCTGCCTTACAAACGCTAAATTTGACGGTTTGGCTATTGAGACCCACGTTCTGAAGAGTCGTGGGCTCTCAGGTCCTGTCATATCTACCTTGATTAATGCAAGGAAGCCAGCTTCCAGGATGATTTATCATAGAGTCTGGAAGGCTTATATAACCTGGTGTGAATCCAGAGGTTGGCATCCCAGGAAATATGTCATAGGTAGAATCCTTGATTTTCTACAGATGGGATTAGAGATGAAGCTGGCCTTGAGTACCATCAAGGGCCAGGTTTCTGCTTTATCAGTATTATTTCAGCGGCCACTTGCTTCGCATTCTTTGGTCCGAAACTTTATGCAGGGGGTGATGCGTCTTAATCCTCCAGTTAAAGCGCCCCTAAACCCCTGGGACTTGAATTTGGTCCTGGCTGTGTTACAGAAACAGCCTTTTGAACCAATAAGTCAGATTCCTTTGGTCTTGTTGACAAGGAAATTAATTTTTCTGGTGGCCATCTCTTCTGCTAGAAGAGTATCAGAATTAGCAGCTCTTTCCTGTAAGGAGCCTTATTTGATTATACACAAGGATAGAGTGGTACTACACCCTCATCCTAGTTTTTTACCGAAGGTGGATTCTGATTTTCATTTAAACCAAGACATTGTTCTACCTTCCTTTTTTCCAGATCCCTGTTCTCCGGAAGAGAGATCTCTACATTCGTTGGATGTAGTAAGAGCAGTTAAGGCCTATCTAGGGGCAACTACTCAGATCCGCAAGACGGATGTTTTGTTTGTGCTGCCAGAGGGTCCCAATAGAGGACAGGCAGCGTCAAAAGCTACCATTTCTAAATGGATTCGACAGTTGATCATTCAAGCTTACGGTTTGAAACAGAAGATTCCTCCGTTTCAGATCAGGGCACATTCCACAAGGGCTATTGGTGCTTCTTGGGCAGTGCATCACCGGGCCTCTATGGCTCAAATCTGCAAGGCCGCAACCTGGTCTTCAGTTCATACATTCACCAGATTCTACCAGGTGGATGTGAGAAGGCATGAGGATATCGCCTTTGGGCGTAGTGTGCTGCAGGCAGCGGTACAGGGTCCTCAGGTCTGATTGCACCCTACTTGGTCGTGGTTCCCCCCCCTCAGGTAGCATTGCTCTGGGACATCCCATCAGTAATTACTGTGTCCCGTGATGTTCGAGAAAGAAAATAGGATTTTTTAAAACAGCTTACCTGTAAAATCCTTTTCTTTCGAAGGACATCACGGGACACAGAGGTCCCGCCCCTCTTCTAATACACTATATTGCTTGGCTACAAAACTGAGGTATCCCTGCAAGGGGGAGGGATTCTATAGGGGGTTGAACTTCCTGATAGGGTGTGCCAGTGTCCAATCACCAGTGATACCTATATAACCCATCAGTAATTACTGTGGCTCTGTGTCCCGTGATGTCCTTCGAAAGAAAAGGATTTTACAGGTAAGCTGTTTTAAAAAATCCTATTTTTCTACTTTTTGTTCTAAAAAAAATCCAATAAACTCAATTTTAGTCATACATTTAGGCCAAAATGTATTCGGCCACATGTCTTTGGTAAAAAAAATGTCAATAAGTATATATTTATTGGTTTGCGCAAAAGTTATAGCGCCAACAAACTAGGGTACATTTTCTGGAATTTACACAGCCTTCAATTTATGACTGCCTATGTCGTTTCTTGAGGTGCTAAAATGGCAGGGCAGTACAAACCCTCCACAAATGACCCCATTTTGGAAAGTAGACACCCCAAGGAAATTGCTGAGAGGCATGTTGAGCCCATTGAATATTCATTTTTTTTGTCCCAAGTGATTGAATAATGACAAAAAAAAAAAATTACAAAAAGTTGTCACTAATTGATATATTGCTCACACAGGCCATGGGCATATGTGGAATTGCACCCCAAAATACATTTAGCTGCTTCTCCTGAGTATGGGGATATCACATGTGTGGGACTTTTTGGGAGCCTAGCTGCGTACGGGGCCCCGAAAACCAATCACTGCCTTCAGCATTTCTAAGGGCGTAAATTTTTGATTTTACTCCTCACTACCTATCACAGTTTTGAAGGCCATAAAATGCCCAGGTGGCATAAAACCCCCCCAAATGACCGCATTTTGGAAAGTAGACACCCCAAGCTATTTGCTGAGAGGCATGTTGAGTCCATGGAATATTTTATATTTTGACACAAGTTGCGGGAAAGTGACAATTTTTTTTTTTTTTTGCACAAAGTTGTCACTAAATGATATATTGCTCACACAGGCCATGGGCATATGTGGAATTGCACCCCAAAATACATTTAGCTGCTTCTCCTGAGTATGGGGATACCACATGTGTTTTTAGGAGCCTAGCCGCGTACGGGGCCCCGAAAACCAAGCACCGCCTTTAGGATTTCTAAGGGTGTAAATTTTTTATTTCACTCTTCACTGCCTTTCACAGTTTCAGAGGCCATGGAATGCCCAGGTGGCACAAACCCCCCCCCCAAATGACCCCATTTTGGAAAGTAGACACCCCAAGCTATTTGCTGAGAGGCATGGTGAGTATTTTGCAGCTCTCATTTGTTTTTGAAAATGAAGAAAGACAAGAAAAACATTTTTTTTTTTCTTTTTTTAATTTTCAAAACTTTGTGACAAAAAGTGAGGTCTGCAAAATACTCACTATACCGCTCAGCAAATAGCTTGGGGTGTCTACTTTCCAAAATGGGGTCATTTGGGGGGGGTTTGTGCCACCTGGGCATTCCATGGCCTACGAAACTGTGATAGGCAGTGAAGAGTGAAATCAAAAATTTACACCCTTAGAAAGCCTGAAGGCGGTGCTTGGTTAGGCTAGGCTAGGCTCCCAAAAAGTCCCACACGTGTGGTATCTCCATACTCAGGAGAAGCAACAGAATGTATTTTGGGGTGTAATTTCACATATTCCCATGGCATGTTTGAGCAATATATCATTTAGTGACAACTTTGTGCAAAAAAAAAAAAAAAATTGTCTCTTTCCCGCAACTTGTGTCACAATATAAAATATTCCATAGACTCGACATGCCTCTCAGCAAATAGCTTGGGGTGTCTACTTTCCAAAATGGGGTCATTTGGGGGGGGGGTTTGAACTGTCCTGGCATTTTATGCACAACATTTAGAAGCTTATGTCACACATCACCCACTCTTCTAACCACTTGAAGACAAAGCCCTTTCTGACACTTTTTGATTACATGAAAAAATAATTTTTTATTGCAAGAAAATTACTTTGAACCCCCAAACATTATATATTTTTTTTAAAGCAAATGCCCTACAGATTAAAATGGTGGGTGTTTCATTTTTTTTTTCACACAGTATTTGCGCAGCGATTTTTCAAACGCATTTTTTGTGGAAAAAACACACTTTTTTAAATTTTAATGCACTAAAACACACTATATTGCCCAAATGTTTGATGAAATAAAAAAGATCTTAGGCTGAGTACATGGATACCAAACATGACATGCTTTAAAATTGCGCACAAACGTGCAGTGGCAACAAAATAAATACATTTTAAAAGCCTTTACAGGTTACCACTTTAGATTTACAGAGGAGGTCTACTGCTAAAATTACTGCCCTCGATCTGACCTTCGCGGTGATACCTCACATGCATGGTGCAATTGCTGTTTACATTTGACGCCAGACCGACGCTTGCGTTCGCCTTAGCGCGAGAGCAGGGGAGACAGGGGTGCTTTTTTTTTTTTTTTTTTTCTTTATTATTTTTTTTGCTTTTTTATCTTATTTTTAAACTGTTCCTTTCATTATTTTTTTAAAATCATTTTTATTGTTATCTCAGGGAATGTAAATATCCCCTATGATAGCAATAGGTAGTGACAGGTACTCTTTTTTGAAAAAATTGGGGTCTATTAGACCCTAGATTTCTCCTCTGCCCTCAAAGCATCTGACCACACCAAGATCGGTGTGATAAAATGCTTCCCCAATTTCCCAATGGCGCTATTTACATCCGGCGAAATCTAAGTCATAAAATGCTCGTAGCTTCCGGTTTCTTAGGCCATAGAGATGTTTGGAGCCACTCTGGTCTCTGATCAGCTCTATGTTCAGCTGGCTGAATCACCGGCTTCATTCTCAGGTTCCCTGTTGAGACAGGAGAGCCAGAGAAAAACACGGAAGACGGCGGGGGGGCATTCCCTCCCACTGCTTGTAAAAGCAGTCTAGAGGCTAATTAGCCGCTAGGATTGCTTTTACATGAAAGCCGACCGCTGGCTGAAAAGAATGATACCAAGATGATACCTAAACCTGCAGGCATCATTCTGGTATAACCACTCAAACTCGTGAATGGCGTACCTGAAGACAAAAAAAATGGTTAACAATAAAGCACAGTAAACAGTAAAGAATAAAAAATTGCATACCTGAAAAGCAAACATGATAAAACATAATAACAATAAAACATTGCAGAACAGAATACAGTAAAAAAGAGCAGAACAATAGAGAAAGAATAGAGAGAGAGAGAACAATGAAACGACAACTATTTTTTTTTATTTTATATTTTTGTTTGTGTTTTTTTTGTTTTTTTTTTTTACACTTTTTTTGTAACTGTAATTTTTATAACTGTAACTGGTTCCAGGTTCAGGTCTTTCAAAATGCGATGGCATCTTGGGAGACCCTGTGAAAGTGTGCCTAGTCTGTGGAATGCTGTACCCTACGCTAATACTCAACTAGTGAATAGTAGCGTTCAAAACATTCACCAATGTAAAGACCAGGATTGTCAGGACAGGAGGGACAATAATAGCAGGTGTCACGTCTATATCCGCGCTTGCTGCAGACACAACATCTTTTTTGGGGAGGGGGTTAGTTGGGTAGGGGTACTCGGGAGGACATAAAGAAAATGAATCTCATGCAGCCGACTGATTTGGTTGGGGATGTGAATGGGGGAAGTACGGGTGCTGCAGAAGCGGTGGGTTCCCAATTAGGATTGGCGAATGCAGCAGGAAGGGCATTATGGGCACGACGGGCTTGTGTTTGTCTTCTTGGTGGCAGCGGGACACTACATGTGCTTGCCACCTCACCAGCTTGAACTGCACTTATGGGACTCGCCACATCACCAAGTGTTACTGCAGTGCTGGTTTGACTACGACCGGGGTGTACTAGGCCGCTGGTACTTGCCAGTTCAATAAAAAGCTACCAAAAAAACTGTTAGCGATCGCAGGGATCAGGCCTGACTCTGCGAATGCTGCAGTTATGTGTTTAGTGTTTTGTAAGTGTCAGTGATCGATCGATACTGCACTTGGGTGGGCTGGGCTGGGCCGGGCAGAGGGGCAAAACGCAGGTGCTAGCAGGTATCTGGGCTGATCCCGCTAACACTGCGTTTTTGGGAACCCTAAACTGCTGGGGACGCTAGTATAGATCTGATCGGATCAGATATTGATCCGATCAGATACTATACCACTAAGGGAGGTGTACGGTGCGTGCGTGGGTGTTAGCGCTACTGGCGCTAACCTGACGCTGCTTGGGGCTGGTGCTTGCCAGTTCACCAAAATGCTACCAAAAAAACTGTTAGCGATCGCAGGGATCAGGCCTGACTCTGCGAACGCTGCAGTTATGCGTTTAGTGTTTTGTAAGTGACAGTGATCAATCGATACTGCACTTGGGTGGGCTGGGCTGGGCCAGGCGGAGGGGCAAAACGCAGGTGCTAGCAGGTATCTGGGCTGATCCCGCTAACACTGCATTTTTGGGAACCCTAAACTGCTGGGGACGCTAGTATAGATCTGATCAGATCAGATCAGATATTGATCCGTTCAGATACTATACCACTAAGGGAGGCGTATGCTGCGTGCATGGGTGTTAGTGGTACTGGCGCTAATCTGACGCTGCCTGGGGCGACGCATATCACCGCCGGGCGATCAGGGGGCTAAACCTTTATTCGGTAATAAACGGCGGGTGCCCTGACACTATAAAAAATAAACTAACTAACCAGCGTCACCCGTAACAGTTATACGGTGATCAGTGGTGAAAGGGTTAACTAGGGGGCAATCAAGGGGTTAAATCATTTATTATATAGTATATGGGGGTCCCTGTCGCTATAAATCACTGACGGCGAACCTAAATATTTACGTCCCTAACTAGCGTCACCAGCGACACTAATACAGCGATCAGAAAAATGATCGCTTAGCGACACTGGTGACGGGGGGTGATCAAGGGGTTAAAACTTTATTGGGGGGGTTAGGGGGGTATCCTAGACCTAAAGGGGGCTAACCCTAACTGTCCTAACACAGTAACTGTCACAAACTGACACCATGCAGTAATCAGAAAAAAAAACAAAAACAAAAAAAAAACCTGCTTGGTGTCAGTGTGACAGGGAGGGGGGGTGGGGTGATTGGTGGGGGATCGGGGGGTAATCGGGGGGGATCGGGGGTGTAATGTGTGCCTGGCATGTTCTACTGTGTGTGTGTGTTGTGCACTCACATTACAGTCTTCTCTCCTTGGCGCCGGAACGGAAAATGCCGAGCCGAGGAGAGATGACATAATTTCCTCTGCCTCTGTGTACAATACAGAGGCAGGGAAATGATTTGATTGGCCAGGAGCGATCGCGAGGAGGGGGCCACGAATGGATGGCCTCCCCCTCACCACCGATCGCCGTGGAGGATTTGCCGACCGCCGCAGGCACCAGGGCGGGAGTCCGATCGGACCCCCCACCCGCGCGCAGGCAAGGACGTACCTGTAAGTCCTTTTGCCTGCCCGTGCCGCTCTGAGGACGTATATAGTCGTGCGGCGGTCGGCAACTGGTTAATAAATCTGCAAAAAATGTCAACAAGTCTGTGTTTTTCTGTCAATATGGGGGTGCTGTGTGTACATTAATGAGGAAAAAAATGATCTTAAATGATTTAATGATTTTAGCAAATGGCTGCAATATAACAAAAGAGTGAAAAATTTAAGGGGGTCTGAATACTTTCCGTCCTCATGTATGTGTGTGTGTGTGTGTGTGTGTGTGTGTGTGTATGTGTATATATATATATATATATATATATATATATACTGTATTTATTGGCGTATAACACTCACTTTTTCACCATGAAAATCGGGTGCAAATAGTGCGTGCGTGTTATACGCCAATACTTCAGTTTTAGCTGCCTCGGAGGGGACAGGGTGGGGGGCTGGACGAGCACCGTCAGATTACATAACGTGAGAATCTCCTGTTTACTTGGCGGCCTCTGTAATAGGAACTCCCGTCTCCTGGGCTGCCATTGGACCACTGTTCTGTCTATCATAGGAGATTCTCACTGTATGTAATCTGTCAGCGCTCGTCCCGCCCCCCTCCCTGTCCTCTCTGGGCTGCAGATGGGCATCGATCAGGCTGCACTGATGACAATGGTGAGGCTGCTGCATTGATGGCAATGGCGAGGCTGCATTGATGTGGACTAATGAGGCTGCATTGATGGCACTTGTGAGGCTGCAGATGGGCATTGATCAGGCTGCATTGATGGCAATGTTGAGGCTGCAGATGGGCACTGACCCTTATTTTGCTTCAAAGTTCCTTAATTAAAATTTTAGTATTTTTCCTGAAACTTCGATCTTAAAATGAATGTGCGTGTTATACGCCGGTGCATGTTATACGCCGATAAATACGATTATATATATATATATATATATATATATATATTATAGTGATCACACGAGACTTGATAATCTGAGACCCTGTCACTTTTTGATTTAAACTCACTCTTCTTTCAATTCAGTAAGAGGAGCAAATACTCATACCGCTCATGTTATTATATTCTAGTTATCAGTGGTGCAGGGTTAACAGGAATCCAGTACTTCCAGGAGTGGTATATCCTACTATCAAAGAAGCTAGCAGATAAGATTTGGGACTATTTTGGTTTAGATCAAAATACTGTATATTTTGTCATATCAAAAATACAATCTTACAAATTATTTGAAAGCTACAACTTTAACCCTTCACCAAGGTATTAAGTCTGCATTTAGTTTTCATATACACTGTAAGATTGTATTTTTGACATGACTAAGTATATTTAGAGCTAAACCACAGTAGTCACATATTTTAACTGCTAGCTTTTAACCACTTACAGCCGGCAGTAGTTTAGTTATCATGACTCATATGATGTCCTGTCAGGATGCACCAATCCACAGGACACAGCCTATGACGATTCCAGTACCGGCTCGCTGCCGGTACCATGTGACCGCTGTGCCCAATCACAGCAGGTCACATGACAGTTGTACACAATGGATGGCTTCCTTTCATGCCATCCACTGTGTACAAATGTGTTGCTAACTGTGATTGGTCAATTTGAACACATGGTACAGACAGGGCCAAGCACAGCCCATCTGCACCAAGTGAACAGCTAATCACAACAAAACCGACTGAATGAGTCAGTTTCATTCAGTAAAATGCTTGCTTATAGCAATGAAATAAATACATGGCTATAGGCAAACATAATGTGTAAAAAAAAAAAAAAAAAAAAAAAAAAAAATTCCTGATTGCTTCCCCAGAGCAGTACAATGTTACTATGGTAACATTATATTGCTCTGGTCACAGTATGTTAAATAAAAAAAAAATCTTTAAAAAAAGCAAGAAAATGTAATAAAAGAGAACAAAAAAAATTGTGGATTTTTTTTCATACTGTTACCAGTCAGTGTCTCTGATCACTGCCACACCAGTTATATGATGACACTGTTCTGCACTGGTGACAGAATGTAAAAAAAAAAAAAAATGTAATTTTTTTTTTTTTTTAATTCTTAATTTTCCAAAGAATTATGACAGAAAATGACAACTTCAAAAAAGTGCCATGCCTCTTACTAAATACCTTGGACTGTCTACTACTTTCCAAAAAAGGGGTCATTTGGGGGGTACTGTCCTGACTAGGGATGAGTTTGGAGTTCGAGTCGAACTCATGTTCGACTCGAACATTGGCTGTTCGCAAGTTCACCGAACAGCGAACAATTTGGGGTGTTCGCGGCAAATTCGAATGCCGCGGAACACCCTTTAAAAGTCTATGGGAGAAATCAAAAGTGCTAATTTTAAAGGCTAATATGCAAGTTATTGTCATAAAAAGTGTTTGGGGACCTGGGTCCTGCCCCAGGGGACATGGATCAATGCAAAAAAAAGTTTTAAAAACGGCCGTTTTTTCAGGAGCAGTGATTTTAATAATGCTTAAAGTCAATCAATAAAAGTGTAATATCCCTTTAAATTTCGTACCTGGGGGGTGTCTATAGTGTGTCTGTAAAGGGGCGCATGTTTCCTGTGTTTAGAACAGTCTGACAGCAAAATGACATTTTGAAGGAAAAAACTCATTTAAAACTACCCGCGGCTATTGCATTGCCGACAATACACATAGAAGTTCATTGATAAAAACGGCATGGGAATTCCCCAAAGGGGAACCCCGAACCAAAATTAAAAAAAAAATATGACGTGGGAGTCCTCCTAAATTCCATACCAGGCCCTTCAGGTCTGGTATGGATATTAAGGGGAACCCCGGCCAAAATTAAAAAAAAAAAATGACGTGGGGTTCCCCCTAAATTCCATACCAGACCCTTCAGGTCTGGTATGGATTTTAAGGGGAACCCCGCGCCAAAAAAAAAAAAACGGCGTGGGGTCCCCCCAAAAATCCATACCAGACCCTTATCCGAGCATGCAACCTGGCAGGCCGCAGGAAAAGAGGGGGGGACGAGAGTGCGGCCCCCCCTCCCTCCTGAACCGTACCAGGCCACATGCCCTCAACATTGGGAGGGTGCTTTGGGGTAGCCCCCCAAAACACCTTGTCCCCATGTTGATGAGGACAAGGGCCTCATCCCCACAACCCTGGCCGGTGGTTGTGGGGGTCTGCGGGCGGGGGGCTTATCGGAATCTGGAAGCCCCCTTTAACAAGGTGACCCCCAGATCCCGGCCCCCCCCGTGTGAAATGGTAAGTACCATTTCACGAAAAAAGTGTCAAAAATGTTAAAAATGACAAGAGACAGTTTTTGACAATTCCTTTATTTAAATGCTTCTTCTTTTTTCTATCTTCCTTCATCTTCTGGTTCTTCTGGTTCTTCTGGCTCTTCTGGTTCTTCCTCCGGCGTTCTCGTCCAGCATCTCCTCCGCGGCGTCTTCTATCTTCTTCTCCTCGGGCCGCTCCGCACCCATGGCATAGGGGGGAGGCTCCCGCTCTTCTCTTCTTCTTTTCTTCTCTTCTGTTCTTCTTCATTTTCTTCTCCGGGCCGCTCCGCAATCCATGCTGGCATGGAGGGAGGCTCCCGCTGTGTGACGGCGCTCCTCGTCTGACAGTTCTTAAATAACGGGGGGCGGGGCCACCCGGTGACCCCGCCCCCCTCTGACGCACGGTGACTTGACGGGACTTCCCTGTGGCATTCCCCGTGACGTCACAGGGAAGTCCCATCAAGTCACCGTGCGTCAGAGGGGGGCGGGGTTCACCGGGTGGCCCCGCCCACCCGGTTATTTAAGAACTGTCAGACGAGGAGCGCCGTCACACAGCGGGAGCCTCCCTCCATGCAAGCATGGATTGCGGAGCGGCCCGGAGAAGAAAATGAAGAAGAACAGAAGAGAAGAAAAGAAGAAGAGAAGAGCGGGAGCCTCCCCCCTATGCCATGGGTGCGGAGCGGCCCGAGGAGAAGAAGATAGAAGACGCCGCGGAGGAGATGCTGGACGAGAACGCCGGAGGAAGAACCAGAAGAGCCAGAAGAACCAGAAGATGAAGGAAGATAGAAGAAAGAAGAAGCATTTAAATAAAGGAATTGTCAAAAACTGTCTCTTGTCATTTTTAACATTTTTGACACTTTTTTCGTGAAATGGTAGGGGTACTTATGTACCCCCTTACCATTTCACACAGGGGGGGGGCCGGGATCTGGGGGTCACCTTGTTAAAGGGGGCTTCCAGATTCCGATAAGCCCCCCGCCCGCAGACCCCCACAACCACCGGCCAGGGTTGTGGGGATGAGGCCCTTGTCCTCATCAACATGGGGACAAGGTGTTTTGGGGGGCTACCCCAAAGCACCCTCCCAATGTTGAGGGCATGTGGCCTGGTACGGTTCAGGAGGGAGGGGGGGCCGCACTCTCGTCCCCCCCTCTTTTCCTGCGGCCTGCCAGGTTGCGTGCTCGGATAAGGGTCTGGTATGGATTGTTGGGGGGACCCCACGCCGTTTTTTTTTTTTTTTTTTTTGGCGCGGGGTTCCCCTTAAAATCCATACCAGACCTGAAGGGTCTGGTATGGAATTTAGGGGGAACCCCACGTCATTTTTTTTTTTAATTTTGGCCGGGGTTCCCCTTAATATCCATACCAGACCTGAAGGGCCTGGTATGGAATTTAGGAGGACTCCCACGTCATATTTTTTTTTTAATTTTGGTTTGGGGTTCCCCTTTGGGGAATTCCCATGCTGTTTTTATCAATGAACTTCTATGTGTATTGTCGGCAATGCAATAGCCGCGGGTAGTTTTAAATGAGTTTTTTCCTTCAAAATGTCATTTTGCTGTCAGACTGTTCTAAACACAGGAAACATGCGCCCCTTTACAGGCATACTATAGACACCCCCCAGGTACGAAATTTAAAGGGATATTACACTTTTATTGTTTGACTTTAAGCATTATTAAAATCACTGCTCCTGAAAAAACGGCCGTTTTTAAAACTTTTTTTTTGCATTGATCCATGTCCCCTGGGGCAGGACCCAGGTCCCCAAACACTTTTTATGACAATAACTTGCATATAAGCCTTTAAAATTAGCACTTTTGATTATTCATGTTCGTGTCCCATAGACTTTAACGGTGTTCGCATGTTCGAACAAACTTTTTTCCTGTTCGCATGTTCTGGTGCGAACCGAACAGGGGGGTGTTCGGCTCATCCCTAGTCCTGACATTTTCGGGCCTCAGCAAATGATAAGTCGTCAGTACATCAGCATTGATCACAGTGTTGCCAACGTACCAGATTGAAATTTTACTGGCACAACACCCAAAATTTACTGGCATAGCCAAGTTTTTACTGGCATTTTACAAAAGTTACAAAACTATATCTTTAAGTGCAAATTTCAGTATTTAGGCTGCAAACAAGTACACTAGGCAAATAACAGTGTGATTTAAGGTAAAAAAAAAAACATATTTCTGTTATTTTCAATATAATTAAGGGTGGATTATTTTGTCCATCAGTTTTTTTTGTCACCTATGTCCAACTGGAGAGATTTCCCCTTCACTTCTGTTCCATAACCACCACAAAAAATGAAGGGAAAACCCTGTTAGCTACTAGGAACACCAGAATGTATGTCTCCAATTCTAAAGACCCTGCTGCCTCCATCACCCGCTGCCTCCATCACCCGCTGCCTCCATCGCCCCCTACCACCATCACCCCCTGCCACCAACACTTCCTGCCATCATCACCTATCACCATCACCCATGCCACCATCACCTCCTGCGTTCCTTCCTCCATCACCCCCTGCCTCCACCACCTGTCACCATAAACTCCTGCCACCATCCCCCTCCACCATCACCCCCTGCCACCATCACCCCCTGCCTCCATCACCTTCTGCCACCATCACCCCCTGCCACCATCACCCCCTGCCACCATCACCCCCTACCACCATCACCCCCATTCTCCATCACCTCCTGACTCCATCACCTCCTGCCACCATCACCCTCCATCACCTCCTGCCTCCATCACCTGTCACCACCACCTCGTACCACCATCACCCCCTGTCACAAAAACCCCCTGCCACCATCTCCTGTCACCAACACCTCCTGTCACCAACAACCCCTGCCACTATCGCCTCCTGTCACCATCACCTCCTGCGTTCCTTCCTCCATCACCCCCTGCCTCCATCACCTGTCACCATAACCTCCTGCCACCATCCCCCTGCCACCATCAACCCCTGCCTCCATCACCTTCTGCCTCCATCATCTTCTGCCACCATCACCCCCTGCCACCATCACCCCCTGCCACCATCACCCCCTACCACCCCCATTCTCCATCACCCCCTGCCTCCATCACCTCCTGACTCCATCACCTCCTGCCACCATCACCCTCCATCACCTCCTGCCTCCATCACCTGTCACCACCACCTCGTACCACCATCACCCCCTGTCACAAACACCCCCTGCCACCATCTCCTGTCACCAACACCTCCTGTCACCAACAACCCCTGCCACCATCACCTCCTGCCACCATCACCTCTTGCCTCCTACGCCTGCCACCATCACCCCCTGCCTCCATCACCTGTCACCATCAACCCATGCCTCCATCACCCCTTCCTCCATCACCCCTTCCTCCATCACCTCCTGCCATCATCACCCCCCACCAACATCCCCTGCCTCCATCACCCCATGCCTCCATCACCCCATGCCTCCATCACCCCCTGCCACCATCACCTCCTGCCACCATCACCCCCTTTCACCATCACCCCCATTCTCTATCACCTCCTGCCTCCATCACCTCCTGCCTCCATCACCTCCTGCCTCCATCACCCCCTGCCTCCATCACCCCCTGCCACCATCACCCTCCATCACCTCCTGCCTCCATCACCTGTCACCACCACCTCGTACCACCATCACCTCCTGTCACCAACAACCCCTGCCACTATCACCTCCTGTCACCAAAACCTCCTGCCACCATCAACCCCTACCAACACACTCTGCCTCCATCACCTCCTGCCTCCTACGCCTGCCTCCATCACCCCCTGCCACCATCACCCCCTGCCTCCATCACCTGTCACCATCACTCCCTGCCTCCACCACCCCCGGCCTCCATCACCTCCTGCCACCATAACCCCCAACCAACACCCCCTGCCTCCATCACCCCATTCCTCCATCACCCCCTGCCACCATCACCTCCTGCCACCATCACCCCCTTTCACCATCACCCTCATTCTCTATCACCTCCTGCCTCCATCACCTCCTGCCTCCATCACCTCCTGCCTCCATCACCTCCTGCCTCCATCACCTCCTGCCTCCATCACCTCCTGCCTCCATCACCCCCTGCCTCCATCACCCCCTGCCTCCATCACCCCCTGCCTCCATCACCTCCTGCCACCATCACCCTCCATCACCTCCTGCCTCCATCACCTGTCACCACCACCTCGTACCACCATCACCCCCTGTCACAAACACCCCCTGCCACCATCTCCTGTCACCAACACCTCCTGTCACCAACAACCCCTGCCACTATCACCTCCTGTCACCAAAACCTCCTGCCACCATCAGCCCCTACCAACACACTCTGCCTCCATCACCTCCTGCCACCATCACCCTGCCACCATCACCTCTTGCCTCCTACGCCTGCCTCCATCACCCCCTGCCACCATCACCCCCTGCCTCCATCACCTGTCACCACCACCCCCTGCCTCCATCACCTCCTGCCACCATAACCCCCAACCAACACCCCCTGCCTCCATCACCCCCTGCCTCCATCACCCCCTGCCTCCATCACCCCCTGCCTCCATCACCCCGTGCCTCCATCACCCCGTGCCTCCATCACCTCCTGCCACCATCACCCCCTGCCTCCATCACCTGTCACCATCACCTCCTGCCACCATCACCCCCTGCCACCAGAGTCCTACAGGCTTTCTGTCTCAATCTCTCTCTCTCTGAGACTGAGTGTCCCGAGTCCGATCAACATTTTTGGCTGCCTTGTTGTTGTGGGCTGGCTTTGGCACTGCACTCACCACCAGGCTCAGTCAGCCTCAGCCAGTCAGGGGTCCATCGCACTGGTCCAGTCAAAGTCTGCGCTTCTCTGACTCCCACACACAGCGCCTGCTCTGTCCACTCCACTATGAGGCTCCTCCGTCAGCCCGCTTGGCCCCTGCCTTTGTATAGGCTGATGGAGGTGTGGTGGGAAAAATTACCCTGACACATCATTGGTTGTGCGGTGGGTTGGCTGGGCAGGGGCAGCAGGAGGACTCGGCTCAGGAGGATCGTATCTTCTCGGAGATTTCTGGAACTGCGCATGCGCAGTTCTGACCCGAGCTGGTTGCTGTCATTTTTATTGCTACACCTTTTTCCTGCTACAGGCTTTTACGGGCAGGAGAAGAGTTGCCCTGTTTTTTTGGGCTTCCCATAAATACCATAGATGGTGGACTATAAAACCTTCCTACAGACTAAATAATATACACTGGTTTGGGTTATTTTCACCAAAGAAATGTAGCAGAATTCATTGTGGGCTAAATTTATGAAGAACAATTATTTACTTGCAAAATGTTATAACAGAAACAAAAAAAAACGTGTTTAGCAAAAAAACAAAAAAACAGTGGTGATTAAAATACCACCAAAAGAAAGCTCTATATGTGTGAACAAAATGCTAAAAAATGTAGTTCGGGTACAGTGCTTCATGACTGCGCAATTGTCATTCAAAGTGTAAGAGCGCTGAAAGCTGAAAATTGGCCTGGGCAGAAAGGGGGTAAAAAAGTGCCCAGTATTGAAGTGGTTAAAATATTAACTTCTAGCTTTAAATCACTCTTTGTGGTGACATACGGAACCCACTTCTCCCTGACAGCTTCTAGAATCCAGCTGAATGATCACACAACGGAATTACAACTGTCTACAATGAGGCTCAGCCCTCAGTTAGCCAGGGCAGGGGGAGCTGACAGCCAGGGCTGGACTGGCATACCGGGATACCGGGAAATTTCCCGGTAGGCCGCCTGCCCTGGGCCAACTTTGAGCTGTGGCTCAAGCAGGGCCGATCCTGCATGGCTGCACCCCGCTCCGAAGCTTCCGCGCTGTCTTTCCCTCCCTCCTCCCTATATGTGGCACATATACACAGTGGCTATCTCCCGCTGTGTCATGGAGCTGGGGGTCCGTCTGAGCTGTTTGGCAGTGCTGTAAGAAAGTCCCGCCTCCTAGACAGGCTTTTGTGATTGACTGAAAACTGATCCAATGGGGCATTAAATCAGTGTGACGTGTGTCACAGGAGGCAAGACTTTCTTACAGCGGCTGCCCAGGCGGGCAATTTAAATCCAAGCTCCATGACACAGGAGATTGTGATCCAGGTACTGGTGGGCACTGCACTGATAGGCAGAATTTGGTGGGTACTGCACAGGTGGGCTGCATCTAGTGTTCTGCATTTGGTGTTCTGCATTTGGTGGGCTGCATTTGGTGGGCTGCGTTTAGTGTGTTGCATCTGGTGGGCTGCATTTGGTGGGAATTGCACTGGTGGGCTGCATCTGGTGGGCTGCATTTGGTGGGCACTGCAAAGGTGGGCTGCATTTGGTGGGAACTGTACAGGTGGGCTGCATTTGGTGGGAATTGCACTGGTGGGCTACATTTGGTGGGCATTGCACTGGTAGGTTGCATTTGGTGGGCATTGCACAGGTGGGCTGCATTTGGTGGGCATTGCACAGGTGGGCTGCATTTGGTGGGCACTGCACAGGTGGGCTGCATTTGTTGGGAACTGATAAGGCTGCATTTGTTGGGCACTAATAAGCTGAATTTGATGGGCACTGATAAGCTGCATTTGGTGGGCACTGGTGAGGCTGCATTTGGTGGGCACTGGAGAGGCTGCATTTGATGGGCACTAGAGAGGCTGCATTTCATGGGCACTGGAGAGGCTGCATTTGATGGGCACTGGTGAGGCTGCATTGATGCCGCCAAGCCAGTCTGAGGGGAGTGATTGATGTAAGGGGGGAGTGAATACAATAATGAAAGAGGGTACTGATATAAAGGCTCCCCCCTTAAATCAGTCACCCCTTACCTTAGTGTATTCTTTCTGCGGAAAGTGGTCTCTGGTCACCACAGCCCCCCCCCACATTCACAGAGTCCCTGGGGTCCCCCTTGATCATTGCTAATTTGCTTATATATATATGCCCTATGTGCTTTCATATCTGTCTTATCTATATATAATACATTCTTCAAATGTGCTTTAAAATGCATGGTTTTCCTTTTATGAATGAGAAAATGACATAATGATGTTGGGCTGGTATAATATTGCTATAGGG
The DNA here is from genome assembly GCF_042186555.1 of Aquarana catesbeiana. NCBI lineage: Eukaryota > Metazoa > Chordata > Amphibia > Anura > Ranidae > Aquarana > Aquarana catesbeiana. Next base: position 505,102,561 of record NC_133328.1, read on the forward strand.
CTGGTTTTTACTCCCAGTCCAGCCCTGCTGACAGCTAGTAGGATTTGACACTCCCGGAAGTGTCAGATTCCCTATAAACTGGCACTAGTGGTAACTAGAATAAACATGAGCAGATAAGAGAATAAATGCAGGCACAAGTATGTATTCATTTTGCTAAACCTAAATAAGAGTTCAACTTAAAAAGTAAGATCTGGATACAGGGTCTCTTTAGATACTGAGAACTACATTTTTTAGTAATCACTACATTTTGCTTTAAAACTAAATTTTACAGAGTACAGAACATTGCTTGCTTCATTAGCTTAGTGTATGTACAGTATGTTCATGACATTTTAAATATCTCCAGGCTTTACGTATAAGTTGTTTCAGGGACATAATTGCTACATTTCATGTGATCATGTGACGGAATGACTATATTTAGTTTATTTCATGCACATTTCAACCTCATTTATTTCTGTGGTCTCAAATATTTAAAAATAAATAAATACATGAAATGAAATCAGACAATAAGCAAAACCAATGAAATCATTGAAATAATAATAAAACTAGATTAAGTTATTAAAGTATGACCAAACAGAGTTTTAATGATGCAAATGCTGACTACCTCACCAAAACAGTCTGTACCCCTCATTAACTATAAAAACATGTGAAAAAGAAACTTAAAACAAAAACGTATAAAAATATATATATATATATATATATATATATATATATATATATATATATATATAAATAATATACAGTTGCAATAAAAAGTATGTGAACCCTTTTGGAATGATATGGATTTCTGCACAAATTGGTCATAAAATGTGATCTGATCTTCATCTAAGTCACAACAATAGACAATCACAGTCTGCGTAAACTAATAACACACACAGAATTAAATGTTACCATGTTTTTATTGAACACACCATGTAAATATTCACAGTGCAGGTGGAAAAAGTATGTGAACCCTTGGATTTAATAACTGGTTGAATCTCCTATGGCAGCAATAACTTCAACCAAACGTTTCCTGTAGTTGCAGATCAGATGTGCACAACGGTTAGGAGTAATTCTTGACCATTCCTCTTTACAGACCTGTTTCAGTTCAGCAATATTCTTGGAATGTCTGGTGTGAATCGCTCTCTATGGGTTATGCCACAGCATCTCAATCGGGTTGAGGTCAGGACTCTGACTGGGCCACTCCAGAAGGCGTATTTTCTTCGGTTTAAGCCATTCTGTTGTTGATTTACTTCTATGCTTTGGGCCATTGTCCTGTCCTGTCCATCATCTGTTGAGCTTCTTTTTTAATAAATCTGCAAAAATGACAACAATTCTGTGTTTTTCTGTCAATATGGGGTGCTGTGTGTACATTAATGAGGGAAAAAAAATTTACTTAAATGATTTTAGCAAATGGCTGCAATATAACAAAGAGTGAAAAATTTAAGGGTGTCTGAATACTTTCCGTCCCCAAAATATATATATATATATATATATATATATATATATATATATATATATATATATATATATAATGAAAATTCAAAGGGTGAGGTGCACAGCGGTCTCAGCAAAATGTGCAAGCAATCTGGCCTTCCAAAGGGCCAAAATATAGAAAGAAGATATGGGATTGCTGCACATAAAATTGTATACCATGCATTTTTGATGTACATTTTTACATTTTCAATACATTTTTATGTGCAGCAATCTCATCTCTTCTTTTTATATATGTATGTACAGTGGGGACGGAAAGTATTTAGATCCCCTTAAATTTTTCACTCTTTGTTATATTGCAGCTGTTTGCTAAAATCTTTTAAGTTCATTTTTTCCTCATTAATGTACACACCGCACCCCATATTGACAGAGAAACACAGAATTGTTGACATTTTTGCAGATTCATTAAAAAAGACAAACTGAAATATCACATGGTCCTAAGGATTCAGACCCTTTGCTCAGTATTTAGTAGAAGCACCCTTTTGATCTAATACAGCCATGAGTCTTTTTGGGAAAGATGCTACAAGTTTTTCACACCTGGATTTAGGGATCCTCTGCCATTCCTCCTTGCAGATCCTCTCCAGTGATGTCAGGTTGGATGGTAAACGTTGGTGGACAGCCATTTTTAGGTCTCTCCAGAGATGCTCAATTGGGTTTAAGTCAGGGCTCTGGCTGGGCCATTCAAGAACAGTCACGGATTTGTTGTGAAGCCACTCCTTCATTATTTTAGCTTTGTGCTTAGGGTCATTGTCTTGTTGGAAGGTAAACCTTCGGCCCAGTCTGAGGTCCTGAGCACTCTGGAGAAGGTTTTCGTCCAGGATATCCCTGTACTTGGCCGCATTCCTTTTTCCCTCGATTGCAACCAGTCGTCCTGTCCCTGCAGCTGAAAAACACCCCCACAGCATGATGCTGCCACCACCATGCTTCACTGTTGGGACTGTATTTGACAGGTGATGAGCAGTGCCTGTTTTTCTCCACACATACCGCTTAGAATAAAGACCAAAAAGTTCTATCTTGGTCTCATCAGACCAGAGAATCTTATTTCTCACCATCTTGGAGTCCTTCAGGTGTTTTTTAGCAAACTCCATGCTGGCTTTCATGTGTCTTGCACTGAGGAGAGGCTTCCGTTGGGCCACTCTGCCATAACGCCCCGACTGGTGGAGGGCTGCAGTGGTGGTTGAATTTCTACAACTTTCTCCCATCTCCCGACTGCATCTCTGGAGCTCAGCCACAGTGATCTTTTGGTTCTTCTTTACCTCTCTCACCAAGGCTCTTCTCCCCTGATAGCTCAGTTTGGCCGGACAGCCAGCTCTAGGAAGGGTTCTGGTCATCCCAAACGTCTTCTATTTAAGAATTACGGAGGCCACTGTGCTCTTAGGAACCTTAAGTGCAGCAGAAATTTTTTTGTAACCTTGGACAGATCTGTGCCTTGCCACAGTTCTGTCTCTGAGCTCTTCAGGCAGTTCCTTTGACCTTAT